>NC_035166.2:5000-313888 GCF_001659605.2 Manihot esculenta
AAGGCGTTGGATGGGATTTGAAGGTGCTGGTTGAGCTTGGTTTCTTTGATAGTGCTGATTGTTGTTGGCCCTTCCATAGCTGAAATTGGGATGGTCTCTCCAATCTGGATTGTATGTGTTTGAATATGGATCATATCTAGGCTGGTTGTCTTACCCTCCAATTGTATTGACTTGTTGGTTGTCTTCTTGAAGAGTAGGACATTGATCAGTTGAGTGTCCTACATAAGAGCAGATCCCACATGGCCTAGGCTGCTGGGTTGCTTGCATTTTTTGAGCCAGTTCTATGGCAAAACCCTTCATAACAGATGTTAGTTCAGCAACAGTAGGTGAACTTACCTCATGGGCTCCTCTTTGCATTTGTTTTTCTTCTCCATATTGTCTAGATGAGGCTGCAAGGGTAGATATCAACACTTTCATCTCCCTTGGCGTCTTGTCTGCAATGGATCCTCCACAAGCTACATCTATGAATCTCCTTTCAGATGGGAGCAATCCTCCATAGAAGATTTGTATGAGAGACCTGTCTGACATATCATGTTGTGGACAACCTGTACATAGTCTTTCAAACCTTTCCCAATAATCATATAAGTCCTTAGTTTGTTTCTATCTTATGCTAGTAATTTCTCTTATTATGCCAATTGATTTAGATGGTGGGAAGTATTTGTCCAGAAAGGTTTGGACCATATCACCCCAAGAAGTTATAGATCCAGGTGGCAAATAAAATAACCAATCTTTAGCAAAGTCATCCAATAAAAAGGGAAAAGCTCTTAATTTAACATGACCTTCATATATACCTTGGGGTCTCATAGAGGAGCAGACAATGTTGAATTCTTTCAAGTGTTTGTGTGGATTTTCATTCTCCCTACCTCTAAATTTAGGAAGAAGATGAATCAAACCTGTTTTCAGTTCAAAGGGAACTGTCAGAGGTGAGTAGGTGATGCAAAGTGGTGCTTGATCACCTACAGGTGTTGCTAGTTCTCTCATGGTTCTTTCCCTTGGCACTTGAGGTCTCATGACTGGATTTTCTTGAACTATTTGGTTCTAGACAGCATGTCCATTAGGGGCAGCAGCTTGTGCATTAGGTTCTGTCATTGGTGCAAGATTAGGTTGCGGAGCAAGGAAGGTTTGACGGCCGAATGTTGGGATGGTTCGGCGGCCGAAGGTTGGGCAGAAGGTTCTGCGATTAAGGCTTGCTTTCCTAGCCTCCTGATTGTGCGTTCAATTTCTGGATCAAAGGGCAGAGTGTCCCTATGCTCAGATCTGGTCATGAAAGAAAAATAAACAAGTAAAATCAATTCCCCGGCAACGGCGCCAATTTTTGACTTGCGGTTGTCGAAGCCGGTCAAAAATAACCTCTACGGTTATCAACAATCTTACAACTGCAGATAGTGGTAAAGGATCAAATCCACAGAGAATTGAATACCTGTCTATTTTTCTCAAACAAGATCAAGAGAATTAACTGAAAGCACAATGGAAAGCAAGTAGATCAAAAGTAAAGTGCAATAAAGTAAAAAGGGGGGTTTTGAGATTGGTTTTGACTAACAACTATTGAAAGCAATTAAAATAGCAAGTAATAATAAAATAAAAGAGGAAATCAATATGAGAAAGATCTAGTTGAAGATATGGATCCACTTTGATTGTTTGGGTTGATCATTGAAACTTAAGTTTTCTTGATTTATTCAATAGATTAGTTATGGAGGTGAAAATCGCTTCTCACCACCATGTCTCTCCTCATGATTAAATCAATTAGGGAACGTCCTCTAATCAATTACTAATTAACAAATTGCCAAGGAACGTCCTTGGGCCATAGGCATCAAAACAATTGTCAATTGCATAAAGAATGAGAGAGATCCAATCCTAGCTACTCCAAACGCATGAAAATGATGCTAGATCATACAATTCCTTAGTTTTTACACCAAGTGTTCTTAGGTCAGAATATTTCCAGCAATTACGGACTAATAAATATCCCAACTAACAATCAATTAACTTTGCAATCAAGAATCAAGTGGCCAATGTGATCAAAACAATGAAGCAATCTTAGAATTAAGCACACAATTGCATGAATATTAAACTAATCAAAGATAAACACTTTATGTTCAGATCTCACAACCCTTTAAACAACCTTAGTTTCAACCAAATTTCAACTAGAATTAAGGGTTTCAGCCACTCATTGCTGTACCAAAATAGAAAAATAGAAGAGAATAAGAAAGAAGATGAAGAACTAAAGGTGGGGAAAGCCTTGGGGAGCCTTGGCCGAACCTTGGAGGAGTTGAGTGTATGAAATCTGCCTCTTCTTGCCTTCATATGATGTTTAAATATGTCTTGAGAGGCTACCTAGGGTTTCTTGGGGTGTCCATGCATCTTTTAGAGATTGCCTAAAGTGCCCTTTGTCTAATATGTGCATATGTGGAGTTGCAAGGGCTTTTTGGTCTTTTAATTGATGTCAAGTGTGTCCAAGAAGCCTTCTTCATATTATTTATGCACTAAAGAGGAAGGTGGAGCCTTGATTTGAATATTGAATGTGCATGGCATAAAGTGGGAAACATGTGATCTTCAAGATGGCTTTTTGAACAAGGAAGAGGCTGTTCGGAGGGACTTTCGGCCGCCTAAGTTTAGTTTTGGAGGCTGGACTTTCGGATCTGGAGCAAGGTTTCGGCCGCCGAAGGTGCTGCCGAAGATAGGTGACTTTCGGCTCTGGACCAGACTTTCGACCGCCGAAAGTGCTTCCGAAGATGACTGGCTTTCAGCTTCCGAAGGTGCTTCCGAAGGTGGCTTTGGCAGATTTGGCACTCTTTGGCATTTTTAAGAGCATTTTCTCCAAATTTTTCTTTTACACCTAATATCTGCAAAACATGATTAAAACCACAAAATTAGGTAGAAAAGGTGTAAATAAACATCAATAAGATCATGATAATATGGACTAAAATATGCTCTATCAGGCTCATTCCATGTTTTAAATAAGTTTTATGAGGTTTATGGGGTAGAAATGCATGTTTAGGTTAGTTGATTGTTGTTAGGGTTAATGTTGAGTTTATGGATAATGTATGTTGAATGAGTTGCTATATGTGTTTTGTTGGAGTTTATGTTAGTTTAAGACCCCTATATGCTTATGTAGGTGTGTATGCATGTTGTAGAATAGCTAAATGCATGTTTGAGAGGTTTGGTAGGCAAAATGTGCATAAGGGCTGAGTTCTGCCACTTCTGGAAGAACTCAGGTTCGGCAGCCGAAGGCACTTTCGGCCGCCGAACTTGCCTGTGGAGGCAAGCTTTTGGCTGCCGAACCTTGCCCCCGAAAGTTGAACTTTCGGCTCTGGAGGGGAGTTTCGGCCGTCGAAGGTGCATGAGTTTCGTCTCTGAAAGGGACTTTCGGCCGCCGAAGGTGCTGCCGAAAGTGGCTGAGTTTCGGCTCTGGAGGGACTTTCGGCCGCCGAAGGTGCCGCTGAAAGTGCCCTGTTCAGCCTTCCTTTGCATGTTTTCTATGATTATTCTATGATGTTTTAGGTGGTTTTTGGGGACTGGTTTAGAGTCATTTTAGTGTATGTTTGGTCCCTCATTTGAGTCCACCTGTGTAGGTTCGGACCAGAGGAATCAAGGACCCCAGCAGCGAGATAGCTGCTTCAGAGTCTGTTCAGAGTCAGCCAGAGGTGAGTAGAACTGAACTATGTTTTAAAATAATAAAGTTTTGAGTATGATTCATGCATCATGAATGCCATGATATATTTTAGGTTGTTGCATTAGAATCTCACAAATATGCTGCATTGCATTCTATGTTGTTGATGTGGATGGAGGTTGGATGATCCATTAGCCCTCAATATGATATTGATAGAGCATATTTTAGTCCATTTTATCATTATGTTCTTGATGTTTATTTACATATTTTCTGCTTAATTTTGTGGTTTTAATTATGTTTTGCAGATATTAGGTGTAAAGAGACAATCTGGAGAAAATGCTCTTAAAACTGCCAAAAAGTGCCAAATAAGGAAAGTTTCCAAATAAGGAAAGTTTTCAGAAAAGGAAAGTTTTCAAATGAGAAAAGTGCAGAAGCAAAAGCAAACAAGGAAAGCTCAGTCAGAAGATTATTTGAAATTCAAATCGCAGACCTTTCTTTCCTTGTTCAAAAATGTGCACACACTGCTGCAGTCATATCTTCCCATTTACGCAGCAAGATCTCAAAGAGATGCTCTTCCTATTCTGCGTTCAACATTCGAATTTCAAAAGAGACTCCACCTAAAAAGGAATGTATGGACATCATATCTTCCCTTTTGAAGACCAAAATTCGTGCATCCTTCCTATTCAGAAACAATCTGCGCGCTTTCCTCTTCTGAGAGCCATCTGCGCGCCACCTTCCTTTTCTGCAACAACTTGGGCAACAAGTTGAGTATGGGCAGCACCTTGGGCAGCCTCTACACTAATTAGGAAGCAAGGTCAGCATCTAAACTTATTTAGGAAGCACAATCTGCGCCTCCTTCCCTTTCGGAGACCAAACCGCGTGCACCAACTTCCTTCCGCAAAGCATTCGCGCGCAGCCTTCCTTCTGAAGCTGAAAAACGTGATTCTTTCCTTTTCAGACACAACTTGAGTAGAAAATACCTCTTGGGCAGTAAGTATGACCTAGGACAACACTTTTCAACTATAAAAAGCCACATAAGGAGCCTCTACATGGCCCTTAAGCCCCCCTTGGGAGACACCTACGAAATTCACATCTCTTCTTCTACCTTTCTTCTTTTCTTTTATTTTTAGTTTTGTTTCAGCCATGAGAGGCTGAAATCTTTTATTCTAGTTGAAGATTAGGTGATACTTTGGTTGTTTTATGGATTGGGAGACTTGATCAAACATTGTTTAACTTTTGGGTGTTCAATATTTATGCAATTTCATGCTTGATTTCAATATTGCTTTGTTGTTTAGATCTACGTTGATTCTTGATTGCAAAGTAATAATATGTTAGTTTGGATGATTTAAGTCTGTAATTGCTTAGATTATTCTTACATAAGAACACTTGGGATAAAACCCAAGGAAATTATATGATCTAGCGTTATCTCCATATGTTTGGATAGTTAGGATTGGATCTCCCTATTTCTTAATGCAATTAACAATTGTTTTGATGCCTAAGGCCCAAGGACGTTCCTTGGCAATTTGTTAATTAGTGATTAATTAGAGGACGTTCCCTAATTGGTTTAATCATAAGGAGAGATAATGGTGGTGAGAAGCGTCTTCCATCTCCATAACTAATCTATTGAATCAACCCAAAGGAAACTAAGTGTCAATGATCAATCCCAACAACTAAAGTGGATCCAATTCTTCAACTAGATCTTTCTTATTATTTATTTCTCTCTATTTTTATTATTAGCTTGTTTTAATTGCTTTCAGTAGTTTGTTAATCAAATCAATCTCAAACCCCCCATTTTACTTTTATTACAATTTATTTTTTATTCCGCTTTCAGTTTATCTCGTTTTCAGTTTTATCTCGTTTCAGTTTATTTTGCTTTCCGTTTATTTCTCTTTCAGTTTTATCTTATTTCAGTTTTATCTCGTTTTAGTTTATCTCGTTTTCAGTTTTATCTCGTTTCAGTTTTATCTTATTTCAGTTTTATCTCGTTTCAGTTTTATCTCGTTTCAGTTTATCTTGTTTTCAGTTTTCTTCTTTTACAGTTTATTTTTGTTTTAGTTTATTTTATTGGTCTTGATAAGGAAAATAGGTAAGTCTTCAATTCCCTATGGATTCGATCCTTTCACCACTATCTGCAGTTGTAAATTGTTGATAACCAGAAAGGTTATTTTTGACCGGCTTCGACAACCGCGAGTCAGATATGATGATTAATGAAAGTCCAAGGCTGCCCATGTCCACGCGTCCTGGCATTTTTATGTATGATATGATGATTAATGAAGTCCAGGGCTGTCCATGTCCACGCGTCTTGGCATTGTGTGATGTTTAAGAGGAAGTCCTGCGGAGCTCCATCGAGGGCCGGGCATATTGGATATGTAGAGGGTTATTGGTGACAAGTCCATCCATGATGTGAATTGTATGTGTTGTGATGCATTCCATGTAAGCATAATTTATGAATATGTTATTTTGTTCTGCTCACTGGGCTTTTTAGCTCACCCCCTTTCCCTTAACCCCCAGGCTTGCAGGTTCAGGATAGATCGGGGAGTCTTCAAGGTTGAAGTCAAGTTAAGTGTAATAGTTAGAGTGGACATGTATTGTAAAATGATTTTATGCAAAGTAATGTAGAGAATATTTTATGGTTAGTATTGTGCTTGGCCCGAATAGTAATGTTAATTCCCTTGTACATGATCTTTTAATGAAAAGTTTTTATGATAAAAAATGATAGTTCAAGCTTGATGTATGTTATGATGACCCACTAGAGCATTTGATGAGTGCTCTAATTCAGGCTTAGAATATGGAAAGTTTTTACATTTTTATGAAAATGTATGATCATGTATGGGATGTTATCAGGTATATACCAGGTATAGAAGGCTTGCTACGGGTCCCGGCGGCCTTAAGCCGACCTGGATCCTAGCACCGATAGCGGTCTGATTTTTGGATCGTTATAAAAAAAATATAATTTTAATTTTAAATTGATATTACAATTGTGATAGTTATTTTTTTTCTAATCAACAAAATAATTAGTTAAATTATTTATTATTTTTAATTTTTTTAATTGGTTTAGTTTTAATATTTTAAATTTTAAAATATTTAATTAATTTAATTAAATTAGACGTAAATTTAAATTTATTTACATATCCGATCAACAAATTAAAAAGTAGAAAATATAATGTATTGGCAAGATAATACTTCACGGTTTAAAAAATAAAATAATTTGTATAAATATAATTAATCTAATAATTATAATAAAAAACATATTTAAAAATATATATACAATTTCAGTTGAGTATATATTTAAATTTATTTATTAACCCGATTAATAAATTAAAGAGTATGAAAAATAATATAAAAAATAGGTTAGATCAAATAATATTTTACGGTCTAAAAAATAAAACAATTTATACACTAATCTAATAGCCCTAATTTATATTATATATAAAAACAAAAAAAGCAAAAATAATAAAATTTTCATAATGTTTTAAAATTTTAAATTATTTAAAAATAAATAATTTATCTTATAAATTAATTTATTTTTTAAATTACTTTTTAATAATATAATTATTTTAATTAATAATTTATACTATATATAAAAGTGAGGATGAGAACCCATACAAATTTTTAAACTACTTTTATTTAAATATAATTATTGATTGTTTTCATTAACGAACATTTAAAATATAAAAATTAAAAATAATTCACTTATAACTATTTTATTAATAAAAATATAAAAGTCTTAATTTATTGATGGTCTCTTCTTAATTCGTGTTTTATTATTATGTAAAAAATAAAATATCATTAGAAATAGATAACATAAGTGTTACGATATTATTAAAAATATTAGTATCAATATTAAATTAATTGTTAGAAAAACTGTTAATTAAATTTAAGGCGAAAAATTAATGAAAAACATAAAATTCTTAATTAAAATATATATTACGTACTTTCAATAAAAATAAAATCATTTTCTCCGCCTATTTATTAGCATCTTATTTTATAACATTAACATTTTATTTTAATAAAATTTTAGTAAAATGTTGATTATCGTATACTTATTGGCATATTTTTTATTTGCTCCAATTAACTATTTCGGTGTTTGAATTTAATTTTTTCAACATATACAAAAAAAAGTCTTTAACTTTTAATTTTTATTTGATTTTAACTAAAAATTTATTTTTAAATTTAAAGTGATGATATCATTCTCTTTTATACGGATTGTCTATTAAATAAAAAAATAATTAAATAACTCAATATTTGTCATTTTAATATTTTCTAATAACTAATAATTTAAGATTCAATTATAAATTAATTACTTATCAAATACTTTTTTATTAAATAAAATATTATCAAATAAATACCTACATAGGTTAATTGTATTACTAAAATTAATAAAATAATTTAAAAAATTAAAATATAATATTTAGAATAGTAATTTATAAGACTGCATTCTCAAGCAAGATATATAGATAGATATTTCATGGTTACAATATATCTTATTTTAATAATAAATATTTTAATTTTAGATTTAGTGTCTTAATTTTTTAACTTAAATATAATGATAGCCTTAGTTTTAAATTATGATATCAAATTTATATTTTATATTTTTAATTTAAAAGTAAAAAAATATAATTTTAATTTTAAATTGATATTACAATTGTGATAGTTATTCTTTTTTCTAATCAACAAAATAATTAGTCAAATTATTTATTATTTTTAATTTATTTAATTGGTTCAATTTTAATATTTTAAATTTTAAAATATTTAATTAATTTAATTAAATTAAGAGTAAATTTGAATTTATTTACGTATCCGACCAATAAATTAAAAAGTAGAAAATATAATGTATTGGCAAGATAACACTTCACGATTTAAAAAATAAAACAATTTGTATAAATATAATTAATCTAATAATTATAACAAAAAGAATATTTAAAAATATATGTACAATTTCAGTTAAGTATATATTTAAATTTATTTATAAACCCGATTAATAAATTAAAGAGTATGAAAAATAATATAAAAAATAGATTAGATCAAATAATATTTAACGGTCTAAAAAATAAAACAATTCATACACTAATCTAATTGCCCTAATTTATATTATATATAAAAACAAAAAAAGCAAAAATAATAAAATTTTCATAATGTTTTAAAATTTTAAATTATTTAAAAATAAATAATTTATCTTATAAATTAATTTAATTTTTAAATAACTTTTTTAATAATAAAATTATTTTA
This sequence comes from Manihot esculenta, assembly GCF_001659605.2. NCBI lineage: Eukaryota > Viridiplantae > Streptophyta > Magnoliopsida > Malpighiales > Euphorbiaceae > Manihot > Manihot esculenta. The sequence goes on from NC_035166.2 coordinate 13,837, forward strand.
ATTAATAATCTATACTATATATAAAAGTGAGAATGAGAAACCATACAAATTTTTATACTATTCTTATTTAAATATAATTATTGATTGTTTTGATCAACAAATATTTAAAATATAAAAATTAAAAGTAGTTTACTTATAACTATTTCATTAATAAAAATATTAAAGTCTTAATTTATTGATAGTATCTTCTTGATTCGTGTTTTATTATTATATAGAAAATAGAATATCATTAGAAATAGATCACATAACTGTTAAGAAAATATTAAAAATACTAGAATTAATATTAAATTAATTTTTAGAAAAAAATGTTAATTAAATTTAAGGCAAAAAATCAATAAAAAAACAAAATTCTTAATTAAAATATATATTACGTACTTTCCATACAAATAAAACCATTCTCTCTACCTATTTATTAGCATCTTATTTTATAACATTGACATTTTATTTTAATGAAATTTTTGTAAATTGTTGATTATTGTATACTTATTGTAATACCCGGTTTGAGTCCGGCATCGGAATTCCTGTAGTTCAGAGGAATTTCGGGTGTCGGAACCCTCGAGAAGGGTAAGACATATGGTTTCATGTGTTTTTAAGAGTTTTAAATGTTTTAAAGTGTTAAAAGGAAAATGAGTTTGGAAAGAAAAGCAACAAGGGAGAAATGCAAAAGTTCGGCCGCCGAACATTGCATGGTTTCGGGTTCTCCTTCGGCTGCCGAAGGTGGTCTGGCCAGCCACCTATAAAAAGGGACAAAGGGTCGGTGGAAGGAGGATATTTCTCCTCCACTTGTAGCCAGAGGTGAGTTCAAGTCTCTCCCACGTTGACTTTCATGTTTTTCATGGTTTTCACCAAATCTTTCAAGAGTTTTAAGAGTTTTGGTGTGTTTTGAAGGTTTTGAGTAAAAATAGCAAGTTTGGAAGTTTGGAGCTTTGGAAGAGATTTTCTTCATATCTCCACGTTAGGATCACTTGATCTCTTGGTTGGAAGAGGTAAGTAAAGATCCAGAACCTCTTTTACTGATTTTTGAAGGTTTTATGGGAGTTGTATGGATAGTATGCATGAATAGGGTTTTGGTTGAGGTTTTGCATGCTTTCGTGTTGAAGCATGTGTAAGTGTGTTTGATGTGTTTCTTTGGGTTATAAGGTAGTTTTAGGCCCTTTTATGCATGTTTTTATGGTATGTGCTAGTTGGGAGTAGTTGATATGCATGTTGGATAAGTTTTGTATTGAGTTTGCATGAAACAGAGCAGGGTTCTGCCCAGCAGGCAAAACCAGGTTCGGCCGCCGAAGGAAGGTTCGGCCGCCGAACCCCTTGTGGAGGCAGTTTCGGCTGCCAAAGCTTTCCCCGAAAGCTAGGCTTTCGGTTTAGAAAGGGACTTTCGACCACCGAAAGAGGGAGTTCGGCCGCCGAAAGTGTGTGAGTTTTGTCTATGGACGAGACCTTCGGCCGCCGAAGGTGCCGCCGAACCTGCATGAGTTTCGTCTCTAGAGAGGGGTTTCGGCCGCCGAACTTGCCGCCGAAAGTGCCCTGTCCAGCTTTCTTTTGCATGTGTTATGTGATTGTTTGGGGATCTTGTAGAGGGTTTTTGGGGAGTTTCTTAGAGATGGTCTTGAGTTAGTTTAGTCCCTCATTTGAGTCCACCTGTGTAGGTACGGACCAGAGAAACCCCAGAGAGCAGCAGTGAGCACTGTTTCAGACTCTGCAGAGTTAGTACAGAGTCAGCCAGAGGTGAGTGGAACTTCTCTTATCAGAACTAAACTGCTTTGAGCATATGTCATGTATCATAAGATTATAGTAGGATGTTTGCATTAGTTTCACGAAGATGACGCATTGCATAATACGATGTATATGAGGCTGTGGATAGACCAAGGCGACTCCAATAGCCCAAGCTCTGTTATAAGACCTGGCCGGGCCAGGCAGCCATCTGTAGGTAAGACCTGACTAGATCAGGCAGCAGAGATAGTCAGACCTGGCTGGGCCAGGCAGGCAGAGTTGTAAGACCCGGCCGGGCCAGGCAGATTGAGGTTGTAAGACCTGGCTAGGCCAGACATCCTTCCAGTGGGATTTTTGGTGGTCATGTCTATCCCTGAGATGATGTGCTGTTATGCATTCCATGAGATCATGTTTTTAACCTATGGTTTATAGTTCTGCTCATTGGGCTTGTAGAGCTCATCCCTCTCCCCTATCCCCCAGGTTTGCAGGTTCAGAGTCCAGAGGGAGTCCAGCAGGGTTTGCAAGAAGCAGAGTTATGTAATAGCTAGTGTGGACATGTACATGTAAAGAGCTAATGTATAGTGTGTAGCTTTGTGCTTAACTTATAAGAGTTGTAATCCCTTGTTGTAGACACATGATCAGTGTATGTATGTTTCTTTTAATGAATATGAGAAAACCAGGCTTAATATTATGAGTTGATAGATCAGAAATAGTGTATGCACAGGTTAAGCCCTGGAGGAAAGAAAAGTTTTAATAGTTTGACAGAAAATGTATGATCATGTATGGGATTTCACAGGTACACATACAGTATAGCAGGCTTACTACGGGTCCCGGCGACCTTAAGTCAATCTGGATCCTAGTGCCGGTAGCAGTTCGGTTTCCGGGCTGTTACAGATTGGTATCAGAGCCCTAGGTTCACATGGTCGGACCTATATAGATCGAGTTGGGCTCATAGAGGTTTAGTGGGTCAAGCACAATAGGAAAACATGTCTACTAGGATAGGATGTTAGTCCTGTCTATCTAATGATGTGAAATGCCATTATGTATGCATGTGCCTTATATGATATGTGATGTGCGCTTATGTGCTCTGTTATGTGTTGTTTTCCAGAGAGAATTAAGATGTGAGGAACTCGTCGATCCGCAAGATTGACTGGAGTCCCACCTGAAAGTGAGGGTACAACTGCTCGTCCTTCTGCATTGCCAAGGGCAAGGACTCACAGGTCAAGCAGGGAGGGAACGTCAAGAGACCCTAGAAGGTCTTCTGACGAGAGCAGAAGAGGAATAGGCAGAGGGAGAAGATCAGAAGAAGAGAGAGTTGCTATGGAGGAGGCTCAGAGTAGAGATGTAAGTATGGATATAGGAAGGTCAGAAGAAGGTATGGGGGAGTCCCAGGGAGGCGCACAGGCCTCGGGGTTTGGCTATCCACCCTTTCCACAGGGCCTAGGGGATCCGATGGGAGGCACGTCGGATTACTCCAGCTTTGCCCCATATCCACCCTACATGCCATATATGCCCTATCCTTCCTTTTATCCACCATATCACATGTATCCACCCCCACCTTTTCATTCAAGTCCAGTACAGCCTGAAGCAAGAGAAACAGTACCTCCACCACCACCACCTGAACCAGTAGCCCCTGTTGTTGACACACAACCCAGTTCTTCAGGGGGAAATAAGGTGAAGATGATGGATTACTTAAAGTTGGATGCTCCTAAATTTAACACGGGAGATGATCCCTTTGAGTATCTCAGTGCAGTCAGAATGATCACAAGTGAGTTGGGAGCAGATGACAGTAGAGCCATTGAGATGGCAGGGTTCACATTAAAATGCAAGAAAGCCAGAGAATGGTTCAAGAACTATGTGGACCCCAGAATTAACAGTATGACATGGGAAGAGTTCGTCAACGAATTTGCTGGGTGGGCTTTCCCTGACAGTTCCAGGGAGCTAAAGGTTGTGGAGTTTGAACAGTTGAGACAGATGGAGGAGATGAGTGTTGATGCGTATACAGATAAGTTCCTGGAATTGTTACCATATGTGAGTCAGGCGTATGATACGGATCAGAAGAAGGCAAAGAGATATGCCACGAGGCTTCATCCCAGGTATTTCTCCTTGATTCTCCACGCGGAGAAGGAGAGTTTCCACTCCATTGTGGATGCTGCTAGAAAGATGGAGGCCAGTGCCATAAGTCAGGGAATAGTCAAGCAATCAAAGGCACAGTCTTCTGGTGCAAAACCAGGTTCCTCCTCACAGAGTATGGCAAGTGCGAGCAAGAAGAGATGGGATAAATTCAGAGGAAAGAAAGGCAAGTTCTGGAACAGGATTAAGACGGGTCTGGGAATGAGTAATGGCTCCAGCTCTGGCACAGATATTCCAGTTTGCAATAGGTGTGGGAGACCGCACAGAGGAGCTTGTTTGTTGGGATCTACAGCCTGCTATAGATGTGGGCAGGAGGGACATTATGCACGAGAATGTCCTCAGGCGACTTTGGTTACACCATCCCAGCAGATGACCTCAGGTAGTGTTGTACAGTCAGCAACTTCAGCCCGACCACCAAGCAGTGGCAGAGGTAGAGGAAGAGGGGCAGCCTCTTCATCGGGGATGGGTTCCCGAGGTGCAGGTCCGTCAGCTCCAGCACGGATTTTCACCATGACACAACAGGAGGCAGACACTTCGAACACAGTGGTGTCAGGTAATCTCATCATTGGGTGTTCTGAGGTGTATGCTTTGATGGACCCCGGTATCGTATCCGAGTTAGAGTGTCCTCTCTGAGTCAGTGGACCTAGATGTGACCCATCATTGGCAGAGTCAGTCTGTCAGTTTAGTCCAGTGTTTATAGAGGATAGATGCCTTCCAGCTGACCTTGTGGTTCTAGAGTTGACAGATTTTGATGTCATTCTAGGGATGGACTGGTTATCTACCTATCGTGCTACCTTGCACTGCAGGGACAAGGTAGTGAGTCTCAGAGACCAGGATGGGTCAGAGTGTGTCTTCAGAGGAGACAGGAGAGGGACACCTAGGGGTTTGATCTCAGCCCTCCAGGCTCGTAGGATGTTGAGGAAGGGTTGTCTGGGGTTCCTAGCTTATGTGAGAGAGCTAGACAGTCGGGTTAGGGAACCGCCCTCAGTACCAGTTGTTAGAGAATTCCCAGATGTGTTTCCTGAAGAGCTTCCAGGACTACCACCTGATAGGGAAATAGAGTTCGAGATAGAGTTGATGCCCGGTACCAGACCGATCTCTATTCCTCCCTACAGGATGGCACCAGCAGAGCTGAAAGAGTTGAAAGAGCAGTTACAGGATTTGGTAGCTAAGGGTTTCATCCGCCCGAGTACCTCACCCTGGGTTGCTCCAGTATTATTTGTCAGAAAGAAGGATGGACCACTTAGACTTTGTGTGGACTACAGACAGTTGAACAAAGTCACTATCAAAAACAAGTATCCTTTACCCAGGATTGATGATCTATTCGACCAGCTGGCAGGAGCAGGTTGTTTTTCTAAGATAGATCTGAGATCCGGATACCACCAGTTGAAGATCAGGGAAGGAGATGTATCCAAGACTGCTTTAAGGACCAGATATGGGCATTATGAGTTCCTAGTGATGCCGTTCGGGTTGACTAATGCCCCTGCAGCATTCATGGATCTCATGAATAGGGTTTTCAGGGAGTACTTGGATCATTTTGTGATCGTCTTTATCGATGATATCTTGGTGTACTCCAGGAATGCAGAGGAGCATGCCCAGCATCTGAGGATAGTGTTGCAAACTTTGAGAGAGCATGGCTTGTATGCCAAGTTCTCCAAGTGCGAGTTCTGGCTAAGGAGCATTGCCTTTTTGGGACATGTAGTATCAGAGGAAGGAATAACAGTAGATCCCAAGAAGGTAGAGGCAGTAGCCAATTAGCCTACACCCACGACAGTGACAGAGATCAAGAGTTTTCTGGGTTTGGCAGGCTACTATCGGAGGTTCGTGCAGGACTTTTCGAAGATAGCTGCTCCTATGACCAGACTGACCAGGAAGAATCAGAAGTTCGTATGGTCAGAGGATTGTAATGAGAGTTTTGAAGAGTTGAAGAGACGGTTGACTTCAGCACCGGTGTTAGCTCTGTCGATCAGTGATGAAGATTTCACAGTGTTCTGTGATGCATTCCAAGTGGGATTAGGTTGTGTGTTGATGCAGAATGACAGAGTGATAGCTTATGCTTCTAGACAGCTGAAGAAGCACGAGCTGAATTACCCGACACACGATCTGGAGATGGCAGCTGTTATCTTTGCACTTAAGATGTGGAGGCATTACCTATATGGGGTAAAGTGTGAGATCTATACGGATCATAAAAGCCTGCAGCACATCTTGAGTCAGAGAGAGCTTAACTTGAGGCAGAGACGGTGGGTAGAATTGCTCAGCGATTACGATTGCAAGATCCAGTATCATCTGGGTAAGGCTAATGTGGTAGCTGATGCCTTAAGCTGGAAGTCACTTGGCAGTTTATCCCACATTACAGTAGAGAGAAGACCGGTGGTGAAGGACTTTTACAGACTCATGGATGAAGGGCTACAGTTGCAGTTAGCTGGTACAGGTGCTTTAATTGCACAGATGAGAGTTACACCAGTGTTTCTAGAGCAAGTGGTTCTGAAACAGTACGAAGATCCTGAGTTAGTGAAGATTGCCAGGACTGTTCAGTCAGGCAACAATGCAGAGTTCAGATTTGATAGTGAGGGGATTCTTCGTCAGGGTAAAAGATTATGTGTACCAGATGACAGCAGTTTAAAGGAAGACATTATGAGGGAAGCTCATAATGCAAGATATAGCGTTCACCCTGGAGCCACCAAGATGTATCAAGATCTGAGAAGGGTGTATTGGTGGCCAGCAATGAAGAAGGAAGTGGCACAGTTTGTGTCAGCCTGCGAGACATGTCAAAGGGTGAAGCTAGAACACTAGAAGCCGGCTGGAATGCTTAACCCACTGCCGATTCCAGAGTGGAAATGGGAGAACATAGCTATGGATTTTGTAGTGGGGTTACCGGTGACGTCCAACAGGCTAGACTCCATATGGGTGATTGTGGACAGACTGACGAAATCTGCTCACTTCATTCCAGTCAGGAGCAACTATTCTGTGGACAAGTTAGCGCAAGTCTATGTAGAAGAGATAGTCAAGCTGCATGGAGTTCCAGTGTCGATAGTCTCAGATAGAGGACCGCAGTTCACCTCCAGGTTTTGGCGGAGTCTGCAAGCTGCTATGGGCACAAGATTGGATTTCAGCACTGCTTTCCATCCACAGACAGATGGTCAGTCAGAGAGGACCATCCAGACCATAGAAGATATGCTGAGAATGTGTGTGTTAGACTTTGGCGGTTCTTGGAGGCAACATCTACCTCTGGTGGAGTTTGCCTACAACAACAGCCATCATGCTAGCATAGGGATGGCTCCTTATGAAGCTCTGTATGGGAGGAAGTGCAGAACACCTGTTTGCTGGGAAGAGATAGGAGAGAAGGCTCTTGCAGGGCTAGAGTTAGTTGAGATTACCAGCAAGTTAGTGCCTGTGATCAGAGAGAGGATCAGAACAGCTGTAAGCAGACAGAAAAGCTATGCAGACATCCGTAGGAAGCAGATAGAGTTCCAGGAGGGGGATATGGTATTGCTAAAGGTGTCTCCAATGAAGGGAGTGGTTCGCTTTGGAAGAAAGGGTAAACTAGCCCCACGGTACATAGGTCCCTTTGAGATCTTGCAGAAGATTGGGCCTGTGTCGTATAGGCTGGATTTACCTGCATCGATGGAACGAATTCACCCGGTATTCCATGTTTCTATGTTGAGAAAATTTGTGTCAGATCCAGAGAAGGTTCTCAGTGAACCTGATGTAGAGATCCTAGGAGATCTCACTTATGAAGAGCAGCCAGTACGGATCTTGGACACACAGATCAGAAAGTTGCGGAAGAAGGAGATACCAATGGTGAAAGTCCTGTGGAACCACCATAACCTCGAAGAGTGCACCTGGGAGACACGGGAGTCCATGCTCCAGCAATACCCATATCTGTTTTGAGGGTAGGTAGCTAGTTTTCCCCGTTTCTATATGTCTATGTGTTTATGTTTCGTTGTTTGAGGAACATTCGGAGACGAATGTTCTTAAGGGGGGAGAATGTAATACCCGGTTTGAGTCCAGCATCGGAATTCCTGTAGTTCGGAGGAATTTCGGGTGTTGGAACCCTCGAGAAGGGTAAGACATATGGTTTCATGTATTTTTAAGAGTTTTAAATGTTTTAAAGTGTTAAAAGGAAAATGAGTTTGGAAAGAAAAGCAATAAGGGAGAAATGCAAAGGTTCGGCCGCCGAAGGTCACTTTCGGTCGCCGAACATTGCATGGTTTCGGGTTCTCCTTCGGCTGCCGAAGGTGGTCTGGCCAGCCACCTATAAAAAGGGCCAAAGGGTCGGTGGAAGGAGGATATTTCTCCTTCACTTGCAGCCAGAGGTGAGTTCAAGCCTCTCCCACGTTGACTTTCATGTTTTTCATGGTTTTCACCAAATCTTTCAAGAGTTTTAAGAGTTTTGGTGTGTTTTGAAGGTTTTGAGTAAAAATAGCAAGTTTGGGAGTTTGGAGCTTTGGAAGAGATTTTCTTCATATCTCCACGTTAGGATCACTTGATCTCTTGGTTGGAAGAGGTAAGTAAAGATCCAGAACCTCTTTTACTGATTTTTGAAGGTTTTATGGGAGTTGTATGGATAGTATGCATGAATAGGGTTTTGGTTGAGGTTTTGCATGCTTTCGTGTTGAAGCATGTGTAAGTGTTATTTGATGTGTTTCTTTGGGTTATAAGGTAGTTTTAGGCCCTTTTATGCATGTTTTTATGGTATGTGCTAGTTGGGAGTAGTTGATATGCATGTTGGGTAAGTTTTGTGTTGAGTTTGCATGAAACAGAGCAGGGTTCTGCCCAGCAGGCAAAACCAGGTTCGGCCGCCGAAGGAAGGTTCGGCCGCCGAAGGAAGGTTCGGCCGCCGAACCCCTTGTGGAGGCAGTTTCGGCTGCCAAAGCTTGCCCCCGAAAGCTAGGCTTTCGGTTTAGAAAGGGACTTTCGACCGCCGAAAGAGGGAGTTCGGCCGCCGAAAGTGTGTGAGTTTCGTCTCTGGACGAGACCTTCGGCCGCCGAAGGTGCCGCCGAACCTGCATGAGTTTCGTCTCTGGAGAGGGGTTTCGGCCGCCGAACCTGCAGCCGAAAGTGCCCTGTCCAGCTTTCTTTTGCATGTGTTATGTGATTGTTTGGGGATCTTGTAGAGGGTTTTTGGGGAGTTTCTTAGAGATGGTCTTGAGTTAGTTTGGTCCCTCATTTGAGTCCACCTGTGTAGGTACGGACCAGAGGAACCCCAGAGAGCAGCAGTGAGCACTGTTTCAGACTCTGCAGAGTTAGTACAGAGTCAGCCAGAGGTGAGTGGAACTTCTCTTGTCAGAACTAAACTGCTTTGAGCATATGTCATGCATCATAAGATTATAGTAGGATGTTTGCATTAGTTTCACGAAGATGACGCATTGCATAATACGATGTGTATAAGGCTGTGGATAGACCAAGGCGACTCCAATAGCCCAAGCTCTGTTATAAGACCTGGCCGGGCCAGGCAGCCATCTGTAGGTAAGACCTGACTAGATCAGGAAGCAGAGATAGTAAGACCTGGCTGGGCCAGGCAGGCAGAGTTGTAAGACCTGGCCGAGCCAGGCAGATTGAGGTTGTAAGACCTGGCTAGGCCAGGCATCCTTCCAGTGGGATTTTTGGTGGTCATGTCTATCCCTGAGATGATGTGCTGTTATGCATTCCATGAGATCATGTTTTTAACCTATGGTTTATAGTTCTGCTCATTGGGCTTGTAGAGCTCATCCCTCTCCCCTATCCCCCAGGTTTGCAGGTTCAGAGTCCAGAGGGAGTCCAGCAGGGTTTGCAAGAAGCAGAGTTATGTAATAGCTAGTGTGGACATGTACATGTAAAGAGCTAATGTATAGTGTGTAGCTTTGTGCTTGACTTATAAGAGTTGTAATCCCTTGTTGTAGACACATGATCAGTGTATGTATGTTTCTTTTAATGAATATGAGAAAACCAGGCTTAACATTATGAGTTGATAGATCAGAAATAGTGTATGCACAGGTTAAGCCCTGGAGGAAAGAAAAGTTTTAATAGTTTGACAGAAAATGTATGATCATGTATGGGATTTCACAGGTACACATACAGTATAGCAGGCTTACTACGGGTCCCGGCGACCTTAAGTCGATCTGGATCCTAGTGCTGGTAGCAGTTCGATTTTCGGGCTGTTACACTTATTGGCATGAAGGAGCATTCTTTAGGCCGAATGGCATGACATTCCACTCGAGCAATAGAGGAAGCTAACGCAACACAACAACAACAATAGATTTTGGTACGTGACGTTGTGTCTCGGGTTATCTCTACGGCACAACGATTGCTGGATTGAGAAAGTTTGAGTATTCCAGTCTATATACCAGATCTAAAAATTATTACTCCTTAAAAGCTGATATAAATAATTAAGGATGCAGTTAAACAAACTTAAAGTTCTTTGATACTCCCTACAATCACAATGTTCATTATGGTTGACAATATGATAATTATATAACTCTCTACCTTCTGTAATTAATTCTTCTCTGAAACGTAATACTTCTTGTCTATTTGTTAAATCTATTAAAACTAGTTTTCTTATAGCATCCAAGATATTAGCTGACATTGAAATAAACAACTTACAGTATCTTCTTGCTGAAATTCTTCTCCCCAGCCATATGGTATGATTTCTGAGAACAGAGTTTCTGCAGATTCAGGTTTAGTGTACCAGACAAAGTAGTCGAATTTTCTAGAAGGCTCACCCAGTAGATCTTTCTCTTCGATTAACTCGTTAACATGAAGGTTTCTTTTTCTAAAGATTTTTGCGGTTTCAGATTTTAAGGATGACTGGGTTAATTTCTTTCCAAAAGCTCGATGATCAAGTTTAGAAAAAGAGTTTTTCATTCATCAAAAGAGAGTTACAACAGTAGATGCAAGAGAAAATACAACTTAGAAAATTTACAAGAAGATTATAGGGAAAATATAAGAGAGAGAATTTTTGCTCTGGATTTTTCTTTGATGCTTGATCTTTGAGCCTTGCCTCTTTTATAGAGTTCGAAAGGAATCTTGCTGAAGTCATTGCGTTTGTCACTGACTTTGGCGTTTTGTTGACATCTTATCGCTAAAGAATATGCTTTTATCATGCTTTGCTTTTGTTCTGGTCCTAGCCACGTGGTCTCGTCTGGCTCATTTAGGTCCTGGATGTCTTCAAAAATGGTATCTGACAGCATGTCTTCATCATCTAAGTCCTCGCTTTCTTTAGTGCGGTCGAATTTTGTCCTCGAGCATTCTCCTTTTTCTAGTGGCTTTGTCGTGGTGTCACTCAAACTTTCAAGGGCTTGTGACAGGTGCTTCTTCAGCTCATCTTTTGGAATGGAGTGAAATAACTCCTTCAGTAACTTTGTCATGTGTAATACCCGGTTAGATTTCGGCATCGGAATCCCTACCTTCCGGCGGAATCTCCGTTGGAATCTTGAATTTTTGAAGATGCCAGGGTCTTCTAGAGGGGTAAAATGTGTTTCTAAAATGTTTTCACATGATTTTATGGTTTTTTTTAAATGGAAAAGAAAAGGCCAAGGAGGAAGGACCCAGGTTCGGCCGCCGAACCTCAAGTTCGGCCGCCGAACATGGGGCTGTTTCGGGAGTGCTTTAGGCCTCCGAAAGTCTCGAGGGCATAAACCAGGTTCGGCCGCCGAACCTCAAGTTTGGCCGCTGAACATGGGATAGTTTAGGAGGCACTTTAGGCTGTTGAAGGTGGTGAAGTTGCGGAAGCAGCTTAGGCCGCTGAAGGTGGTTGACTGGCCACCTATAAAAGGCCCTCAGACCGAAAATGGGTGAGTTTTCTTCCCATTCTCGAGCTCAGGTGAGTTCATGCCTCCTTTGGTTGATTTCATGTCTTTTCTTCAATCTCCCAAGGTTTTTATAAGTTTTATGGTTGTTTTGAAGAGTTTTAAAGCTTAGATTGAAGTTTTGGAGCTTGGAGATCTTTGGAGCTTGGATTCTCCATATCTCCAAGTTAGGGATCACACCAACCCTCGATCTTCAAGAGGTAAGTGTAGATCCTTTGTAATACCCGGCTAGACTCCGGTATCAGAATTCCTACCGTCCGGTGGAATCTCGGATGTCAAAAACCTCTAGAAGGGTAAAACCATGTTTTCATAAGATGTTTTAATGTATTTTATGGTTTTAAACAAGAAAGGAAATGAGTTTTGTATGAAAATAACCTTGGAGGAAGACCCAGGTTCAGCCGCCGAACCTCAAGTTCGGCTGCCGAACATGCATGCATTTCGGGAGTACTTTAGGCTCCCGAAGGTATGAGAGAGGGAAGTCCAGGTTCGGCCGCCGAACATGGCATGCATGCGGAGGCACGTTAGGCCCCCGAAAGTGGCCTGGCCAGCCACCTATAAAAGGGTCCCCATGTCCGAACGGGTGAGCTTTTTTTCCCCGTTTTCGGCCAAGGTGAGTCCTCCGTCGTCCCTCATCGATTTTGAGCTTCTTCCTTCAAATCTTCATGATTTTCTTATGAGTTTTCACTTGGTTTGAAGATATTTGAGCAAAAGAGCAAGTTTTGAAGCTTGGAGACCAAAGAGTTGATTTCTCCCCATCTCCAAGCTAGGATCGTCTTTCCTCTCGATCTTCAAGAGGTAAGCTTAGATCCAACCTTCCTTGTATGTTTTAAACAAGTTTTATGAAGTTCTATTGTAACGACCCGAAAATCGGACCGCTATCGGCGCTAGGATCCAGATCGGCTTAAGGCCGCCGGGACCCGTAGCAAGCCTGACATGTAACCTGTAAACCTGTTTAATCCCATACATGATCAACAATCATACATAAAAATTTCAAACTTTTCTTTCATACATTCTATCATACACCAAACTCAACCTGTGCATGCACTGAACATAGCCATAATCATAAACTTAACCCCTCTGTGGGATCTCATCAATGCCCCCAATGGGTGGCATAACAAGTGTTGAGTTGGCTAAACATAGTCATCAATAAACATTAAGATCATGTATCAAAAGGGATTACAATATACTATGGTCAAGCACACTTCTAAACTTAATATCGTTACATTACATATCTATACATCATTATACAATCTGTCATGTCCACATTCTAACTATTACATACATAAGACTTCATTACTCTTCTTGACTTCTCTGTCTAACCCGTACCTGCAAACCTGGGGAATTTGGGAGAGGGGTGAGCTACTAGAGCCCAGTGAGCAGAATAGTAAAGCATTTAAAATATATGATAACATGAAATGCATCACATCACAACTAATCATATCAAGGATGAACTTGTCACCATTTAGCCCTCTACATATTCCAATCATGCTAGGGGCGTAGTGCAGGCCACACCTGGTCTTTCTCTTATACATAACATAACATAACATACATAATCCATGGTGTCGGGGGCGTAGTGCAGGCCACGTCCGGTCTTTCTCTTACATAGTGCCAGGGGCGTAGTGCAGGCCACACCTGGACTTCCATATCATATCATCATGTCATAACATATGAGGGCTAATGGATCATTCAACATTCATCCACATCAACAACATATTATGCAATGCAACATATTCGTGATTTCTAATGCAAGCATCCTAAAATATCACATGGCATCCGTGATGCATGAACATGCTCAAAACTGATTTATTTATTTAAAAGCATAAGAGTTATTCCACTCACCTCTGGCTAGCTCTGACACTGACTGAAGCAGCTGACTCACTGCTGAGGTCCTCGGTTCCTCGGGTCCGAACCTACACAGGTGGACTCAAATGAGGGACCAACATACTATAACATGACTCTGAAAACATCCCCCAAAAACCCCCTAAAACATCTCAAAACATCCATGCAAGAACATGCAAAGGAAGGCTGGACAGGGCACTTTCGGCGGCAGGTTCGGCGGCCGAAAGTCCCTCCAGAGCCGAAAGTCAGGCAGGTTCGGCGACACCTTCGGCGGTCGAAACTCCCAGACAGAGGCGAAACTCATGCATGTTCGGCGGCACTTTCGGCGGCCGAAACTCCCAGACAGAGACGAAAGTCTCCTTTCGAGGGCAAGCTTCGGCAGCCGAAGGCTGCCTCCACAAGAGGGTTCGGCGGCCGAAAGTCCCTTCGGCTGCCGAACCTGGTTTCTCCCAAAGGGCAGAAACTTGGTTCAAACATGCACAAATGCCTCCAAACTCATACCATCATGCATTTAGCTCAACCAAAACATGCATACAAGCTCCTAGGGGTCTCAAACTACCTTAAACCCCAATTACAACACATCAAACATACATTACAAGCCACATTGCTCAAAAACTCATCAAAAACCCATAAACTCAACATAAGCTTACTCATGCATTTTCTACCCCATGAACTTGCATAAAACTTGTTTAAAACACAATGCAAGCTAGAGATCAACTCTTACCTCTTGAAGATCGAGAGTAGAGGCGATCTAACTTGGAGTTGGGAGAGATTTAAGTTCTTGAACCTTAAAGCTCCAAAACTTGCTCAAAACTTGAAAATCTTCAAAAGGAAGTAAAAACTTGTGAAAATCTTGAAAGATCTGAAGGAAAAGACTCAAGATTGGTGAGGAACGGCGGAGAACTCACCTTGGTCGACAATGGGGAGAAAAGCTCGCCCGTTTTCAGCTAAGGGACCCTTTTATAGTGGCTGTCCAGGCCACGTTCGGGGGCCGAATGTGCCTCCGCATGCATGCCATGTTCGGCGGCCGAACTTGAGGTTCGGCGGCCGAACCTGGACTTTCCTCACTTATGCCTTCGTGGGCCTAAGGCACACCCGAAATGCCTGCATGTTCGGCAGCCGAACTTGAGGTTCGGCGGCCGAACCTGGATTTTCCTCCAAGGTTGTTTTTATGCAAAAACTCATTTCCTTTTTACTTAAAATCATCAAAACATTAAAACATTTCATGAAAACATGGTTTTACCCTTCTAGAGGTCTCCGACATCCGAGATTCCACCGGACGGTAGGAATTCCGATACCGGAGTCTAGCCGGGTATTACATCTATGGGGTAGAAATGCATGTTTAGGTTATTGTTGAGTTTATGGGTTTATGTTATGTTTTTTAGCAATGTGGGTTGTTTGATGTGTTTTGATTGGGGTTAAGTTAGTTTGAGACCCCTATGTGCTTGTTGGCTTGAGTTTGCATGTTGTAGACTAGGTAAATGCATGATGGAATGGATTGGGAGGCATTTGTGCATGAAAGAGGCTGAGTTCTGCCCTTTGAAAGAACTCAGGTTCGGCAGCTGAAGGGACTTTCGGCCGCCGAACCTGCCTGTGGAGGCAAGCCTTTGGCTGCCGAACCCTGCCCCCGAAAGTGGACTTTCGGCTCTAGAAGGGAGTTTCGGCCGCCGAAGGTGCCGCCGAACATGCATGAGTTTCGTCTCTGGAGGGAACCTTCGGCCGTCGAAAGTGCCGCCGAAGGTGCATGACTTTCGGCTCTGGAGGGACTTTTGGCCGTCGAACCTGCCACCGAAAGTGCCCTGTTCAGCCTTCTTTTGCATGATTTATGTGATTGTTCTATGATGTTTTAGGGGGTTTTTGGGGAGCAGTTTAGAGTTATGTTAGTCTTTGTTTGGTCTCTTATTGAGTCCACCTGTGTAGGTTCGGACCCGAGGACCTCAGCAGTGAGATAGCTGCTTCAGAGTCATTAGAGCTTCAGCCAGAGGTGAGTAGAATAAACCTTTATGTTTTAAATTAATGAAAGTTTTAGCATGACTCATGCATCACGAATGCCATGTGATATTCTAGGGTGCTTGCATTAGAATTCACGAATATGTTGCATTGCATATTATGTTGTTGATGTGGATGAATGTTGGATGATCCTTTAGCCCTTACTATGTTATGATATGGTTATGGTACGGTATGGAAGACCAGTGAGGCCCATTCTACGCCCCTGGCACTATGTAAGAGAAAGACCAGTG
This sequence comes from Manihot esculenta, assembly GCF_001659605.2. NCBI lineage: Eukaryota > Viridiplantae > Streptophyta > Magnoliopsida > Malpighiales > Euphorbiaceae > Manihot > Manihot esculenta. Next base: position 29,546 of record NC_035166.2, read on the forward strand.
AGGCTCATTCTACGCCCCTGGCATATTGGAATGTTATGTTATGTTATGTTAATGTAAGAGAAAGACCAGTGAGGCCCATTCTACGCCCCTGGCACTATTGGAATGTGTAGAGGGCTATAGGTGACAAGTTCATCCTTGATGTGATTTGTCTGTGATGTGATGCATTCCACGATATCATATGTTTTAAATATAATATTTTATTATTCTGCTCACTGGGCTCTAATAGCTCACCCCACTCCCTTAACCCCCAGGTTTGCAGGTACAGGGTAGACCAGGAGGTTAGCAGGAGTAGTGTCATGTTTTATGTAATAGATAGATGTGGACATGAATATGATGTAATGTAAAAGTATAGTATAGAAATGTAATGTAATGATGCTTATGGAAGTTTAGAGTTGTGCTTGACCGTAGTATGTTGTTAATCCCTTTTTTTAGTACATGATCTTAAATGTTTAATGATGATTATGTAAACTAAGCTTAATGTATGTTATGTTACCCCATTGGAGTATTTGATGAGGACTCCAGTGAGAGGTTTTATGTTATGATTTGTGCATGCACAGGTTAAGCTTGGTGAAGGAATGAATGAATGAATGAATGAATGAATGAGAAAGTTTTAAATTTTTATGTAATTGTTGATCATGTATGGGATTAAACAGATATACAGGATGTATGTTAGGCTTGCTACGGGTCCCGGCAGCCTTAAGCCGATCTGGATCCTAGCGCCGGTTGCGGTCCGAATTTCGGGTCATTACATCCTTGCTTTCCTTTATGTTTAATAAAGTTTTAAGTAAGTTTTAAGGAAGCTTTAATGCTTGAGTGTGGGTAGATATGCATGTTAGGGTTTATGTGGGTTTTATGCCCAATGTTTGTTTATGTGATGTTTGTGTTGGGGTTTAAGTTAGTTTATGCCCCTTTATGCATGTGGGAGTGTGTTTGCATGTTGGGAGAGAGCATGTGAGGTTTTGGGTGGTTTGGAGGTTGGTTTTGCTTGTGATGAATTCGGACCTGCTGTTCGGAGGGAACCAGGTTCGGCCGCCGAAGGTATGTTCGGCCGCCGAACCTGTATGGAAGGCAGCTTTGACCGCCTAACGTGCCCCCGAAGGTCAGGACTTTCGGATCTGTGAGAGGCTTCGGCCGCCGAACTTGCCGCCGAAGGTGCCAGACATTCGGCTCTAGAAGGACTTTCGGCCGCCGAAAGTGCCCTCGAACCTGCATGGCTTTCGGCTCTGGAAGGGACATTCGGCCGCCGAAAGTGCCCTATCCAGCCCTTTCATGGTTGTCTTCTATGCATGTTTTGAGGATGTTTGAGGGGGTTTTTGGGGAGTTGTTTATGAGTTGTTTAGAGTGTGTTTGGCACCTCATTCGAGTCCACCTGTGTAGGATCGGACCCGAGGAACCGAGGAGGCCAGCAGTGTTAGCTGTTGCAGAGTTAGTCCAGTGTCTGCCAGAGGTGAGTAGAACTAACTCAAATGTTTTAAACATGTTACACGCATCATGAATACCATGTATATGTAGTAGGTTGCTTGCATTAGAAATCACGAATATGCTGCATTGCATAATTTGCTGTTGATGTGGATGGACCAAGGCGACCCCAATAGCCCTAGCTATGTTATGTTACAGAAGTCCTGAGGAGCCCCTTTGAGGGCTGGGCATAATGAAGTCCTGAGGAGCCCGAAGGGCCGGGCACCATGTTATGTTACAGACAGAGGGAGTTTTGGTGGTCATGTCCATCCGTGATGTGAAATGTTTGTGTTGTGACGCATTCCATGATAGCATATGATTTACTATTGTTTTTCATGTTCTGCTCACTAGGCTTTTTAGCTCACCCTGTAATACCCGGCTCGTTCAGGCATCGGAATTCCTACCGTCAGGTGGAATCTCGGATGTCGGATTCGTTTTGAGGGGCATTGCACGGGACACTGACGGTTGTACAAGGTTTTAGCAAGGTTATGTTTTAAGTGATTTCCGGTTTTGAAAGGCAAGGGAATGAGTTTTGAAGAGAAAAGACCAAGGAGGCAGAATGCAGGTTCGGCCGCCGAAGGTAATGTTCGGCCGCCGAAAGTGCTATAGGTTCGGCTTCCGAAACTTCACGTTAGGCCGCCGAACGTTGCATGGTTTTGCATGCAGTTTCGGCAGCCGAAGGAAAGGCGGTTGGCCACCTATTTAAGCCCCGTTGACTGGCCATGGAGGGTGCTGGAAGCTCTCTTTGTGGTCAAGGTGGGGTTTAGGTTCTCCTTGGATGTTTTTATGATGTTGCCTCAAAGCTTTCAAGGTTTTTATGAGTTTTCACTTGGTTTTGAAGGTTTTGAGTAAAAAGAGGAAGTTGTGAAGCTTGAAGCTTGAGGAGCTTGGTTTCTCCATGTTTTGAAGCTAGGATCACACCAGCCAAGAGGTAAGTGTTGATCCTTATGTTTTCTAGTGTTTTAAGCAAGTTTTATGGAGGGAAAGGGAAGAGTGGCATGGTGAGGTGTACAAGGAGGTTTTTGAGGGTTTTTAGGCATGAGTATGTTTCTGTGTTATGGGTGTTGTTTGTTGGGTTTTTTAGGTAGTTTTGGACCCCTTTGTGCATATATTTGAGTATATGCTTGTTATGTGTGTTGAGATGCATGTTGAGTGAGGTTTGGGGGAAGTTGAGTATGAGGTGAGCGAGGTTCTGCCTAACTGGAGAATCCAGCTTCGGCCGCCGAAAGAAGGTTCGACCGCCGAACGTGTTGAGGAGGTGGTTTCGGCTGCCTAAACCTGCCCCCGAAGGATTGGACTTTCGTCTCTGAAGGGAAGGTTCGGCCGCCGAAGGTGCCGCCGAAGGTTGGAGACTTTCGTCTCTGGCATATGGTTTGGCCCCCGAAGCTTGCCCCCGAAGGCTTCGGCCGCCGAAAGTAGAGCTTCGGCCGCCGAAATTATGTGAGTTTCGGCTCTGGACAGGACATTCGGCCGCCGAAGCTGCCGCCGAATGTGTTCTGTCTAGCTTTTCTTTTGCATGCTTTATGTGATTGTTCTATGAGCTTCTAGAGGGGTTTTGGGAAGTTGTTTGTGAGTTAATAAGAGTATGTTTGACACCTCATTCGAGTCCATTTAATTCAGGATTGGACCCGACAGTTCAGGGAGGTTGTCAGGATTAGCAGTTGCAGAGTCAGTACAGTTTCTGCCAGAGGAGCAGAGGTGAGTAGAACTAAACTTAATGTTTTATCTTAAATAACAGAATGTGTTTGAGCATAGTTCATGCATCATGGATGCCATGATATGTATTAGGGTGACTGCATTAGAATCACGAAGATGGTGCATTGCATTATCATTGTTTATGCGGATTGGACCAAGGCGACATCAATAGCCCGTCGAGGGAGTTTTGAGGTCATGTCTAATCCAAGATATGGACTAATTGTGTTGTGATGCATTTCATGACCGAGTGTATTCAATGAACTGTTTTTCAGTGTTTCTACTCACTGGGCTTTCTAGCTCATCCCTTTCCCTTAATCCCAGTTTTGTAGGTACAGGGTTAGCTGGGAAGTCAGAAGCATCAGAGTGTTGGCACCAGTATGCTTGTGTAATAGATTAGTGTGGACATGATGTAAATTAAAGAGATATTTATTACAGATGTATAGATGTAGTTAAGGTGCTTCTGGATTAGTATGTGCTTTGCCTATAGTATGTTTTATCCCTTGTGTATGCATGTATCCTGTTTTCAGTTTCTTGATGAGCAATGAGTCAAACCAGGCTTAATAGATGTTGTGTTTCAAAACCCAGTGAATGATAACTGTGAGGGAAGACAGGGTTTAATTCCCTTGACCCAAGACCAGTGCAGAGGGAAGACCAGGTTTGATTCCTGTGACTCTATGGTAGCCAAGGTTAACTTATGATATGCTGACCCTACAGCGTGGGTTCTATGTTTTAGAGCATAGTGCATGGAGGTTACTTGGTAGCGTATCACTGGTTTAGCCCTGAGGGCTATTTCAGATTGAGAGGTCTGATGTTTTAAAGGTTAAGTCTGGTATGTTTTAAAGAAAAGTTAGGAGTCGAGTTGGATCATGTATGGGATTTTATCAGGTACACAGAGTTCATAGCAGGCTTACTACGGGTCCCGGCGGCCTTAAGCCGATCTGGATCCTAGTGCCGAGCACTTTGGGCCGTTACAGAGAGGTACCGGTTTCCGGGGTGTTACACACCCCTCTCCCCTAACCCCAGGTTTACAGGTTAGAGGTAGTCCAGGAAGACGTCAAGGGTAATGACAAGCTTATGTAATAGATTAGTGTTTTAGAGTGGACATGTAATGGAAATTGATAAAATGTATTGCAAGATAATGTAATGTAATGTAAAATAGAGTTATGTGCTTGGCCCTAAGGCTTGGTTAGTCCCTTTTTAGTACATGATGTATGTAATGTTTTAGTGATGAGTTGTGTTTGAACCAAACTTGTGGCATGTGATGTTTACCACGCTAGAGTATTTGATGAGGACTCTAGTGGAGGTTTTATGTTTATGGTTTCAATGCATGCACAGGTTAGGTTTTGGTTCCTCGGATGTGATCCAAGCTTGATGTATGTTATGTTGACCCAGCTAGAGCATTTGATGAGGACTCTAGCATTGGGATCTTTTATGTTTGCAGTGATGTAGCATACAGGTCAAGCTCGGTATATACATCAGATGTTTAAGTTTTTATGTTAATGTTTGATCATGTATGGGATTACACCAGTTGTACAGGATGTATGTTAGCCTTGCTACGAGTCCCGGCGGCCTTAAGCCAATCTGGATCCTAGTGCCGGTAGCGGTCCGGTTTTCGGGTCGTTACAGAGTGGTATCAGAGCCTGGGCCTCATGAGTACGGTGTGCTGAGCGAGGACGCTCAGGCCTTATGGGGGGAAGGAACCCCATATAGGTGGATTAAAAGTATCCCACATCGAAAAGAGGTTAAAAGGGAGAGGGCCTTATAAGCCTATGCCCAAGAGACCCCAGTGGACGCGTTTTGGGAAGACAGGGTACTAAATCCCTTGACCTAGGAACAAACCCGTGAGGGAAGACAGGGTTTCAATCCCTTGACCCAAAGCGGACAATATTCACTGGTATGGGCTCAGAGGATGTTACAATTGGTATCAGAGCCTGGGCCTCATGAGTACGGTGTGCTGAGCGAGGACGCTCAGGCCTTATGGGGGGAAGGAACCCCATATAGGTGGATTAAAAGTATCCCACATCGGAAAGAGGTTAAAAGGGAGAGGGCCTTATAAGCTTATGCCCAAGAGACCCCAGTAGACGCGTTTTGGGAAGACAGGGTAGTAAATCCCTTGACCCAGGAACAAACCCGTGAGGGAAGACAGGGTTTCAATCCCTTGACCCAAAGCGGACAATATTCACTGGTGTGGGCCCAGAGGATGTTACAATTGGTATTAGAGCCTGGGCCTCATGAGTATGGTGTGCTGAGCGAGGACGCTCAGGCCTTATGGGGGGAAGGAACCCCATATAGGTGGATTAAAAAAGTATCCCACATCGGAAAGAGGTTAAAAGGGATAGGGCCTTATAAGCTTATGCCCAAGAGACCCCAGTGGACGCGTTTTAGGAAGACAGGGTAGTAAATCCCTTGATCCAGGAACAAACCCGTGAGGAAAGATAGGGTTTCAATCCCTTGACCCAAAGCGGACAATATTCACTGGTGTAGGCCCAGAGGATGTTACATCATGTGAGTTGTTTCAGAAGGTTCTTCTAGTTTTTTAACCAGATTGATTAACCTTTTATGGTAAAAAACTGATAAATTACCAAAAAAATCAAACTTATCCCACCACTTTATCATTACCCTTCGTGTTAACCATTGCACATTATTAATGGTAAACTCATTAAATTTTTTGGGTTTTTTGTTGGTAATCATGTAATCCCATCTAGCAATTCAAGGTATTTTATACCGTAGTAGGGGTGAGCATTCGGTCGGTTCGGTTCAAAACCAAACTGAACCGAATAAACAGAAGACCGAAATTTTAGTGTTTTATGAAAACCGAACTGAATCGATTTTGGTCAGAAACCGAATCGAATCGAACCGGTCTGATTTGATTCGATTCGGTTCGGTTTGATCAGTTTCGATTTTTAATAATTTTTTTATTTTTTACACTTTATTTTTAATATTTTAAAATTTAATTAAATATTTTAATCTTAATATGATTTAATTTCTCTATATTATTGAAAAAACATATTATTATCACTAATCAGTTCGGTTCGGTTTTTTCATTTTTTTCTGATTAAAATCGAACCGAACCGAAATAACCAAAATTTCTGAAATTAAAAACTGAACCGAACCGAAATGTATAAAAAACCGAATCAAATTTTCAAATCGGTTCGGTCGGTTTTTCTGGTTTGAACCGAATACTGCTCACCCCTATACCGTAGAGTAAAATCCAATCGAGGATTCGGAAGAGATTTATTAACCTCTGCAAACTGTTCATAAACAGTTCTCACCTTATGTGGTAAAATAATTGGGAACAGTCCCCAGTTGAAGAATCATTCTTGGAACCAGGGAGGAAATTCTTTAATTTCTTTTTCTAGCTGAAATTGAATGAACCAGCTAAACTTTCTTTGTCTGCTCTCATATAAGAGCGTTCCGGTCCAGGCCTGGATATAGTCAAAGTAACTATACCATCTAGGCTTTCCATATCTCAACTCTCTTTGTTTAAAGAGAGAATCACCCCATTCTTCACTGGTTATAATGTTTTTAATAATGAATTTACTGTAAGCCCATTGGTGTCCAGTTCTTTCTGTTGGTGCGATTTCTACAAATCCAGTTTCTGCTAGTATAGCTTGATAATAATCAAAAGCCTTAGGTATAAACGGGATTGCAGAATGATATTCAGTGTAATAATCAGCTATGTCATAAGGCTTTAAGCCTTCATGTCTCCTTTCTATAGGATTCAAAATATAGTAACTGATAGGAATGTAGGGGTAGTTTACCTCCTTATCACTTACAGGTTTAATGCTTATTTTATAATAAGCATCATCTCTGACCCGATCCGATTCTTTAACCGGTGGAGGCGATGATTCTTCATGCGGCCTTTTGACTGGAGTCCTTGTACTCATTTCCTGTAAGAAATTCTCGTGTTAAGAAATCAGGTAATGAATTTGTTTCTCCTTTAATAAATTTAATGTCAAAATCAAACACAGATAAAATGGTTTGCCATCTAGCAAAAATTTACTTAAATGCGATGTTTTTAACATCTTTAAGGAGTATTTCCTTAGCACTTTTGCAATCGATTCTTATTAAGAACTTCTGATTTAATAAATCATATTCAAACTTCTGGACACATAGGACGATAGAAAGAATTTCTTTCTTTACAGTAGAGTAATTTACTCTTGGTCCTACCCGTATTCCACTGGTAAATCTAACCAGTGATTCTTTATCATTAATCATCTGTTTGAAGATTCCTCCATACCCTTTATCCGAAGCATCAGTTTCCACTATCTTAAAAGACTCTGGATGTGGTATAGCTAGACAGGGAAGGGTTTTTACCCTTTCTTTAATTTTTCTAACTGCTATGGTACATTCTCTAGACCATTCTGAAGGGTTTTTCTTCAGACGTTGGAATAAAGGTTTAGCATCTTGGGCTAAATATTTATAAAAATCTGCTACATAATTCAGACTCCCTAAAAACCTTTGTAACTGGGTTTTCTCTCTGATTTCATCTGGAAATTTACTGGCAAATTCTATTGCCCTATTGATGGGAATGATCGTTCCCTTTGTAATATTGTTTCCTAAGAAACGTATCTCAGTCTGAAAGAGCTTTATCTTTTTCGCTAAGACTACCAGACCGTTTAATTTAACGATCTTTTCAAACATTTTTAAATGCTTGAAATGTTGATCTATAGTCTTTGAGAAGATAAGAACATCATCTATATAGACTATAGAGAATGTTGAATAAGCATTGAAGATCTCATTCATAATCTTCTGGAATTCTGAAGGAGCATTCTTTAGGCTGAATGGCATGACATTCCACTCGTAATGCCCAAAAGGCATAGTAAAAGCTGTTTTATACTTATTCTCTTCAGCAATCTGGATTTGCCAATATCCAGACTTCATGTCGAATTTTGAAAAGATAGTTACCTCGAAGAGTCTGTTTAACAGATCTCTCTTATTAGGCAATGGGTACCTAATCCATCTAAGCGTCTTATTTAAGGGCTTATAATTTATGACTAATCTTGGGACACCTCTTTCTAGTTCTGCCGCATTCTCGATATAAAATGCTGGACAACTCCAAGGGCTACTACTCTTTCTTATTAACCCTTTCTGTTCTAACTCAGAGATTTCCTTTTTACAGATTTCTACAATAATCAACAATTTACAAAAATTTCATTAAAATAAAATATCAATATTATAAAATAAGATGCTAATAAATAGGTAGAGAGAATGGTTTTATTTGTATGGAAAGTACGTAATATATATTTTAATTTAAAATTTTATTTTATTTATTAATTTTTTCCTTAAATTTAATTAACATTTTTTTCTAAAAATTAATTTAATATTGATTCCAGTATTTTTAATATTTTCTTAACACTTATGTGATCTATTTCTAATGATATTTTATTTTTTACATAATAATAAAACACGAATCAAGAAGAGACTATCAATAAATTAAGACTTTTATATTTTTATTAATGAAATAGTTATAAGTGAATTACTTTTAATTTTTATATTTTAAATGTTCGTTGATCAAAACGATCAATAATTATATTTAAATAAAAATAGTTTAAAAATTTTTAAGGTTTCTCATTCTCACTTTTATATATAATATAGATTATTAATTAAAATAATTTTATTATTAAATAAGTAATTTAAAAATTAAATTAATTTATAAGATAAATTATTTATTTTTAAATAATTTAAAATTTAAAACATTATGAAAATTTTATTATTTTTGCTTTTTTTTGTTTTAATATATAATATAAATTAGGGCAATTAGATTAGTGTATGAATTGTTTTATTTTTTAGACGGTGAAATATTATTTGATCTAACCCATTTTTTATATTATTTTTTATACTCTTTAATTTATTAATCGGGTTTATAAATAAATTTAAATATATTCTCAACCGAAATTGTACATATATTTTTAAATATGCTTTTTGTTATAATTATTAGATTAATTATATTTATACAAATTGTTTTATTTTTTAAACCGTGAAGTGTTATCTTGCCAATACATTATATTTTTTTCTTTTTAATTTATTGGTCGGATATGTAAATAAATTCAAATTTACATCTAATTTAATTAAATTAATTAAATATTTTAAAATTTAAAATATTAAAACTGAACCAATTAAAAAAATAAAAAATAAAAAATAATTTAACTAATTATTTTGTTGATTAGAAAAAAAATAACTATCACAATTGTAATTTCAATTTAAAATTAAAATTATATTTTTTAACTTTAAATTGAGAATATAAAATTTAAATTTGATATCATAATTTAAGACTGAGGCTATCATTATATTTAAGTTAAAAAATTAAGAAACTAAATCTAAAATTAAAATATTTATTATTAAAATAAGATATATTGTAACCATAAAATATCAATCTATATATCTTGCTTGAGAATGCAGTCTTATAAATTACTATTTTAAATATTATATTTTAATATTTTAAATTATTTTATTAATTTTAATAATACAATTAACCTATGTAGATATTTATTTGATAATATATTATTTAATAAAAATGTATTTAATAAGTAATTAATTTATAATTGAGTTTTAAATTATTAGTTATTAGAAAATATTGAGTTATTTAATTATTTTTTATATTTAATAGGGAATCTATATAAAAGAGTATGATATCATCACGTTAAATTTATTAAATGTGAAATTATATGTGATAGTTAAATAAAAATAAAAATTATTTAAAATTAAAAGAAATTATTATGAAACACTTTTTATTTTTATTTTAAAATATTTTACGAAGATAATTTGATTAGTTTTAAAATAATTGTTATTTTTATCATAATTTATTTTTTATATAATTTTATATAAAAAAATAATAAAATTAGAATATAAGTATATGAATAATTATTTTAAATTTTTATAATTTTAAATAGTAAATTTATATTACTTTTTAATTAAAATTAGTTTTCATGTAATAATTTTAAATTATTATGAGTAATTTTAATAATATATATAATTTTGTTAATTTTATTCTAATAGATAAAATAATTTAAAGTAATTAATATTACTTATTGATTTAAATAATAAATTTATTTAAATTTTAAATTATAAATTATAATAGAGGTTTTTTATGTAATTAAAATTATTATTAAAATAATTTTAACTTTTATTTAATATTAATAATTAAATTTATTTATAAATATTAAATTTTACATAAATTTTTATTACTTAATGTTATTATTGACATAATAATTGCCCCGAAATTTTATTAATTTTTTTTTATCTGGCAGTGCTCCAAATTTATTCTATGGTCTTCAATTCTGCCAATGACTAATCCATCTTAGAGTTTAAAGCCCACTAATCTATTACGAATTGAAATTGGTCTTAAACTATTTTAGTCTAAGTTTATAAGTTATATTCCATTCATCTTTAATATAAAACAATGTGCTATATATAATTAAAAAATTTATTCCGTCTTTTCTAATAATATCAATTTTATATAAAAAAATAGATTGCAAAATATAATCATTTAAAAATAATTATTTAAATATATTTAAAAATTAAAAAAATAATTTTAATTCACCGAACACCTATAAATATGTAAAACAGTAAATTTTAATTATGAATCACAAAAATATAAACTTTGATACTAATATCAAAAAAATAAGTTTTTTTAAGATCTACGAATCCATAAATAATCATATGTTTAAATAAATTATGCATATGGCAAAAGTATGAGAAGAAGTGGCAGGTGTACTTACCTCATCCATGATTCAGATCTGCGATGGTGACTGTGCCTTTGGCAAGATGTTCGGCGGCCGAATGAGGATGAGGTTCGGCGGCCGAAGGTTGATGAAGTTCGGCGGCCGAATGTGTTGCAAAAGGTGCTCCTGCGCAAAAGTGGTCTTCGCTTTCTTTTTTTTTTTATGTTCAGATCTGCGATGAGGTGTTCTTTGGGTGGCAGATCTGGTCCTGAAAGAAAAACAAATAAGTTAAATTATTTTCCAGGCAAACGGCGCCAATTTTTGACTCGCGGTTGTCAAAACCGGTCAAAAATAACCTTTTCGGTTATCAACAATATTACTACGGCAGAGAGTGGTAAAGGATTGAATCCACAGAGAATTGGAAACTTATCTATTTTTCTCAACAAGACCAAGAGAATTAACTGAATGAGAAACTGAAAGCAAGTAACTGAAAGCGGAATAAAAGTAAAATGCAATAAAAGTAAAAAGAGGAGTTTTTGAAATTGATTTGATTAGCAAACTACTGAAAGCAATTAAATGAGCAAGTAATTAAAATAAAAGAGAAATTCAATATGAGAAAAGTCTAGTTGAAGACATGGATCCACCTTGGTTGTTTGGATTGATCATTGAAACTTATGTTCTCTTGATTGATTCAATAGATTAGTTATGGAGATGGAAAATGCTTCTCACCACCATGTCTCTCCTTATGATTAAATCAATTAGGGAACGTTCTCTAATCAATTACTAATTAACAAATTGCCAAGGAACGTCCTTAGATCTTAGGCATCAAAACAATTGTCAATTGCATGAAAAAATAGAGAGATCCAATCCTAGCTACCCAAACGCATGGAGATGTTGCTAGATCATACAATTCCTTAGTTGTTATACCAAGTGTTCTTATGTTTGAATAATTTCAGCAATTACGGACTAAAAATTATCCAAAGTAACAATCAATTATCTTGCAATAAAGAATCAAGTGGCCAATTTGATCAAAATAACAAAGTAATCATAGATTCAAGCACCAAATTGTATGAATATTGAACAAATCAAAGACAAATAGTTTATGTTCAGATCTCACAATCCATAAAACAACCTTAGTTTCAACCAATCTTCAACTAGAATAAAAGATTTCAGTCTCTCATGACTGAAACAAAAACCAAAAAAATAAAAGAAAAGAAGAAAGGTAGAAGAAGAGATGTGAATCCCGTAGGTGTCTCTCAAGGAGAGTGTAAAGAGCTGTGGGGAGGCTCCTTATGTGTCTTTTTATAGTTGAAAGTATTGCCCTAGGTCCTTACATGCTGCCCTTACTGCCTAAATAGGAAGATATGACTGCTGCAGTGTGTGCACATCTTTGAATAAGGAAAGAAAGATCTGCAATTTGAATTTCAAGTAATCTTCTGACTGAGCTTTCCTTATTTGCTTTTGCTTTTGCACTTTCCTTATTTAAAAACTTTCCTTTTCTGAAAACCTTCCTTATTTGAAAACTTTCCTTTTTTGGCATTTGCATATTTGACACTTTTTGGCAATTTTAAGAGCATTTTCTCCAGATTGTCTCTTTACACCTAATATATGCAAAACATTATTAAAACCACAAAATTAAGCAGAAAAGATGTAAATAAACATCAAGAACATAATGATAAAATGGACTAAAATATACTCTATCACCATTATCTTGGACCTTTTTGTATGTATTTTTGGTTATTAATAAAAAGAGGTTTTATTATCATTATTATTTATTTGCATGTTACATAATAATGATTAATATCCCTGGTTACTTATTATTATGTTGATAATAATAAAATATAACTAGTATGATTATTGATTGATAATCATGAGATAATTATATATATGTTGATATAATTCAATAATCATAGATACTTGTTAGAGAACAAAGTATTGGATGGATCCACATTGAGATCACTACATGGGTTATTGTTATAAGTGAATCTCAAAATAGCTATGTCTTAATCCTTTGACTTGAGATTGTCATAGTTTCCAACATAAAGACTGTTATGTTTTGACATAACCAAACATTGTCTTTAATCGGACAATCATAAAGGTTATGATTGAGTATGATAGAAATTATATAGAGGATATTGAACAATCAAGATAGAATTTATCCCTCTCTTTGAGAAAGATATTTTCTAGGCCCCTCGATAAGTAAAACTGAGAAATGCATGGCTGTGCTTAAATGAATTGATAGTGCGATCAATATCATTTGATTTTATCAGTCTGCTAAGAGATCGAGAAATCACAAGTTTGAACATTATAAGTTTGACATTACCATGACTTATTAGGCTTTATCGGACTATCGATTCTCATGTTGGTTGGGTAGTCATAATGTCTTATTAGAGGCCGCTTATGATTTATGAGTCTGGTGGGATTGGGCCTATTGCCAATTAATGTGAGCCTATTGGGTTACACACAAAAGAACGTTGTTGATGTGCTATATTAATGGGCTAAAAGCCCATTAGTATAATTAATAATAATAAAGATATTATTATTATTAATATTAATTATTATTATAAGATAATAATATTTAAAATATCTGCAGTCTATCTGTAATTGTTACAGATAAAAGATTTTTAGTTTTCCTTATCAAAACAAACTGTCACGTAAGATATTTGAGTATCTGTGAGATTGTAATAGTGGGTGATAAACACAACTCTTTTGCGAAAAGAATTGTTGGAAAACTAAGACTTAAAAACATATAAAACTCCTGCTGCGAATTGTGGGGGTAATGTTTTTGGAGAAATCGTTTTGAGCTACAGATTGAAAAGCACATAGCTTATCCATTTTTGTGAGAGCTAACACTCTAAAATGATAAAAGACGTTCGTGTGGATACCATTGAGAGTGTTCGTTTCAAAAGCAGCACCTTGAGTCTAGAATTGTATCTTCCTATTGAGTCTAACAGGTTAGTCTCGTATCCTTCTCTTCGAAATAAATGAAGCACTTGAATCATGGTAGGGAAACTGCTGTGTGTGTTTGAGTTGCAGTAATCTCTTGGTTTTCTAACTCTAGAACCTCGAACCCTGAATCCTGAATCCTGAACCCTGAACCCTGAACCCTGAACCCTAAACCTTGAACCCTGATCCCTGAACCCTGAACCCTAAACTCAAACCCCTGAACCCTAAACCCCAAACCCTGAATCCTAATCCCGAACTCTGAACCCTGAACCCGTGAAACCCTGAATCCTGAACCTTCAACCCTCAGACCCCAAACCCCAGGCCCCGGGCCTCGAACCCCTAAAGCCCCGACTCTCAAACCCCCAAACCCCCTACCCTGAAATCCTGAAATCCTAAACCTCGAACCTTGGACCCTGGATTTCGAAACCCCGAACCCTGAACCCCCGGAACCCTAAATCCAAAACCCTAGACCATGAAACTCGAAACTCCGAACCCCGAAAAAACTCCAAACCCTGAACCCTGAATCCCGAAACCTCGAACCCCTGTACCATGGACCCGGAATCCTAAATTCCAAAACCCAAAACCCAAAATCCAAACACCGAAACCCTAAAAACCAAAAATGCTAAAAATCCTGAACACTGAAAATCCTAAACCCTAAACCCTAAACTCTAATCTAGGACCCAGGACCCTGAACCCTAAACCCTAAATCCCTGGACCCTGAACCCGGGACCCTGGACCCTGAACCCGAGACTCTGGACCCAAACCCTGAAGAACCTCAGATCCCAATTCTCAAACCCTAAAATCCAAACTTTGAAAGACCCTAGACCCCGGTCCCTGGTCCCTAAACCCCTCAACCCTGAACCCTTTTAGTTTTATCTTAATATATCCGATTGGCAACGTCGGTCAATCTTTTTTTTAGGTTTATAACAAGTTCCATATCATTGTTTAACAACGGAGAGTAAATGTAATACCCGGCTAGAGTCCGGCATCAAAATTCTGCTTTCCGGTGGAATCTCGGATGTCGGAATCCGCTAGAAGGGTACGCTTTATGTTTTTGTAAAAGATTTTAGTATGTTTTCATGTTTTAAGTCCAAAAGGAAATAAGTTTTTGAAAGAAAAGAGCCAAGGAAGAAATGCAAGGTTCGGCCGCCGAAGGTGAAGTTCGGCAGCCGAACATGCATGAGTTTTGGTTTCACGTTAGGCCGCTGAAGGTGGTCTGGCCAGCCACCTATAAAAGGCCCTAGGTCGGTGAATGGATAAGATTTTCTTTCCATTCACAGACAGAGGTGAGATCATGCTCTTCCTTGGGTGATTTTCATGTTTTCTTCAAATCTTGCAAAGTTTTGATGAGTTTTATGTTGTTTTGAAGCTTTTGAGCAAATTAACCAAAAGGTTTGAAGTTGGAGACTTTGAGGGAGAGTTTCTCCATATCTCCACGTTGGGATCGTTTATCTTCTTGTTTGTAAGAGGTAAGTGAAGATCCTGAACTTCTTGTTATGTTTTATGAGGTTTTTGCAAAGTTTATGGGTAGAGATGCATGTTTAGGGTAAGTTGAGGTTTTGGTTGATTTGTGGTCAAAGCATGCTTATGTGTTGAGTTATGTTGTTTGTTGGGGTTTTAAGTGAGTTTTGGACCCCTTGGTGCCTATACGTGAGTATATGCAGGTTGTGAAGTTGTAGTTTGCTTGTTTGAGTGGTGTTTGGGTTGGTTTGCATGAAGCAGAACACGTTTCTGCCTTACTGGAGAATCCAGTTTCCGCCACCGAAAGAAGGTTCGTGTAATACCCGGCTAGACCCCGGTATCGGAATTCCTACGTTCCGGCGGATTTTCCGTTGGAAGTTGGGATTCGAGGATGTCGGAGCTTGCCCTAAGGGTATAAGAAAGGTTTTTAAGATGTTTTTAAGTGTTTTATCATGTTTGCATGTTTTGAGTTAAGAAAATTGAGTTTTGAAATGAAAAGGCCAAGGGGACAAAAGCCAGGTTCGGCCGCCGAAGGTGAAGTTCGGCCGCCGAAAGTTGCATGGTTTCGCATGCACGTTAGGCCGCCGAAGGAAGAGTCGGTTGGCCACTACAAAAGCCCCTTTGCCCGAGACTGGAGTGTTAAACACTCTGTTTTTGGGTCAAAGGTAGGTTCAAGCTCTCCTTGGTGTGATTTCTCATGTTTTCCTCAAATCTTGCATGTTTTAACTTGATTTGAGCTTTGTTTTAGAGATTTGAGCAAAAGGAAGTAAAGTTGAGTACTTGGAGAGTTTGATTGAGTTTTTCCCCATCTCCAAGCTTGGATCATCAAGCCTCTAGTTCTTCAAGAGGTAAGCATGGATCCTCACCTCCCTTTATGTTTGAAGTATGTGTTAAGAGTTTTAAGAGAGTTTTATGGCATGTTTTGGGGTATAAGCATGAGTTTGAGCATATGTTGCTCATATGCGTTTTGTTGTTGTTTTTGGGGCTTGAACTAGTGCCGGTGATGGTCCGGTAAGCGGGCTGTTACAGATCGGCCGCCGAACATGCTAAGGAGGTGGTTTCGGCTGCCGAAGGTACCGCCGAAGGTTAGGGACTTTTGACTCTGGAGGAGGGTTTCGGCCGCCGAAGGTGCCGCCGAAGGTTAGGGACTTTCATCTCTGGAGAGGACTTTCGGCAGCCGAAATGCCGCCGAAAGTGCTTGAGTTTAGTCTCTAAAAGGGACTTTCGGCCGCCGAACTTGCCGTCGAAAGTGCCCTGTCCAGCCTTCTTTTGCATGTTTTATGTGATTGTTTTAGGATGTTTTAAGGGAGTTTTAGGGAGTTTTATAGAGTTGTTCTTGAGCTAGTTTGGTCCCTCATTTGAGTCCACCTGTGTAGGAACGGACCAGAGGAACCGAAGAGAGCAGCAGTGAGCACTGCTTCAGAGTATTCAGAGTCAGCCAGAGGTGAGTGGAACTAAACTTAATGTTTTAAATGGAGAAAGTAAATGCTTTGAGCATGTTCCATGCATCATGATATGTAATAGGTTGAGTGCACTAGAATACACTAATATGACGCATTGCATTATTCTATGCTTGTACGGATCGGACATAGTGGATTCATTAGCCCTCGTAGTAAAGTCCTGAGGAGCCCTGAGAGGGCCGGGCACAGGTGTAATACCCGGCAGATTTAGACATCGGAATTTCTACCGTCCGGTGGAATTCGAGGATGTCAGAGGTTCTAGAAGGGTAAGAGAAAGGTTTTCTAAAATATTTTTAAGTATTTTAAAGGTGTAGAATGAAAAATGATTGAGTGGTAAAGAGAAAAGGCTTTGGGGACAAAGGCCAGGTTCGGCCGCCGAAGGTAAGTTCGGCCGCCGAAAGTGCCCAATGTTCGGCCCCCGAAGGTTATGTTCGGCCCCCGAAAGTTGCATGGTTTTGCATGCAGTTTCGGCAGCCGAAGCTGAGGTGGTCGGTTAGTTGTGCACGCTCCTCAGTCCGTGGTTTGGCCAAGTGTTCACCTCCAGATCATGACCAGAGGTTAGGCCACGTCTCCCTTGACTCATCTGCAAGCTTTTATCAGCTCGTGCAGAGGGTTGAGTGTGTTTCAAAGCGTTTTGAAGGGTTGGAGAGAAAAGAGAGGTTTTGGTGGTTTGAAGCTTGTGAAGGGGATTTGCTGCGTTCACGTTGGTCCTCTTCTAGTTTCAGGAGGTAAGAGAGTTGTTCCTCTTCTTGTTTTATTGGTTTTACCCGTCTTTACAGAGGATAAGGGTAGAGTTGCTTATATAGGTTGTTTTAGTGTTTTCATGGGTTATACATGATTAGGTGTTGTTGTGATGTTTTAATGGTGTAAGCATGTTATGTGTATTGTTTTGTTGGGTTTCAGTAGTTTGACGCTCCTTTCTGCTTGTTGAAGTGTTTATGCATGTTTTAGAGGGGTTAACTGCATGTATTGAGGGCTGAGCAGGTGCTGGAGGGACTGGCAGGCGTCCTTGTGCACGAAACTGAGTTCTGGATGAACTCAGGTTCGGCCGCCGAAAGTCCAAGTTAGGCCGCCGAACATGCCTGACTTTCGTCTCTGGAGGAGACATTCGGCCGCCGAAGGTGCTGCCGAAGGTGCCCTGTCCAGCCTTCCTTTGCTTGTTTTGCATGCATGTGTTGAGGTGTTCTCGAGGGGTTTTGGGGAATTGTTTTATCCGTTGCATAGAGTATGTGTGGTGCCTCATTTGCGTCCTCCATTGTAGGATTGGACCCGAGGAACCGAGGTGTTTAGCAGTCGTAGCTATTGCAGAGTTAGAGGTAGCCCAGAGTTAGCCAAGTAGTGGCTACAGGTGAGTGGAACTAAACTTCCTATTTTAGTTGAGAAATGACACGATTCTAGCATGATCCATGCATCATATACTGCCATGTTATATCTTAGGTTGTGTTGCATTAGAATTCACGAATATGCTGCATTGCATAAGATGTTGTTCCTGTGGATGAATGTTGGATGATCCTTAGCCCATGATAGAGCGCAGATACAGAGTGATGGCATGAGATAGCCATACCAGGTCGCCCCTGGATAGGCCAGGTCGCTCCTGGTACTATAGTCAGAGCACAGAGCAGAGGTAAGAGAAGACCAGGTGATGACATCGTCTCCCTGGCACAGTTGGTCATGTTATGATATCAGAGCAGAGATAAGAGTAGACCAGGTGATGACATCGTCTCCCTGGCACAGTTGGTCAGATTATCACATGTAGTTGAGGGCTATTGGTGACAAGTTCATCCTTGAGATGATATGTTTGTGATGTGATGCATTTCATGAGAGCATGTAATGAATGAACTGTTTTTATTGTTCCTCCTCACTGGGCTCTAGAGCTCATCCCACTCCCTTAATCCCAGTTTTGCAGGTTCTGATATAGCTATGGGAAGTCAAAGTCAGCAAGAGTACAGCGGAAAGTTATGCATGATTGTATGTGGTAATAGTATCGTGGACATGATGTAATTAAAAGATTAGTTGTAATGTAATGTATAGATATGTACTGTCATATACTGGATAGACTTATGCTTTCCCTAGTGTCATTGCTACAGTGTGATGTATGATTAATCCCTTGTACATGAATTCTGTTTTACGTTTCTTGATGAGAAATGTGTGAGTTAGGCTTAATGTATGGCTTGGATGAGATACCAGTGGGATGTGTTACAGATTAAAAAGGGTTTCAATCCCTTGAGCCACAGCAGATAGTAGTCCCTGGTATAGGCCCTGAGGGCCATTTCAGATTGACATATCTGAGTAGCAGTAGTTAAGCCTACAGAGTTTTCATGGATTGTTGAGTCGTTCTGTATCATGTATGGGATTTATCAGGTACACAGCAAGTATAATTGGCTAACTACGGGTCCCGGCGGCCTTAAGCCGATCTGGATCCTAGTGCCAGTGATGGTTCGGACCGTTACTGAGGGGTACCGGTTTTCGGGTCGTTACAGATTAGTATCAGAGCATAGGGCCTCAAGAGTACGGTGTGTTGAGATATCCCACATCGGAAAGAGGTATTGTCTTGTATAGGAAGGGAAGCACAATAAGTGAAAATCATGTCCACTAGGATAGGATGTGGAGTCCTGTCTTGCATGCTGATGTGGAATGCCATGATGAGTTGCATGTGCATTATTGATATGTTTTTTATGTGTTGTGGATTCATGTATTCTCACATGGATCATTTACTGATATGTTTGTGTGATGTTGTGCTTTTCAGAGGCAGGATGAGAGGAACTCGTCGATCTGCTAGATTGACTGGAGCTCCGCCGGAGGATGAGGACATGGATGCCCATCTCCCTGTTCTGCAAAGGGCAACATCAAATAGCTTAAGCAGAGAAGGTACATCAAGGGACCCTAGAAGGTCTGTTGATGAGAGTAGAAGGGGAGTTGTCCAGAGTGGTATGTCAGGGTTTATGAGAGAAATAGAGGAGAATGAGCAGAGTAGAGATGGTAGCTTTGGCAGGAGTAGGTTGGGAGGAGATATGGGTGAGTCCCAAGGAGGCACCCAGACCTCGAGATTTGTTCCACCTCAGTATCCACCCTACCAGTGGGGGGCAGAGCCTAGGTATAACCCATATCCCACCTTTATGCCCTATCTTTCCTTTTACCCGCCATATCCACCGTCATATCCTCAGTATACCATGTTTCCACCCTTCTTTTGTTACCCAGGGTCAGTAAACCCTAACCCAAGGCATGTTGCCTTTCCTTCACCATCAGGAGAACCAGTAGCCCCAATTGTCCAAACACCCAAGCCTAGTTCACCTGGGGAAAGTATGGTGCAGATGACAGCTTATTTGAGGTTGGATGTTCCCAAATTTGAGACTGGTGATGACCCTGTTGAGTATCTTAGACTGGTCAAGATGATAACGGATGAGTTGGGAGCCAGTGAGAGTAGAGCCATTCAGATGGCAGGGAGCACATTGAATTGTGAGAAGGCAAGGGAATGGTTCACCCAGTATGTGGACCCGAGGGTAGAAAGCTTATCCTGGGAGCAGTTTGCTTCAGAGTTTGCAGGATGGGTTTGTCCAGATAGCCCAAGGGAGCGTAAGGAGAGTGAATTTGCACAGCCTGAGTAGACAGACTTACCCAGAGACTAGTGATCGTTTTCCTTTGGGTGAGACTGCTGCAAAGAATAAAAAGAAAGTGAGAGGCCTGAAAGGGGCAAAGAAAAGAGAGGTCTGGAATAGGGTAAAGTTTGGCATGGGTTTTTGTGAGGGTTCGAGTTCTGGTTGGGATAGCTCTAGATGTGCGAAGTGCGGTAGGAGGCACAAAGGAGTCTGTCGGGCTGGGACAACAGCATGTTTCAGGTGCGGACAGGAGGGGCACATGGCACGAGAGTGTCCCATTATGACCGTATCCGTACAGTTCCCGCAGACACCCTCAGATAATAGAAGTCCACCAGAAGCTCCAACCTCAGTGCAGGGCAGAGGTAGAGAAAGAGGGGTAGTCCCTTCTTCAGGAGGTTCCTTAAGTGAAAGTCCGTTAGTTCCGGCTCGGATTTTCACCCAGGATCAGCCAGAGACAGACACACGGAACACAGTGGTGCCAGGTAAGCTCATTTTTGCGTGTTCTGATGTGTATGGTTTTCTGGATCTTACTAGAAGAGCAGTTGATGTGAGAATAGTAAAGTGTAATAGAGTTAGATGGTCAGAGATAAAGGTTCAGAGACGAGTGAGTCGCTACAGGTTAGTGAGCCAGGAAAGAGCTCGAGAGCTATAGCCGTGGATGTTATTAATCCAGGTAAGATAAGGCAGAGCATAGTTGAAGAACGTGAAAAGTAAGAAAACGAATAAGAGAAGAGTAAGTGAAATAGAAGAGAGCAGAAAAAAAACAGAATAGAATAAATGTAAAGTAAGAAAGGTTAGAAAGAGAGTTCAGTTTGGTCTGGGATTAGATGGCGATGAGCTCTGGTTCAGATAGTTCTGGATGCGTGAGGTGTGGAGTGTACACGAAAGTAGTCTGTTGGTATGGGACTACGGCATGTATAGATGCGAGCAGGAAGGACTCATGTTGTCCTACTGCGGCCCTGATTGGCACAGTCCCAGCAGATGACTTCTAGTAGTGTAACTCAGCCTGTAGCTCTAGCCATGTTTCAGGACAGTGGTTAAGGTAGGAGAAGAGAGTTCTCCTTTTCTTTGGTCGGTTCCCGAGGGAAGATTCGTTAGCTTTAGTTTGGATCTTCATCCTGACTCAGTAGGAGGCTAACACATCGAACACGGTGACGTCAGATACGTTCACTTGAGTGTTCAGATGTGTAGGTTATCGTGGACCCTGATGTTTCTTTCCCTGTTGTCTTGAGAGCCGTAGATCGAGGGGGGTTGATAACTTCTGGGCTTAGACAGTTTCTTTGGGTTGATAGACCCGAGTGTGATCCATCTGTGGCAGAGTCAGTCTGTCGATTCAGGTCAGAGTTTGGTGCGAGTAGTGGATGCAATCCAGCTGACCTTATGGTTCTAGAGTTGACTAGTGATGTCAATCTAGGGCGGATTGGCTAGCTACTCGAGGTACTACCTACGTCTGCAACGACAGGTAGGAGAGTTTAGAGGTCAGAGGCTCGGATGGATCAGAGTTAGTCCTGAGAGGGGACAGTATAGCATACCCAGACGGTTGATATCAGCCCTACAGACTCGTGAATTCTTTAGGCAGGGTAATCAGGGGTTTTCTTGCTCTTGTTTGAGAGCAGAATAGCCAGGTCAGGGAACCAGCCTCAGTACGCATAGACAGAAAAAGAGATAGAGAGTGATATGTGTTATATGTGTTATCCCAGACAAACTAGCCGGTTACCACCAAGAGAGTCTGGACGTTAAGTGAGGATGGAGACTAGACTCACAATGTTGTATGAACGAGAAAAGCAGTTGCATAAGTGAGAAGATAGTAGAGCAGTGTGAACTTGGTAGCGAAGGATTCTATCCGCCTTAGTACTACACACCCTGGAATGTACCAGTGTCGGTGTAAGAACGGAAGGAGGAAACCTTGAGACGTTGTCATAACTGTGAGTTGTACAAGGTCATTACCAAGGACAGGTATTCCCACGCAGGCTTAATGATCTGTGGAGACAGCTAGTAAGAGCTGATTATCCTCCACGAAGGATCTAAGAGGTGGGACCTAGATGTTGAGAATGAGAGAGCGAGTTAACGAAAAAAGCCAGGATAGTAAAGAAGAAGAAAGGCGGGCAAGGATCAGAGTGCACAGCAAAAGCGTAGAATAGGTCAGAAACATAGAGAAGCATGCCCAGTATCTACTCAGTGTTGTAGAGAAGAGAACACGGCAGAGAGGCCAAGTTCTGTACTATGAGTTCGATTTCAGGGCATGTCTGTATGAATTGTCAAGTGTCACAATACGATTGCTACAGTAAATAGAGAGTTGAAGCTAGGCATCTAGCATTTCCTTAGAGTGATTGCTCCTCTGATCGGGTTGAGTAAAAAGAAGCAAAGGTGAGTGTAACCAGAGTAGTGTGAATAGCGCTGAGAAAAGGTAAAAAGAAAGGAAAGTCAGTAGGTAGCAAAGAGCGGCAAATGGACTGTGTACAGACAGAAGTGATCAGTAATCAGTGTAGAGTGTGAACACAGATTAAGCAGTTAAGGGTCAACAGAGGTAGGAAGTATAGATAACCCGAGAGGGTTTCCGTCAGTAATCTCTGTGCCTCATTGCAGAGGAAGGTGTTAGGCTTTCCTTACTTGCTTCTTTGCATGTGTGGTTATTGTGTGAACATTCGAGGATGAATGTTCTTAAGGGGGGAAGAATGTAATACCCGGCAGATTTAGACATCGGAATTTCTACCGTCCGGTGGAATTCGAGGATGTCAGAGGTTCTAGAAGGGTAAGAGAAAGGTTTTCTAAAATATTTTTAAGTATTTTAAAGGTGTAGAATGAAAAATGATTGAGTGGTAAAGAGAAAAGGCTTTGGGGACAAAGGCCAGGTTCGGCCGCCGAAGGTAAGTTCGGCCGCCGAAAGTGCCCAATGTTCGGCCCCCGAAGGTTATGTTCGGCCCCCGAAAGTTGCATGGTTTTGCATGCAGTTTCGGCAGCCGAAGCTGAGGTGGTCGGTTAGTTGTGCACGCTCCTCAGTCCGCGGTTTGGCCAGGTGTTCACCTCCAGATCATGACCAGAGGTTAGGCCACGTCTCCCTTGACTCATCTGCAAGCTTTTATCAGCTCGTGCAGAGGGTTGAGTGTGTTTCAAAGCGTTTTGAAGGGTTGGAGAGAAAAGAGAGGTTTTGGTGGTTTGAAGCTTGTGAAGGGGATTTGCTGCGTTCACGTTGGTCCTCTTCTAGTTTCAGGAGGTAAGAGAGTTGTTCCTCTTCTTGTTTTATTGGTTTTACCCGTCTTTACAGAGGATAAGGGTAGAGTTGCTTATATAGGTTGTTTTAGTGTTTTCATGGGTTATACATGATTAGGTGTTGTTGTGATGTTTTAATGGTGTAAGCATGTTATGTGTATTGTTTTGTTGGGTTTCAGTAGTTTGACGCTCCTTTCTGCTTGTTGAAGTGTTTATGCATGTTTTAGAGGGGTTAACTGCATGTATTGAGGGCTGAGCAGGTGCTGGAGGGACTGGCAGGCGTCCTTGTGCACGAAACTGAGTTCTGGATGAACTCAGGTTCGGCCGCCGAAAGTCCAAGTTAGGCCGCCGAACATGCCTGACTTTCGTCTCTGGAGGAGACATTCGGCCGCCGAAGGTGCTGCCGAAGGTGCCCTGTCCAGCCTTCCTTTGCTTGTTTTGCATGCATGTGTTGAGGTGTTCTCGAGGGGTTTTGGGGAATTGTTTTATCCGTTGCATAGAGTATGTGTGGTGCCTCATTTGCGTCCTCCATTGTAGGATTGGACCCGAGGAACCGAGGTGTTTAGCAGTCGTAGCTATTGCAGAGTTAGAGGTAGCCCAGAGTTAGCCAAGTAGTGGCTACAGGTGAGTGGAACTAAACTTCCTATTTTAGTTGAGAAATGACACGATTCTAGCATGATCCATGCATCATATACTGCCATGTTATATCTTAGGTTGTGTTGCATTAGAATTCACGAATATGCTGCATTGCATAAGATGTTGTTCCTGTGGATGAATGTTGGATGATCCTTAGCCCATGATAGAGCGCAGATACAGAGTGATGGCATGAGATAGCCATACCAGGTCGCCCCTGGATAGGCCAGGTCGCTCCTGGTACTATAGTCAGAGCACAGAGCAGAGGTAAGAGAAGACCAGGTGATGACATCGTCTCCCTGGCACAGTTGGTCATGTTATGATATCAGAGCAGAGATAAGAGTAGACCAGGTGATGACATCGTCTCCCTGGCACAGTTGGTCAGATTATCACATGTAGTTGAGGGCTATTGGTGACAAGTTCATCCTTGAGATGATATGTTTGTGACGTAATGCATTTCATGAGAGCATGTAATGAATGAACTGTTTTTATTGTTCCTCCTCACTGGGCTCTAGAGCTCATCCCACTCCCTTAATCCCAGTTTTGCAGGTTCTGAGATAGCTATGGGAAGTCAAAGTCAGCAAGAGTACAGCGGAAAGTTATGCATGATTGTATGTGGTAATAGTATCGTGGACATGATGTAATTAAAAGATTAGTTGTAATGTAATGTATAGATATGTACTGTCATATACTGGATAGACTTATGCTTTCCCTAGTGTCATTGCTACAGTGTGATGTATGATTAATCCCTTGTACATGAATTCTGTTTTACGTTTCTTGATGAGAAATGTGTGAGTTAGGCTTAATGTATGGCTTGGATGAGATACCAGTGGGATGTGTTACAGATTAAAAAGGGTTTCAATCCCTTGAGCCACAGCAGATAGTAGTCCCTGGTATAGGCCTTGAGGGCCATTTCAGATTGACATATCTGAGTAGCAGTAGTTAAGCCTACAGAGTTTTCCAGGATTGTTGAGTCGTTCTGTATCATGTATGGGATTTATCAGGTACACAGCAAGTATAATTGGCTAACTACGGGTCCCGGCGGCCTTAAGCCGATCTGGATCCTAGTGCCAGTGATGGTTTGGACCGTTACTGAGGGGTACCGGTTTTCGGGTCGTTACAACAGGGCACCCTAGGGTGCGTAATAAAGTCCTGAGGAGCTCCTTCGCGGGCCGGGCACAGATTGAGGGAATTTTGAATCAGTCCGTCTGAGATGATGTGATTCACTTGTGATGTGATGCATTCCATGTGAGCATGTTTTATTGACATGTTTGATTTGTTCTACTCACTAGGCTAGTATAGCTCATCCCTCTCCTTTAACCCCAGTCTTGCAGGATGCAAGGTACAGGAAGAGTAAAGACTTGTTGTAATAGTGTTGTAATAGCATAGTATGGACATGTAATATTGTAAAGAAATGGTTTAGTAGTGTATAGTGTAGAGTATTGGTGCTTGACCCATGTTGTAGATCCTTTTTATCTACATGGTCTGTTTATGTGCTGTGAATATTTTTATCAGTATGTGAAAAACCAGGCTGAACAGAGTATGATTTGAACCCATCTAGAGCAAGCTCTAGTCAGGGGTTTTATAGTACAGAGATAGTGCAAGCACAGGTTGAGCCTTGGTTCAGAACATCAGTTTTATGTTTTTACAGAAAATGTATGATCATGTATGGGATTTTACAGGTATGCAGAGAGTATAACAGGCTTGCTACGGGTCCCGGCGACCTTAAGTTGATCTGGATCCTAGCGCCAGTAGCGGTCCGATTTTCGGGTCGTTATAGATTGGTATCAGAGCTTGGTTCATATGGTCGGACCTAGATAGAGAGTGTCGGGCTCATAGAGGTTATAGTAGGTCAAGCACAATAGGAAAGCATGTCTACTCGGATAGGATGTTGAGTCCTGTCTATTTGCTGAGATGTAATGCCATGAGTTATGCATGTGCCTTGTTGTTATGTGATGTTTCTATGCTGATGTGTGCTGTTATGTTGTTTTCCAGAAAGTTAAGATGAGAGGAACTCGTCGATCTGCACGATTGACTGGAGTCCCACCTGTGAATGAGGGCTCAGATGTTCATCCTCCTGCGTTGCCAAGGGCAAGGTCTCAGAGATCAAGCAGGGAGGGTACGTCAAGGGACCCTGGAAGGTCTTTTGACGAGAGCAGAAGAGGCGCAGATAGAGGAGGGAGCTCAAAGGAAGTGAGGGAGGCTATGGATGTGGATCAGCCAAGAGAGGAAAGTAGGGGTATGGGCAGGTCGGACGAGGGTATGGGAGAATCTCAGGGAGGCGCTCAGGCCTCGGGGTTTAGTTATCCACCCCATTATCCACCCTTTCCACAGGACCCAGGGTATCTGATGGGGGGTACGTCGGAGTACTCTAGCTTTACCCCATATCCTACCTACATGCCTTACATGCCTTATCCTCCTTTTTACCCACCATATCTCATGTATCCACCCACACCTTTCCATCCTAGTATAGCATACCCAGATCCAAGTTCAGCACCTTCTTCACTACCAGAACCAGAACCAGTAGCCCCAGTTGTCCAAGCACCGCAATCTAGCTCAGCTGAGGGAAGCAAAGTGAAAATGACAGAGTACTTAAAGTTGGATGCTCCTAAATTCAACACGGGAGATGATCCATTTGAGTACCTCAAAACGGTTAAGATGATAACCGATGAGTTAGGAGCTGATGATAGCAGAGCCATTGAGATGGCAGGGTTCACACTCAAATGTAAGAAGGCTCGAGAATGGTTCAAGAATTATGTGGACCCCAGGTTGGACAGCATGTCATGGGGAGAGTTCGCCAATGAGTTTGCAGGGTGGGCTTTTCCTGACAGTTCTAGGGAGCTGAAAGTGATCGAATTTGAGCAGCTGAGGCAGACTGAAGAAATGAGTGTAGAGGAATACACAGATAAGTTCCTGGATCTGTTACAGTATTTGGGTCAGGCGTATGACACTGACCAGAAGAAGGCAAGGAGATATACCATGAGACTGCATCCCAGGTATTCCTCCTTGATTCTTCCAGCAGAGAAAGAGAGTTTCCACTCTATAGTGGATGCCGCCAGGAAGATGGAGGCGAGTGCCATTATTCAGGGAACAGTCAAACAGCAAGTGGCATAGTCGTCGGGTTCTAAGACCCCCAGTGCAGCAACTTCTGGCAGCAAGAAGGGAGAAAAGTTTAAAGGTAGGAAGGGCAAGTTCTGGAATAAGATCAAGTCTAGTCTGGGAATGGGTAGTGGCTCAAACTCTGGCACAGGCAGTACAGTGTACATGAGATGTGGAAGGCTGCACAAAGGAGTTTGTCGTATGGGATCTATAGCCTGCTTTAAGTGTGGGCAGGAGGGACATTTTGCTTGGGAATGTCCTCAGTTGACCTTTATGGCACCATCCCAACAGATGAGCTGAGGCAGTGTGGCACAGCCAGCAGCGCCAGCCATGCCTCAGAGTAGTGGCAGAGGTAGAGGGAGAGAGGGTCAGCCTCTTCTTCAGCGGCAGGTTCCCGAGGTGAAGATCCGGTAGCCCCAGCACGGATCTTCACTGTGACTTAAGAGGAGGCAAACACATCGAACACAGTGGTGTCAGGTAATCTCATAATTGGGTGTTCTGATGTGTATGCTTTGATGGACCCCGGTGCTTCTCACTCTTTTATTACTTCGAGAGCCGTGGAGAGATTGGGTCTGATAGTTTCTGAGTTAGAGTGTCCTCTCTGGGTCAGTGGACCCAAATGTGACCCATCAGTGGTAGTGTCAGTCTGTCGCTTCAGTCCAGTGTTCATAGAGGGTAGATGCCTTCCAACTGACCTAGTGATTCTAGATTTGACGGATTTTGATGTCATTCTAGGGATAGATTGGCTCTCTACATATGGAGCTACCTTGGACTGCAGAGACAAGGTAGTCAGTCTTAGAGACCAGGATGGATCAGAGTGTGTTTTCAGAGGAGACAGGAGGGGGACACCTAGAGGTTTGATCTCAGCCCTTCAGGCTCGTCGTTTGCTTAGGAGGGGTTGTCAAGGGTTTCTAGCTCATGTGAGAGAGCTAGATAGACAGGTTAGGGAACCAGCCTCAGTTCCAGTAGTCCGAGAATTTCTAGACGTCTTCCCAGATGAGCTTCCAGGACTACCACCTGATAGGGAGATAGAGTTTGCAATAGAATTGCTGCCTGGTACCAGACCTATCTCTATTCCTCCCTACAGGATGGTGCCAGCAGAGTTAAAAGAGTTGAAAGAGCAGCTGCAAGACTTGGTAGACAAAGGTTTCATCCGCCCTAGTACCTCACCTTGGGGTGCTCCAGTGCTATTTGTCAGAAAGAAGGATGGATCCCTCAGACTTTATATCGACTACAGGCAGTTGAACAAGGTCACGACCAAGAATAAGTATCCCCTGCCTAGGATCGACGATCTCTTTGACCAACTAGCTGGAGCAGGTTGTTTCTCTAAAATAGATCTGAGGTCCGGGTATCATCAGTTGAGAGTCAGAGAAGCAGATGTGCCAAAGACAGCTTTCAGGACCAGATATGGGCATTATGAGTTCTTAGTAATGTCATTCGAGTTGACTAAAGCCCCTGCAGCATTCATGGATCTCATGAACAGAATTTTTAGCGAGTATCTGGATCACTTTGTGATTGTCTTTATCGATGATATCTTAGTGTACTCCAGAGATGCAGAGGAGCATGCCCAGCATCTGAGGACAGTTCTGCAGACTCTGAGAGAGCATGGTTTATATGCCAAGTTCTCTAAGAGTGAGTTTTGGTTGAGGAGCATTTCCTTCTTGGGGCATGTTGTATCAGCTGAAGGTATTGAGGTAGACCCCAAGAAGATAGAAGTTGTAGCTAACTGGCCTAGACCCACCTCAGTTGTAATACCCGGCTGGATTCCGGCATCGAAATCCTTACCTTTCGGCGGAATCTCCGTTGGAATATGGAATTTTGATGATGCCAGAGTCTTCTAGAGGGGTAAAATGTGATTTCTGAAATGATTTTTACTGATTTCATGGTTTTAAATGAAAAAGAAGTGAGTTTTGAAAAGAAAAGACCAAGCAGGTTTTTGCCAAGTTCGGCCGCCAAAAGTGAAGTTCAGCCGCCGAACATGAGTTAGTTTTGGGAGCGCTTTTGGCCTCCGAAAACTATGTTTGAACAAACCAGGTTCGGCCACCGAACCTCAAGTTCGGCCGCCGAACATGGGGGTGTTTTGCATGCACGTTAGGCCGCCGAAAGAGGTTCGGCTGGCCACCTATAAAAGCCCCTCAGACCGAAAATGGGCGAGATTTCTCCCCATTCTCGAGCTCAGGTGTGTTCATGTCCTCCTTTGATCATTTTCATGTTTTCTCTTCATCTCCTTCATATTTTTATGAGTTCCATGGTTGTTTTGAAGAGTTTTCAAGCTTAGATCAAAGTTTTGGGAGCTTGGAGACCCAAGAAGTAGCTTCCTCCCATCTCCGAGTTAGAGCTCGCACAAACCCTCGATCTTCAAGAGGTAAGTGTGGATCTATGCTTTCTTTTACGTTTCATGAAGTTTTAAGTGAGTTTTAAGAGGTTTTGATGGTTGAGTATGGGTAGATATGCATGTTAGGGTTTATGTGGGATTTATGCCCAATGTATGATAATGTATGTTCATGTGATGTTTGTGTTGGGGTTTAAGTTAGTTTTCAAGCCCCTTGAGCATATGGGAGAGAGTATGCATGATTGGGAGAGAGTATGTGAGGTTTGGTTTGTTTGATGGTTTTGGCCTATGTGGGTCATAAACTATCTATGTATGCTTTAGATGTTGTTTTTGGGAGTTTAAGCTTGTTTGAACTCCTTTGTGCATGGTTAAGGATGTATGCATGTGTTTGAGAAGTTGGGTGCTTGTTTTGGGGTGTATGGAAGGTTTGGAAGGCTTGAAATGCACAAAGGCTGAGTTCTGGAAGAACTCAGGTTCGGCCGCCGAAGGTGGTTTCGGCCGCCGAACCTGCCTGAGGATGCAGGGATTGGCCGCCTAACCTTGCCCCCGAAAGTTGAGTTTTGGCTTGAAAGCAAACTTTCGGCCGCCGAAGGTAATGTTCGGCCGCCGAAAGTGCCTGACTTTCGTCTCTGGAGAGAGGGTTCGGCCGCCGAAGGTGCCGCCGAACCTGCCTGACTTTCGTCTCTGTCTGGGACTTTCGGCCGCCGAAGGTGCCGCCGAAAGTGCCCTGTCCAGCCTTTTCTTGAGTGTTTTCTATGCATGTTTAAGTGATGCTTTAGGGGGTTTTTGGGTAGTTATTTATGAGTTGTTTAGGGTATGTTTGGCACCTCACTGGAGTCCAACTGTGTAGGATCAGACCCGAGGAACCGAGGTGTTCAGCAGTGTTAGCTGCTTCAGAGTTAGTCCAGAGCTAGCCAGAGGTGAGTGGAACTGAACCTTATGTTTTAAAATAAATCAACTGTTAAGCATGTTCATGCATCATGATTACCATGTTATGTAATAGGTTGTATTGCACTAGTATTCACGAATATGATGCATTGCACAATATGTTGTTGATGTGGATGAATATTGGATGATCCATTAGCCCTCAGTATGATGTGATATGACATAATATGACACGATATGACATGTATGGCATGATATGAGATGAAAGACCAGGCGTGGCCGTATCGCCCCTGGCATAGAGCATGAAAGACTAGGTGTGGCCGTATCGCCCCTGGCATAGAGTTATGTGAAGTCCAGGCGTGGCCGTATCGCCCCTGGCATAGAGCATTATTGACTTGATTTGAGATGAGACTTATGTGTAAAGGGCTAATGGTGACGAATTCATCCTTGATGTGTATTGTTTGTGATGTGATGCATGTCATGAAAGCATATGATATAATAAACTGTTTTCTTTATGGTTTCTGCTCACTGGGCTTTTTAGCTCACCCCTCTCCCCTAACCCCAGGTTTGCAGGGTCAGAGTTAATCAGGAGATCAGCAGGTTACGTCCATAGTCATGTTTATGTAATAGAATAGTAGTGGACATGATGTAATGTAAGGTTATGTATTGTTGTAAAAGAATTGTTATGATTTTATGTAACATGTTCAGAGTTATAGTATTGTGCTTGGCCCGAGTTGGTTAATCCCTTTATACATGAGTTTTAGTTTACGCTGTTGCATGTGATGGACCGAGTTTGACATAGGGTATGCTGACCCTAGGGGTTCTATGAGTTCAGTCATAATGCATACACAGGTCAAACTGGTTAAAGGTAAAGTTTTAAATGTTTTATGGATATGTTTGATCATGTTTGGTGTAAGACCCCGCTCGTTCAGACATCGGAATTCCTACCGTCCGGTGGAATCTCGGGTGTCGGATCCTCTTTGGGGGGTAGAGCAAGGGTAAAGGAAAGGTTTTCTAAAATGTTTTTAAGTGTTTTATGGTTTTAAATAGAAAAGAGTTTGAGTTTTTGAAGAGAAAGACCAAGGAGGCGTTTGCCAGGTTCGGCTGCCGAAAGTGAAGTTCGGCCGCCGAACATGTGAAGACTTCGGGAGCGCCTTTGGCCTCCGAAAGTCTTGTTTGAACGAGCCAAGGTTCGGCCGCCGAAAGTGAGGTTCGGCCGCCGAACTTGCATGAGTTTAGGGGGCACGTTAGGCTGCCGAAGGTCTTTGACCAGGCCACCTATTTAAGGGCCCTCAGATCGGAAATGGGCGAGTTTTCTCCCCATTCTCGAGCTCAGGTGAGTTTATGCCTTCCTTTGGTCGTTTCCGTGTTTCTCTACCCATCTCTCAAGTTTTTCATGATTTCTACCCTTGTGTTTGAAGATTTAAAGCTTGAAAGGAGTTTTGGGAGCTTGGAGCTTTTGGAGCTTGGATTCTCCACACCTCCGAGTTAGAGATCGCACCAACCCTCGATTTTCAAGAGGTAAGTATAGATCTTGGTTTCCCTTGAGTTTTCATGAAGTTTTAAGTAAGTTTTATGAAGGTTTTATGTTGGAATGGGTAGATATGCATGTTTAGGTTTTTGTGGGTTTTATGCCCAATGTATGTTATGTGATGATGTGTTGAGGAGTTTAAGCTAGTTTCTTTGCTCTCTATGCTTGTGGGAGTGTGTATGCATGCTTGGGAGAGAGTATGTGAGGTTTGGGGTGTTTTGGAAGGTTTTGGAGGCTGGTGTGCAAAGGCTGAGTTCTGATGAACTCAGGTTCGGCCGCCGAAGGTGGTTTCGGCCGCCGAACGTGCCTGAGGATGCATAGGTTTGGCCGCCTAACCTTGCCCCCGAAAGTTGAGTTGTGGCTTGAAAGCAGACTTTCGACCGCCGAAGGAAATGTTCGGCCGCCGAAAGTGCCTGACTTTCGTCTCTGGAGAGAGGGTTCGGCCGCCGAAGGTGCCGCCGAACCTACCCGAGTTTCGTCTCTGGAGGAGACTTTCGGCCGCCGAAGGTGCCGCCGAAAGTGCCTGTCCAGCCTTTTCATGGCTGTTTTCTATGCATGTTTCAGTGATGTTTAGAGGGGTTTTTGGGGAGTTTCTTATGAGTTGTTAGAATGTGTTTAGTGCCTCATGTGAGTCCATCTGTGTAGGATTGGACCTGAGGAGAGGTGTCTAGCTTCAGTGCTAGTTGACCCTGAGTTTGTTGAGCAGTGGCTTCAGGTGAGTAGAACTAACTTAATCTTTTACTTTAGGAAAATCTAATGCCTAAAGCATACCCATACATCATGTTATGTAATAGGATGTTTGCACTAGTTCACCATGCCCATGCACCATGTTTATATGTTATAGGATGATTGCACTAGTTTCACGAAGGTGACGCATTGCATTTTATTGTTTATGTGATGATGAGATGGGTGGACCAAGGCGACCTCAATAGCCCGCAAGTCTGTCATTGAGTCTTTGTCAGCCGGGCGAGTACATGTAGGAAAGCCCATGAGAGCTCCTTCGGGGCCAAGTTTTGACAGAGGGAATGTTGGGGTCATGTCTAACCCTGAGGGGAAGGACGTTACGTGAACCCTCTAAAATCACCCGCAAGAGGAAGAGATTTGCTAGCATGAACTCAAGCGGGGGTGAGATGTTTGTTGTGATATAATTGTGATATGACGCATTTCATGAATGCATGAATAAGAAGTATATTTGAATAAAATGTCTTTATAATAAAATACATAAAAAGGGTGGAACATTAAAAGGAATAATAATATACTTAAAAAAGGAGGAACTAAATCAAATGTTTTTCTCTGTTTCTACTCACTGGGCTCTTGTAGCTCACCCCATTCCCTTAACCCCAGTTTTGCAGGGCCAGAGTATGTCAAGCCAGAGTAAGTCAGAAGAACTATGGGATAGAAGAGGTTCAAGCATGGGTTGCCATGTTTGGTTGTAATAGCTTAGCTTGTTTTGTTTATGTTTATGTATAAGGAGAGATGCTTATTGTATATGTTTATGGAGATAGTATGTAATGTAAGTTGTAAAGAGACGATATGTTATGTAATGCTATGTATGTTTTGTATGTTGTTTAGCTTAGTGGTGGACATGATGATAATGATGATATATGGACATGTTAGATGGACTTGATGTATGGTCCTTATGTATATCAAGGATATGAAAGAATAGAAAGAGTAATGTTATAAAGAGATAGAGCCAAGTTAAGTATAGATATGCCATGTGTTGTAGCATGAGATGTATAGAATTGTGCTTTGCCTTGAGTGTTGGTAAATCCCTTTTTGTTATGCATGATCTTGAGAAAATGTTTTAAACGTTATGAGTTTTGAATGCCCGTGAGGGAAGAAAGGGTTTCAATCCCTTGACCCAAAGCGGATATGTTTTAAAGCAAGCTTGATGACCCATCTAGTATGAGGTTCTATGTTTTCATGCATAGGTCAAGCTGAGGTAAGGAAAACAAGTTTAAAGGTTTTTATGAGACCAAAGCTTAAGTTTTATGAAAAAGCTTGATCATGCACGGGATTATACCTAAAGTTCAGGAGGTATAGAGGCTTACTACGGGTCCCGGCGGCCTTAAGCCGATCTGGATCCTAGTGCCGAGCAGGTCGGGCCGTTACTAGAAGGGTACCGGTTTCCGGGCTGTTACATTTGGGATTATTCCAGCTGTATAGGATGCATAGTAGGCTTGCTACGGGTCCCGGCGGCCTTATGCCGATCTGGATCCTAGCGCCGGTAGCGGTCCGAATTTTCGGGTCGTTACAAAATGGTATCAGAGCCCTAGGTTCACATGGTCGAACCTATAGTGTGTCGGGCTCATAGAGGTTATAGAAGGGCAAGCACAATAGGAGAGATCATGTCCACTAGGATAGGATGTGGAGTCCTGTTTTGTATGATGATGTGAAATGCCATGCTGAGATGCATGTGCATTAATGTTATGCTATGTATGTAATGTATGTGATGCAGGTTCATGTGTTTCCACATGAACCATAAGATGCTAATGCTTATGTGCTATGTTGTGCTTTCAGAAGTCAAGATGAGAGGAACTCGTCGATCTGCTAGATTGACTGGAGCTCCACCAGAGAATGAGGGCATGGATGCCCATTCCCCTGCTCTGCAGAGGGCAAGATCTTGTAGGACGATCAGGGAAGGTACATCAAGGGACCCTAGAAGGTCTTTTGATGCAAGTCGAAGGAGATCAGTTCATGAAGTTAGGTCAGCGGATGTGATGGAAACAGAGGAGGATAACCAGAGAAGAGATAGTAGTTTGGGCATGAGTATGTCAGTAGAGGATATGGGAGAGTCCCAAGGAGGCACTCAGGCCTCGGGCTTTGTTCCACCACAGTATTCACCCTACCCGCAAGGGCCAGGGTATCCGATGGGAGGTACATCGGATTTCTTTAGCCATAACCCATATCCCACCTTTATGCCCTATCCTCCCTTTTACCCACCGTACCCACAGTACCCCATGTTTCCATCCTCACCCTTTTTCCCAGGTCCAGCAAACCCTAACCCAGGGGATGCTGCACCTCCTCCTCCACCAGCAGAACCAATAGTCCCTGATGTCCGGATACCCAAACCTGGTTCGTCAGTTGGGGGTAAAGTAAAGATGACAGATTACCTCAAGTTGGATGCCCCCAAGTTCGAAGCAGGCGATGACCCTTTTGAGTACCTCAGAACGGTAAGGATGATAACAGATGAGCTAGGAGCAAGTGACAGTAGAGCCATTCAGATGGCAGGGTTCACATTGAAATGCAAGAAGGCAAGGGAATGGTTCAAAAACTATGTGGACCCAAGGTTGGAGAGCTTATCCTGGGAGCAGTTTGCCAATAAGTTTGTAGGATGGGCTTTTCCAGATAGTTCCAGAGAACTGAAGATGATTGAGTTTGAGCAGCTAAGGCAGACGGAAGAGATGAGTGTAGATGAGTTTACAGACAGGTTCCTGGAGCTGTTGCCGTTTGCAGGGCAAGGTCTTGACACGGACTTGAAGAAGTCTAGGAGGTATGTTATGAAGCTTCACTCCAAGTATTCCTCGTTGGTTCAATCAGCAGAAAGGGAGAGCTTCCATGCTATAGTGGATATGGCACGAAGAATGGAGGCTAGTGCCATTATCCAAGGGACAGTTAAACAGTACGTGGCACAGTCTTCGGGTTCCAAACTCCCGGGGACAAGTGATGTTAATCTCTCCCCTCTGAGCGAGGCTGTCACAAAAAGTAAGAAGGGAGACAGAGGTCTCAGAAGATCAAAGAAGAACAAGTTCTGGAATCGGATAAAGTCTGGTCTGGGATTAGGAGGTGGCTCGAGCTCAGGCACAGAGGTTACAGAGTGTACGAGGTGCGGTAGGCTGCACAAGGGAGTCTGTCGGTTTAGGACTACAGCATGTTACAGATGCGGCCAGGAGGGACACATAGCTCGGGAGTGTCCTAAGGCAGCTTTTATGGCACCGTCCCATCAGACAACTCCAGGCAGTATGGCACAGCCATCAGCTCCAGCCATGTTTCAGGGTAGTGGTCGAGGCAGAGGAAGGGGGACAGCCCCTTCTTCAGCAGGTTCCCTAGGTGAAGGTCCATCAGTTCCAGCTCGGATCTTCTCCATGACGCAGCAAGAAGCTAACACATCGGACATGATGGTGACAGGTAATCTCACTCTCTAATGTTTGATGTGTATGCTTTTATGAACCCTGATGTGTTTCTCTTTCCTTGTGGTTTCGAGAGTCGTAGGTAGGTTGGGTTGATAGCTTTTGGGTTAGGGTATTCCCTTTGGGTCAGTGGACCCAAGAGTGATCCATCAGTGGCAGAGTCAGTCTGCCGGTATAGTCCAGAGTTTGTGTGAGTAGATGCCTTCCAGCTGGCCTAGCGGTTCTAGATTTGACTGTTTTGACGTCATTTCTAGGGTTGGATTGGTTCTTCTACTAGTGGTGCTACCTGAGTCTGCTGAGACAAGGTAGTCAGGTTCAGAGGTCAAGATGGATCAGAGGTAGTCCTTAGAGGGGGACGGAGTAGGGATACCTAGAGGTTCGTTATCAGCCCTGCAGGCTCATAGGTTGGCCAGGAGAGGTTGTCAGGGGTTTCTAGCTCGTGCAGGAGAGTTCAGTAGTCATGTCAGGGAGCCGCCTCAGTACCAGTAGTGAGTTTTTAGATATTTTTCCCAGACGAGCTGCTAGGTGTACCATCGGTTAGGGAGATAGAATTTGAAATGAAAGTGATGATAGAGACCAGGCCCGTCTCTACCCCTCCCTACAGGATGGCACCTGCAGAATTAAAGTAGTACGAAGAGCATGTTGCAAGAGTAGGTAGTTAAGGGTTTTCATCCGACTGAGCACTTTGCCTTGGTGTGTTCCAGAGTTATTATGAGGATGAAGGATGGATCCCTAGGATTTTGTATCGATTGCTAGTCGTTGAGCAAAGTCACTACCAGAACAAGTATTTGTTACCTTGGATCGACGATCTATTTTAAACAAGCAGGAGCTAGTTGCCTTTCCAAGATAGATCTGAAGTCCAGGTACCATCAGTTAAGATCAAGGAAGAAGATGTACAGAGAATAGTGTTTAGAACCAGATATGGGCACTATGAGCTTCTAGGAATGTCGTTCGGGTTTATGAACGCCCCTACATCATTCATGGACCTCATAAGCAGAGTTTTAGTCGGTTTCTGGATCACTCCGTTATTGTCTTCATTGATGGTATCTCGGCGAATTCCAGAAATGCAGAAGAGTATGCCCATTATCTGAAATCAGGATTGCAGATCCTGAGAGAACATGGCTTGGATG
The DNA here is from genome assembly GCF_001659605.2 of Manihot esculenta. Classification (NCBI taxonomy): domain Eukaryota; kingdom Viridiplantae; phylum Streptophyta; class Magnoliopsida; order Malpighiales; family Euphorbiaceae; genus Manihot; species Manihot esculenta. Next base: position 66,776 of record NC_035166.2, read on the forward strand.
CCCAGTTCTCCCAATGTGAGTTCCGGTCAAGGAGCATATCTTTCTTGGGTCATGGTATGTCGGAAAAAGGAAAAGTGAGGTAGACCCGAGAAAGTTGAAGTTGTAGCTGACTAGCCCAGGCCCATTATAGTGATATAGATCAAGAGCCTTTCGGGTTGGGCAGGTTACCTACTGGAGGTTCATATAGAACTTCTTTCGAGTTGCCGCTCCTATGGCCAGATGGATCAAGAAGAATCAGAGGGTTGTGTGGTCTACTCAGTGTGAAGAGGGCTTTGAAGAGCCGAAGGAAATGTTGATGTCAGCACCAGTGGTGGCTCTGTCCGCCAATAATGAAGATATCACAGTTTCCTGTGATGCGTCCCGTGTGGGACTAGATTGTGTGCTAATGTAAAGTGGCAGGATGATTGCTTATGCTTCTAGGTAGCTGAAGAAGCATGAGTTGAATCATCTTACACATGATCTAGAGATGGCAATGGAAATCCTTGCACTCAAGATGTGGAGGCGATACCTGTATAAGGTATGAGGACAGATCCTTACAGATCGAAAGAGCTTGCAATACATCTTGAGTCAAGGGAGGAGAATCTGAGGCAAGGCATATGGGTAAGAACTGCATAGTCAGAAAAAAAAAGAGGAATCAGAACTACTGTAGGTCAGCAGGAGAGTTATGAAGTTGTCCACAAGAGGCATGTAGAGTTTCAGAAGAGAAGAAGAGTTTTGTCAGAGTGCGCAGCGGAAGCGTGTTTAGGTTCTCGAGGAAGTCGAGGTTTGCTGGAGGTGTCTCCTAAAGAAAGGGTGATTCGCTATGGGCGGAAAGGTAAATTAGCTCTCAGATACACTGGACTCTTTGAAATCCTGCAAAGGATTTGGGAATGTATCCCACAAGTTAGATTTACCCACTTCAATGGAAGAGATCCACTCGTTTTTCCATGTTTCCACAATATATGAGTTCGTGTCGGGTCCGAGTGAGGTTCTTAAAGGAACCAGAGGCGGAGACTGTAGAGGATCTCACCTATGTTGAGCAGCTAGTACGGACTACAGACACACAAGTCAGAAAGTGTGAAAACAAGGAAATCCCAATGGTGAAAGCCCCTTAGAATCACCTTAAGATGAAAAGTTCACCGGGGAGACCGAGAGTTTATACTCCAGCAATGACCGTGTCTCTCTTTAAAAGAGAGGTTTTTAGGTTTTGCTTGCTTGCTTATGTATGTTAGATGCTATGCTTTGAGTTGCCTGTTTGTTTGTTTGAACATTCGAGGACGAATGTTCTTAAAGGGGGAAAGAATGTAATACCCGGCTGGATTCCGGCATCGGAATCCTTACCTTCCGGCGGAATCTCCGTTGGAATATGGAATTTTGATGATGCCAGAGTCTTCTAGAGGGGTAAAATGTGATTTCTAAAATGATTTTTACTGATTTCATGGTTTTAAATGAAAAAAAAGTGAGTTTTGAAAAGAAAAGACCAAGGAGGTTTTTGCCAAGTTCGGCCGCCGAACGTGAAGTTCGGCCGCCGAACATGAGTTAGTATTGGGAGCGCTTTTGGCCTCCGAAAACTATGTTTGAACAAACCAGGTTCGGCCGCCGAACCTCAAGTTCGACCGCCGAACATGGGGGTGTTTTGCATGCACGTTAGGCCGCCGAAAGAGGTTCGGCTGGCCACCTATAAAAGCCCCTCAGACCGAAAATGGGCGAGATTTCTCCCCATTCTCGAGCTCAGGTGTGTTCATGTCCTCCTTTGGTCATTTTCATGTTTTCTCTTCATCTCCTTCATATTTTTATGAGTTCCATGGTTGTTTTGAAGAGTTTTCAAGCTTAGATTAAAGTTTTGGGAGCTTGGAGACCCAAGGAGTAGCTTCCTCCCATCTCCGAGTTAGAGCTCGCACAAACCCTCGATCTTCAAGAGGTAAGTGTGGATCTATGCTTTCTTTTACGTTTCATGAAGTTTTAAGTGAGTTTTAAGAGGTTTTGATGGTTGAGTATGGGTAGATATGCATGTTAGGGTTTATGTGGGATTTATGCCCAATGTATGATAATGTATGTTCATGTGATGTTTGTGTTGGGGTTTAAGTTAGTTTTCAAGTCCCTTGAGCATATGGGAGAGAGTATGCATGATTGGGAGAGAGTATGTGAGGTTTGGTTTGTTTGATGGTTTTGGCCTATGTGGGTCATAAACTATCTATGTATGCTTTAGATGTTGTTTTTGGGAGTTTAAGCTTGTTTGAACTCCTTTGTGCATGGTTAAGGATGTATGCATGTGTTTGAGAAGTTGGGTGCTTGTTTTGGGGTGTATGGAAGGTTTGGAAGGCTTGAAATGCACAAAGGCTGAGTTCTGGAAGAACTCAGGTTCAGCCGCCGAAGGTGGTTTCGGCCGCCGAACCTGCCTGAGGATGCAGGGATTGGCCGCCTAACCTTGCCCCCAAAAGTTGAGTTTTGGCTTGAAAGCAGACTTTCAGCCGCCGAAGGTAATGTTCGGCCGCCGAAAGTGCCTGACTTTTGTCTCTGGAGAGAGGGTTCGGCCGCCGAAGGTGCCGCCGAACCTGCCTGACTTTCGTCTCTGTCTGGGACTTTCGGCCGCCGAAGGTGCCGCCGAAAGTGCCCTGTCCAGCCTTTTCTTGAGTGTTTTCTATGCATGTTTAAGTGATGCTTTAGGGGGTTTTTGGGTAGTTATTTATGAGTTGTTTAGGGTATGTTTGGCACCTCACTGGAGTCCACCTGTGTAGGATCGGACCCGAGGAACCGAGGTGTTCAGCAGTGTTAGCTGCTTCAGAGTTAGTCCAGAGCTAGCCAGAGGTGAGTGGAACTGAACCTTATGTTTTAAAATAAATCAACTGTTAAGCATGTTCATGCATCATGATTACCATGTTATGTAGTAGGTTGTATTGCACTAGTATTCACGAATATGATGCATTGCACAATATGTTGTTGATGTGGATGAATATTGGATGATCCATTAGCCCTCAGTATGATGTGATATGACATAATATGACACGATATGACATGTATGGCATGATATGAGATGAAAGACCAGGCGTGGCCGTATCGCCCCTGGCATAGAGCATGAAAGACCAGGTGTGGCCGTATCGCCCCTGGCATAGAGTTATGTGAAGTCCAGGCGTGGCCGTATCGCCCCTGGCATAGAGCATTATTGACTTGATTTGAGATGAGACTTATGTGTAAAGGGCTAATGGTGACGAATTCATCCTTGATGTGTATTGTTTGTGATGTGATGCATGTCATGAAAGCATATGATATAATAAACTGTTTTCTTTATGGTTTCTGCTCACTGGGCTTTTTAGCTCACCCCTCTCCCCTAACCCCAGGTTTGCAGGGTCAGAGTTAATCAGGAGATCAGCAGGTTACGTCCATAGTCATGTTTATGTAATAGAATAGTAGTGGACATGATGTAATGTAAGGTTATGTATTGTTGTAAAATAATTGCTATGATTTTATGTAACATGTTCAGAGTTATAGTATTGTGCTTGGCCCGAGTTGGTTAATCCCTTTATACATGAGTTTTAGTTTACGCTGTTGCATGTGATGGACCGAGTTTGACATAGGGTATGCTGACCCTAGGGGTTCTATGAGTTCAGTCATAGTGCATACACAGGTCAAACTGGTTAAAGGTAAAGTTTTAAATGTTTTATGGATATGTTTGATCATGTTTGGGATTATTCCAGCTGTACAGGATGCATAGTAGGCTTGCTACGGGTCCCGGCGGCCTTATGCCGATCTGGATCCTAGCGCCGGTAGCGGTCCGAATTTTCGGGTCGTTACATCAGTGACGGAGATTAAAAGCTTTTTGGGTTTGGCAGGTTACTACAGGAGGTTTGTTCAGAACTTCTCAAAGATAGCTGCTCCTATGACCAAACTGACTCAGAAGAATCAGAGGTTCATGTGGACGGACCAATGTGAAGAGAGCTTTGAGGAGCTAAAAAGAAGATTAACATCAGCACCGGTGTTAGCTCTGCCTGTCAGTAATGAGGACTTCACAGTGTTCTGTGATGCATCCAGAGTGGGATTGGGTTGTGTTCTGATGCAGAATGACAGGGTGATTGCTTATGCTTCGAAACAGCTGAAGAAGCACGAGTTGAATTACCCCACCCATGACCTAGAGATGGCAGCAGTTATTTTTGCACTCAAGATGTGGAGGCATTACCTTTATGGGGTTAAATGCGAAATCTTCACAGATCACAAGAGTTTACAGTACATCTTGAGTCAGAAAGAGTTGAATTTGAGGCAGAGAAGGTGGGTAGAACTGCTCAGTGACTATGATTGCAAGATCCAGTATCATCCGGGTAAGGCGAATGTTGTGGCAGACGCCCTAAGCCGAAAATCACTTGGCAGTTTGTCCCACATAGCAGCAGAGAGAAGACCAGTGGTGATGGAGTTTTATAAGCTCATCGACGAAGGGCTACAGCTAGAGTTGTCTGGTACGGGTGCCTTGATAGCACAGATGAGAGTGACACCAGTGTTTCTGGAGCAGGTGGCTCAGAAACAGCATGAGGACCCTGAGTTAGTGAAAATTGCCAGGACTGTTCAGTCAGGCAACAGTGTAGAGTTTAGATTTGACAGGAAAGGGATCCTCCGCTATGGGAATCGACTATGTGTACCAGATGACATTAATCTGAAAGGAGACATTATGAGGGAAGCTCATAATGCAAGGTACAGTGTTCACCCTGGAGCCATCAAGATGTATCTGGATCTGAAAAGAGTGTATTGGTGGCCAGCTATAAAGAAAGAAGTAGCACAGTTTGTGTTCGCCTGTGAAGTTTGCCAGAGGGTGAAACTGGAACATCAGAAGCCGGCTGGAATGCTTAACCCACTGTCGATTCCAGAGTGAAAATGGGAGAACATAGCTATGGATTTTGTAGTGGGCTTACCGGCAGCGTCCAACAGGATAGACTCCATATGGGTGATTGTGGATAGACTCACGAAATCTGCTCATTTCATCCCTGTTCGGAGCACCTATTCTGTGGACAAGTTAGCACAGGTTTATGTGGAGGAGATAGTAAGGTTGCATGGAGTCCCAGTGTCTATAGTGTCAGACAGAGGACCTCAGTTCACCTCCAGATTTTGGCGGGGTCTGCAGAGTGCGATGGGCACAAGGTTGGATTTCAGCACTGCTTTCCATCCACAGACCGATGGACAGTCAGAGAGGACCATCCAGACCATAGAAGATATGCTCAGAATGTGTGTGTTAGACTTTGGCGGTTCTTGGAGGCAACATCTACCTTTGGTGGAGTTTGCCTACAACAACAGCCATCATGCTAGCATAGGGATGGCCCCTTATGAAGCTTTATATGGAAGGAAGTGCAAATCACCTGTTTGCTGGGAAGAAGTAGGAGAGGCGGCTCTTGCAGGGCCGGAGTTAGTTGAGATCACCAGCAGAGTGGTGCCCATGATCAGAGAGAGAATCAGGACTACTAAGAGCAGACAGAAAAGCTATGGAGATATCTGCAGGAAGCAGAAGTTTCAGGAAGGTGATATGGTATTGCTGAAGGTGTCTCCAATGAAGGGAGTGGTTCGATTTGGGAAAAAGGGTAAGCTAGCCCCACGATACATTGGACCCTTTGAGATCTTGCAGAAGATCGGGAATGTGTCGTACAAGCTGGATTTACCTGCTTCTATGGAGAGAATTCACCCGATTTTCCATGTTTCTATGCTCCGAAAGTTTGTGTCAGATCCAAGTAAGGTTCTTAATGAGCCTGAAGTGGAGATCCTTGGAGATCTCGCCTATATAGAGCAGCCAGTACGAATCCTAGACACTCAGATCAGACAGCTAAAGAACAAGGAAATTCCAGTGGTGAAAGTCCTATGGAACCACCACAATCTAGAAGAATGCACCTGGGAGACACGGGAGTCTATGCTCCAGCAATATCCATATCTGTTTTAAGGTGAGTTTCCTCCTTTTTATGTGTTTCATTGTTTGTGGACCATTCGGGGACGAATGTTCTTAAGGGGAGGAGAATGTAATACCCGGCTAGAGTCCGGCATCAGAATTCTGCTTTTCGGTGGAATCTCGGATGTCAGAATCCGCTAGAAGGGTACGCTTTATGTTTTTGTAAAGGATTTTAGTATGTTTTCATGTTTTAAGTCCAAAAGGAAATGAGTTTTTGAAAGAAAAGAGCCAAGGAAGAAATGCAAGGTTCGGCCGCCGAAGGTGAAGTTCGGCCGCCGAACATGCATGAGTTTTGGTTTCACGTTAGGCCGCCGAAGGTGGTCTGGCCAGCCACCTATAAAAGGCCCTAGGTCGGTGAATGGATAAGATTTTCTTTCCATTCATAGACAGAGGTGAGATCATGCTCTTCCTTGGGTGATTTTCATGTTTTCTTCAAATCTTGCAAAGTTTTGATGAGTTTTATGTTGTTTTGAAGCTTTTGAGCAAATTAACCAAAAGGTTTGAAGTTGGAGACTTTGAGGGAGAGTTTCTCCATATCTCCACGTTGAGATCGTTTATCTTCTTGTTTGTAAGAGGTAAGTGAAGATCCTGAACTTCTTGTTATGTTTTATGAGGTTTTTGTGAAGTTTATGGGTAGAGATGCATGTTTATGGTAAGTTGAGGTTTTGGTTGATTTGTGGTCAAAGCATGCTTATGTGTTGAGTTGTGTTGTTTGTTGGGGTTTTAAGTGAGTTTTGGACCCCTTGGTGCCTATACGTGAGTATATGCAGGTTGTGAAGTTGTGGTTTGCTTGTTTGAGTGGTGTTTGGGTTGGTTTGTATGAAGCAGAACACGTTTCTGCCTTACTGGAGAATCCAGTTTCGGCCGCCGAAAGAAGGTTCGACCGCCGAACATGCTAAGGAGGTGGTTTCGGCTGCCTAAGCTTGTCCAAGCTTGCCCCCGAAAGTTTGGACTTTTGGCTCTGGAGGAGGGTTTCGGCCGCCGAAGGTGCCGCCGAAGGTTAGGGACTTTCGTCTCTAGAGAGGACTTTCGGCAACCGAAGTGCCGCCGAAAGTGCTTGAGTTTCGTCTCTGTAAGGGACTTTCGACCGCCGAATCTGCCGCCGAAAGTGCCATGTCCAGCCTTCTTTTGCATGTTTTATGTGATTATTTTAGGATGTTTTAAGGGGGTTTTAGGGAGTTTTATAGAGTTGTTCTTGAGCTAGTTTGGTCCCTCATTTGAGTCCACCTGTGTAGGAACGGACAGAGGAACCGTAGAGAGCAGCAGTGAGCACTGCTTCAGAGTATTCAGAGTCAGTTCAGAGTCAGTCAGAGGTGAGTGGAACTAAACTTAATGTTTTAAATGGAGAAAGTAAATGCTTTGAGCATGTTCCATGCATCATGATATGTAATAGGTTGAGTGCACTAGAATACACTAATGTGACACATTGCATTATTCTATGCTTGTACGGATCGGACATAGTGAATTCATTAGCCCTCGTAGTAAAGTCCTGAGGAGCCCTGAGAGAGCCGGGCACAGGGCACCCTAGGGTGCGTAATAAAGTCCTGAGGAGCTCCTTCGCGGGCCGGGCACAGATTGAGGGAATTTTGAATCAGTCCGTCTGAGATGGTGTGATTCACTTGTGATGTGATGCATTCCATGTGAGCATGTTTTATTGACATGTTTGATTTGTTCTACTCACTGGGCTAGTATAGCTCATCCCTCTCCTTTAACACCAGTCTTGCAGGATCAGAGTCAGAGGGAAGTCAGCAGGGTACAGGAAGAGTAAAGACTTGTTGTAATAGTGTTGTAATAGCATAATGTGGACATGTAATATTGTAAAGAAATGGTTTAGTAGTGTATAGTGTAGAGTATTGTGCTTGACCCATGTTGTAGATCCTTTTTATCTACATGGTCTGTTTATGTGCTGTGAATATTTTTATCAGTATGTGAAAAACCAGGCTGAACAGAGTATGAGTTGAACCCATCTAGAGCAAGCTCTAGTCAGGGGTTTTATAGTACAGAGATAGTGCAAGCACAGGTTGAGCCTTGGTTCAGAACATCAGTTTTATATTTTTATAGAAAATGTATGATCATGTATGGGATTTTACAGGTATGCAGAGAGTATAGCAGGCTTGCTACGGGTCCCGGCGACCTTAAGTCGATCTGGATCCTAGCGCCGGTAGCGGTCCAATTTTCGAGTCGTTACAGTAAAAAGGGCAAAGAGCCATTTCTCTTATGCATGCACGCTTAAAAATTACAGAAACCTGAGAATAAAAAAATGAACTTCATTACTAATGCAATAGTAACAGATTAGCAATCCGTTATTAATGTGGTAATGGATTTGTAATGGAATTTAGTAACGAATTCAAAATCCGTTACTAATTTAATAAAAATTTAAAATATATATATATATAATTAAATTCATTACTAATTTGATAAAATAAAAAATAAAAAATATATATTAAAACTATATTATGTTATTAAATCTGTTGTTAATTTTTAAAAAATATTAAAAAAACATATTAAATTATTAATTTTTTTCATTATATTTTACATTAAATATTAATTTAATTATGGTAAACTATTAATTTTTCATTGTAATTTACATTAAATATTAACTTTAATATTTTAAATTTTATTAATTTTATGAAAAAATTATTATAAAATTATATGAGAAAAATCTAATAAAATGAAAAAATGTGAGAGAATTGAAAAAAATGAGATACAAAAGAGAAAATAAGAAAAGAAATAAAATAGAAGAAAATAATGATAAAAATGAAGAGAATATAAGGAAAAAGAGAAAAATTAAAGAAAATGAGAAAAAGGAAGAAAAAGAAAAGAAAAAAGAAAAGAAAATGAGAGAAAAATGAAGAAAAAATAAAGATATAGAAAAAACTAAAAGAAAAAAGTTAGAGTATATATATGAGAGAAAAGAAAGCAAATAAATGAATAATGAAAGAAAAAGGAAGAGAAAATGATAGAAAGTGGAAGAAAAAATGGAAGTAAATGAAAGAAAATAGAAAAAAATGAAAATAAAATATGAGAGAAAATAAGAAAATGAAAAAAAATCAAGGATAAAAGGAAGATTAATAATGAAAGAAAATTGAAGGAAATGGAAGAAAATGAAAGAAAATGGAAAAAAATAGAGTTAATAACAAGAAGAAGAAAATAAAATAAGAGAAAAATAAAGAAATGAGTAGAGAAGAGGAGAAAGAAAATGAATGAAATGAATGGAGATAAAATGTGTGGGTGTATAAATACGCGAATTAGTAATGGATTGAATCTGTTACTAAATTTAAAAGAAAAATGTGGGCGAATTAAAATAAAAAGACGATATTATTCTACAAATTTTAATAATAAATTTCTTAATCCGTTACTAATTTTTAAAAAGAAAAATATGAAATTTTAAAATAAAAGTGCGGTATTTTATTCCCTAAAATTTAATAACAGAGTATGAAATTCGTTACTAGTTTTCGAATTAATAACAGATTATATCCATTACTAATTTAAAAAGAAAATATAAGATTTAAAAAAATAAAAAGTCAATTTTTAGTTAAAAAATGATAATAAATTAAATCCATTGATTCTGTTTCATTATTAAGTCCGTTACTATTTTATTTTTAATTTATTTATTTATTTAGTAACGAATTTAGTAATAAATTTATTAACGGATTGAAATTTATTACTGAATTTTAGCTAATTTAGTAATGGATTTTAAAATTAATTATTAAATTTATAAATAATTTTATTAAATAATAAATTTAGTAATAAATTTATTAATATATTACCAAATAATAAAAATTACTAATGAAATATAAAATTTATTATTAATTCATTACGAATTTATAACAAATTTAAATCTATTACTAATATGTATTATTATTTCGATAGATTTTTATAGTGATTTTTAAAGTAGTAATATTAATTAAATAAATATTACAACAATGTATGAATAAGTTAAGATCCATGTGTTCTTTTATTTTCTTTATTTATTATTGACCATTCAGTATGTAAATCCTATGCAAGAATGCTAAAGGCAAAGAAACGAGTTAAGTATGTTTCTAAAGCATATGTGCGGTTACTTTCTTAGATCTCGAAAATATATATTGCGCAAATAATTTAAGAACGAAACAATGTGTTAAAGTGAAAGCTAAGCACTTCATTCAAGTGTAGTTAAATGGCTAGCTATATATTAAGAGTATTCTGCCTTTTAATTTCCATACCTAACCATGCATGCATGTAAGCTGGTAAAAAACAAATAAATAGCATTGCGGGAAGTGATTACAGCAGAGGTCACATGCAGATGATTGTGCAATGTCCGCGTATTGCGAATTCCAATGGCCAAAATTTTTTATCACTTTAATATTTTTTTCTCCTATTGCTTTGTCTTCTTGGAAGTCAAAGGCCGAGAAGCACGTAATAGAGTATTGTAATGGGCAAGGCAATCAACATTCCGAAGATAACCCTGTGAAAATATGAAAATGACAATAAAAAAAAAAAAGGAAAGTTATCTTACTAGCAAATAATAAACTAAAAATTTAATTAATCATAAAAAAATCTCCAACATTTACTTTAATATATTATTATTATTTCTGCTATTTAAAATTAATACTTCTTTAAAAAATTTGTTAATAAATCAAGAATACAAATAATTAATTATGAACTAATTAACTACTAGCTAGTTATTCTTTTCTATAAAAAAAATTATTTATTTATTTAATTACTGAAAATTATGTTTGATTCTTAAAGTTTAAAAGTTGATTTAGTTGTATTAAAAAAAAGAGTATTTAGTTGTAATTTAATTTTAAATAAAAAAATACACTATTACTTATTTTTTTTATCATAATATATCAATTAAAAGTATTAATTTTCAACCAATGGAGATAGAAAATTTAAAGGGTTTTTGTAATCAACCCTTGGCCAAAAAAGAAAAAAGAAAAAGGTGTCTTAGCTAGTTTCTTAGTTTCTTTAACGAAGGTAAACAAATTAATAACTTACGCAGTGCTAAGTATGTCAGCGTGGACATTGTATTCCTTGGCAAATACAAATGGAACAATCCCTTGGGGAAGAGCCGCCTGCCAGTAAATGTAACCAGAATATCGATATGGAAGGATATATAAGAGAATGAAATGGGCCATCATAAAAAATAAAAAGAAAACAAAATTGTAGTTAAAAGGTCCTGTAAGTTAATTAAGTTCATTTGATTACATCGATCAATTAATAAAAACAGCATTTCTTTTTTCAAATTGGGTTTTTACCTGAACAATCGCCACATGTAGAAGAGGGCCACGAAGACCAATAGCAATAGAGGTTGCAGCAATTACAGCTGGACCAGTCAGAAACCTTACAGCCATAGCAAAAGTCGCTACAGATTTTCCACAAGCTATAATTTTTGGTTGCAAAGCCATGAATAAACCTGCTTAATATATCATAAAGTATTATTAACTATGGAAAAATTTTATTGAAAAGGAACCAAAAATAAAAGAAACAAATGGTATGCAAGCCTTCGAAAAATACCTAGACTGAACATGGCCATTCCCAAACCAGCATCTGATAATATTGATATGGACCCTCTTACAATTGACGGCATTTGGATGTTCCATCTGCACGCGACAAATTTCATCCAATTTAATTTGAAGGAATATATTGTCAATTCAGAGGCATGCTAGCTAGGTTCATATATGGTGTGTTAAAAATTACCTGAAAGATATGAGAGACCACACTACGCCCAAAAGGCTTGAATATGTGTTAGGGTTTCTTATCAGCTTCCTCCAAACCATGATTAGTATGAGTCTAGTCATGACACTTGCAGGAGGCATCTGGTGCTTTCTTGATCCATCGCATTCCATTTCCATCTTCTTTTGACAATTGAAGGGGGAACCAGTTACTGCAAACTTTTGTCCATCCTCTATGTCGATCTCTTTTTCTCCATTCATTTTGCCAGCGGGACTCATATTTTCAATCAATTCATGCATGGCTGGATATCGAATTTACAAAGAGAAGTATATATATATATATATATATATATGTATTCTTCATCAGAACTAGTTATTAGGAAATTATCCAAATGAAATGTGGTTGCGGATGGGATTTGGCTCACCTTTTGAAGCAGCACTAGTCTCATGCTGAAGACCGACTTTAGAAGAGTCTATGGCCCCAAAGTCAGAGGAGGCAGCTCTATGAACTGCATGTCTCAGATTCCCTTCAGAAACTGGTGAGGCACTCGAGCTCCAGACGAACATGTGAAGCTCCTTGTTAGGCATCGCGCCACTTTCCTTCTTTCTAGGACAACCACTAGTAGATCCTGCAAACATTGGATTAGGAGGCGGATAACCATTAAACAACTCCCCACTCATGCTTCTCCCACCTCTTTTCTTCCCGATTTTCAATGTTTCCTCATCAAAATTTGAAGTTCTAGGCGTGACTCCTTTAGAAGATTGCAGAGAGTAAACATCACCAATAGCTCCCTGGAAACTATTGGTGTACCCGTGCTTGGGACTTGCGGCTTTGCTAGCAAACATCGCATAAAAATCTGTCTGGTTAAAACTTGAAGCCCTTGGTGTTGGTTCTCGAGAAGATTGTACTGAATAGATCTCTACACCCGTGAGATTCGAAGCTCTTGGGGTCATGGATGTTATTGAGTTTAGTCCATGTGACTTGTTAAAGGAAGACACCATTGACGAGGCGCTAGATCTTCTAACAACCACATGAAGCTTACCATCATCCCCTATCTCAGCATCTGCTTGTAATGGTTCCCGACCATTTAGCGAAACGACATCAGAATCAACTTTGAAGGAGGTAATGGAACCGGCTGTCTCAGGAAATTGGTCGGAGATGAGTAACTTGGCTCCTCTATATTCGAACATGAAGAGCATTAAAGTATACCAAATTACACTCTGCAAGACCACGATTTGAACCATAAGACTCCCCGAAAAATCTCCATACATGGCTTTCAAAAGAGGGATGCCCATGACCAGAGTGTTGGGGAGGGTAGAGAGAGAGAAGAGAGTGATCATCCACTCAAGGTTACCTCGTTTGCTAAAAGCTTGCCAAAGAAAGAGAGCCGTAAGAATGACTACTTTCTGGAGAGAATCGGCAGCAATGAAGCGATAGTTCATGGCGTAAGGGTCGTTGGAAGAGATGAAATGGAAAGAGAGTAAAGGAACCGCAAAGACTGCCACAAAACGATTAATACCGGAGCATTGATCGGGCGTGAAGATTTTCCACCATCGGACTGAGCCATAGGCTAGTATCATAGCAACATATAGAGGAACAATCGCTGCGAGAACATCGTAAATATCCTTGCCTGTAATCATGGCTCAGGACGACGAAGAAGAAGAAGGAGAGGAAGAATTGTGAGTGCGCAGGGGGAGAGAGAGAGAGAGAGAGGAGGTTGTGGGTGGCTTTCTTGTATCTCCACTAGAAAAGGAAAGGCATGGATATGAAGAAAGCAGCCGTGGCAGTTAATTTGTTCCTCCGGTCAATAGATTCGATGTTATTTTAATCTTTTGGAAGTAAACAATGAGCGTTTTTGCCCCCGTCTCTTTTAAATCTAATTTGTTGGATTACTCTTTACTATAGCCAAATACGGTTTGATGCAGACATGAAGAAGACAGCGACGAATAAAGAAATACATACAGCGTAGAACTTGTCTCGAAGGGAATGGGATTCTCTGCTATACAAGAAAGGTAACATGTGGAAGATTCATTACCAAAAGAATAAACAATATTAGATTACGAATTAATCATATTTATTGCATATAAACCTTACTATTCGCCACTCTAATCGTTCATGCACATGAGTTAGACAATTAGCAGTGATCCGTTGCAGCAGCAAGGATATTTCCTATATATAAAGATAATACAGCCTTCACACCAAGGGTATCATACAGTAATACCGGTGCACATGGAGTTAAATGAATTAATAAAAAGAATATATTCTTAATTTACTATTAAATCAAATAAATAATCCAGTTATTTTATTGTATCTGAGTTTTGGCTTAATAGTTAATATATCTATTTGTCAGTGGATGAAATTCACAAAATTGATCAGTTCCCCCTTTTTTTTTATTTTAAGTCTCATTATTTATTTGTATTTTCTATATTTCACTATTTGATGATATTTTAATTTATCTAATAATAGGAATTAAGTGCGCTTTACTTTTTAAAAAATAATGTTATAATAGAATCTAAATTCTGATAAAAAAGTGGAAAAATAAAATTTTAACAGCAAAATAAAATAAAATAAAATAAAATAATGTGAATGTTGAGAGTTCCGAAACCCTTCTCTCTCGCTTTTACGATGGCTTAAAAATAAAATACAACCCAGATCCAAAATACAAGATAATCGAGGAAAGAGATTTTCCCTGAATGAGTCCATTTTCCAAGGTTATTATTTTTACTCTATTCGTGCCACTAAAATAGATATATTTCTATTTTAATCTGCTTCTAAATATAACACAAATTTTTATTTAATTTTAAATATATCGATTAATTAATATTTAATACATTATAAAAAATTATTATTCAGTAACAAAAAAATTTATTATTAAAAAAAAGTTAATATTCAAGTCATTAACGATTTTTTCAAGAACACTCACTTTTACTACACAAAATTTAATCATATTAACTCAATGATAAATATAATCAACTATTATACTTTAATTATTTGAATGGGACTCTATACTATGTAAACGCAGTAAAAAAATAAAAAAATAAAATTTTCCACCAATCGGTTTAGAGTTTAGATTTTAGGGTTTAAAGTTTAGGGTTTAGGGACCTTTAAATAAAAAAAAAAGAATAATATTGCAAAGAAAATAAATAACTTTTATTTTATTTGTAGTAAAAACATGAGATCGTTCATTTTGTTTAGATTATCACAAACCTGAAAGTATCCAAATGTTTTGTCTCTAATAATATTCATACATAATTGCAATAGAAAAATCTTAACACAGTTTCAAGACTTTGAGAAGATGAGATGTTTTGAGTGCTAACTCTTTGCCTTTTCTACAAATTCTGCAGGCTCTCAAAAGGTTTCTATCAGGAGGCACAGACTCACATAAGATATCTTTTTATATTAAAAGGCTAGAGTTTCAGTATAATAGTATTTATTTATTTTTTTAACTAATTAAATAAATAAATTACAATTATGGTCCATAATTTTAATAAATAGACCATATAAATTTTAGACAATTTTAACTAAATTTCTACTTAATTAATTAGATCAAAATTAATATAATTCTTTCAAATTACAATTTTATTCCAATGTCAATTTATATGCAATCAAGTCCTACCTTATTTAACTTCTCGTTTTATTTTCTCGTATAATTTTTTGTGTATGACCTATTAATTTTCAAATATGTTTGCAATAAATATAATTAACTAATTAATTAATTTGAAGGTCATGCATGGTTTGTTAGTGTGGTTAATATCCATTTATCACAAATGTCAAGATTTAATATTTAACGCATAGAATGTGTTTGCAATGTTAAATCATATTAAATCTCATCTATTAGCCATTGACCGATCGAATGAAATTTTAAATCTCATTTGCCAATTTCATTCCACCTTACACAAAGATTTCATGATTAATTCTAGCAGAGAACAAATGGGACATTTCCTAATATCACCTAGGGTGATGACTCTTTTCTCAATCATATAAACACCTTCATACAGTTCTTAATATATCCAATTTATCATCATTTGTTACTCATGAACCAAATAACGTGTAAAATAAATCAAAAAAATAAAAGTCTCTATATAAGATTATTTATTGATTTCAAGTCCAAGTATCACTTATACAATCGTCACTTGAGTAATACATAAACACAGATTATTTTCCATTTAGATTTCTCAAACGAGTTAATTCAATGCACTTATTTATAAAATAAGCACCTATATATTAGTTCTAGATACCTCATATATCTCAACCTATGAGATCAGTTGCTTCCTTTAAAAGAAAAAAATATAATATGTACCAGTATCAACAGTTCTAATTATTTTCCAATCATGATAAGAACATTTACCATGAACATTTGGAGATATTACTTAAATACAATAGGAATTTCACAATTATAATCACATTATAATTTCTTTTGCAAAATAATATAGTCTGATGGATTTTATCTTTACTCGATGTTCAATTAAATCAACACTAAAGATAGATAGTAGCCTTTCTATAATGTATTTAAATACTTAAAATATATGAAAAATAATATTTTGCTACAACCAACAGATTGACTGTAGGGCATATTACTAATACTATCAAACATGGGCTATGAGAATAAAAGTTCATCTCGTGGCATATAATCTTTGAGATGCAGTTGAAGAGTACTATGAAGTTCTTGATCTTCCTACAAATCCAACAATGAATCAAATAAACCAATGTGATGAATGAGTGAAGAATATGCAGGTATTAAACCTTATCAGAGAATTTGAAATGGAAAAAAGAATTCTGAAGTGATAAAATAAATCACTGACATGTTCATCCTTGTTAACAAAGTGAGACTGCTAGGTAAGGATTTTCTTGGTCAGAGAATTATTAAAAAAATACTTGTCACAATTCTTGAGATGTATGAAACTACTATCTCTTCTCTAGGAATTGCTATTTTTTTTTTCAAGCATTTCTTTGGTAGATTAATTAATGCCTTACAAGCTTAAGAGCAAAGAAGACGCATGACAAAAAAAAAATGTTCAATGAGCTTTGCAAGTGCAGATAAAGTATAATGGTGGAAGGAGAAATAAAAATAAAAATAACAAGAATGGAGATTATCTATCTCGTGTATATATTGCAGAAAGATTAATCATCTACAATACAAATATTGGTAGAGATATATGCAAAATATAGCAAATGTAGTCAAATGGATCATTTCACAATTGTATGTAGACCACCACAATAAGTCAAGGTTGTTGTGGATCGACATCTTGAGGATGTAAAAGAGCTATTTTAAAATTTACAGTTCCTAAGTCAAGAAGAAGTGTTAAATAATTTACTTAGTAAATTGTAAATCTAATTATTATGGTTGATATAATAAATCAAATAATTAAAATTTAAACTATTTTATTAAGATTTTATGTTAAGATTTAGATTTTTTATGATTTTTTTGAATTTTTAGTTATATTTTAAATATATAAATAGCAGTACTATTAATAAAATTTCAATAGACTATTTAGTCTCGTTCATATCTCTTATTTCCCTCTCCTCCCAAAAATCAACAAAAGAAAGGTGTTTAACACCCTCTCAAGTTGACTTACTTTAGAATGAGTCTAGTTATGTTTTCTAAAGCCTATCTTAGCCCCTCTAGTTGTGTTTTTGATAATATGCACAATCATGCAACTTTAATATTACAAAATACTTAGATATTGAGTTTGACTTCGTTTAAAACAGGTTGATTCGTTTAAATTTTGTTATCTTTGTAGGATTGGAGAATAACAAGAGAAAAATTCAATTTGGAATCCACATTCTGAGATCAAAGGTGGCCACAATCAAATTCATAGAAGGATAAGGAACAGTCATATTTGAACTCTGATTTTCAGACAAGCTGTGTTACGGACTATGTTATGGGCATAAACATACTTGACGAAAACAGATAACTCACATCTGCCAAAATGTACTCGATTTTGATTTTTTATTTTAGCTACTTATATTTAGGACTCTTAGCACTATAAAAAGGGGGCATTCTGATGTATCTGATATCTCATCTCATCTTTCATCTCCCATTCTTAGCCATGAATATCTATGGCTAAATTTCTTCTTTTCAGTTAAAAAATAATTAAAGTTCTAGTTCAATTGGTTGTAAGATTTATGTGATTCTATTATTTTCTCAATTATTCTTGGTATTTATATTATTCATGTGTTTATTGCTTAGTATCATTCTGTGGGTTGTTGCATTAAGGCGTCATTGCTCAATTGATAGAATGGTATATTGCTATTCAAGTTAATTAAATCTGTAATTATTTAATTAAACTGAGATAAGTAGTGAATTAGGTTATGTAAGGCCTTCCTAAGGAATAATATAATCTAACTTAAATGAACTGAGCGTCTTGCGTTTGTTAGTTAGAATCAGGTCCTTTTTATTCTTAATGAAATAATTTGATTAAATTCTAGGAGCGTTTCTTACGGTTGTCCAAAAGTTAGAGCTAGTTAACGAGTATCTCTTAACTAGTTTAAAATTAAGAAAGGATTGGAGACCTAAAGCGTCTTCGATATCTGTAATCGGTTTATCAATAATTACATTGAGATTATTTTGTATCTGTGATCAACCCACAAAAATTGAAACTAAAATTATTCCTTTAATTGAATGTGTCTCATCTTGATTCTCTCTCTTAAATTTAAATTGTTTCTTCTTTTAAATTGATTTTATTTATTCCTCTACATTCAAAACCTCCCCCATTTTATTTTATTTTATTTTATTTCAATTCATTCAATATAATTAATTTATTTACCAGTCTCTGTGGTATCTACCCTACTTACCATTATCACAAGTTTTATTTTAAAACATGAATTTATTTTTTGTGGTTTCCACGCCCATCAAATTTTGGCACCGTTGTCGGAAATTGGTTCTAAATTTTTTTATTAATTCTTTTTAAATGACACGTGCTAATCTTGCAGATAGACTCGAGTTCAACCTAGAAATTGAGAAAACCGTAAGAAAACTGAGAAAAGAGGCTAAATAGTGAAACAAAGACCTCTCATCATCCAGCATTGAGGAACCACTTCCTATTGAAGCACAAGTTACTGCAGTTGAAGAGGAGATCGCAGTTGAAGAACAGGTTGTTGTCGATGAACGGGTCGTGGACACAAAGGAAACAGCATCTAACCCGGACGATACCTCTGGTGAATTTGACGTGGAAGAGAAAATGGCTGAAGAACAAGCAATACAGGATGTTGACAATGTGGATAACCCTCAACCCCTTTGCATCTTCTATCCTGCACTAAATGCACCACTTGAGCTAAAGTTAGGATTAATTCATCTCCTCCCCATCTTTAAAGAAGTTGAAAGGGAAGATCCTCATAGACATTTGAAAGAGTTCCATGTGGTATGCTTCAGCATGTGATAGAACATATTCTCTAAAACATGCTTGCCACCTCATGCCTTGCACATTCAAAATTCAAATTGCAAAGGAGGCTCCACCTTCCTTATTAGTGCATGGGCGGCAAGGAGAGTGTGAAGGCAAGTCTTGGGCACCTTGGGCAGCCTCTTGAAGACACTTGGACAGTAAGCAAACACCAAAAGACCCACTCCTTGCAATTGAAGACAAGCCACACGCCTCCCCCTTTCACACATGTGCATGGGCGGCAAGGTAAAGTGCAAGCAAAGACCAAGGGCATTTTAGGCAGCCTCCTAAAGATGCATGGACAGAAAAGAAACCCTAGGACAGCATCTTAAGAGCCATATAAATCCATCCTTAAGGGCTGCCGAAGACAGAGAGGACCTCTTCACCATTCAGCCAAGCAAGGAAGGCGCACCAAGGCTTCTCCTCCCAATTCGGTTCCCCTTCTCCATCTTCTCTTCTTGTTTTTTATTTTTGTTTCAGCCATGAGTGGCTGAAACCTTTAATTCTAGTTGAAGATTGGTTGAAACTAAGGTTGTTTTATGGATTGCGAGATCTGAACATAAACTATTTGTCTTTGGTTTATTCAATATTCATACAATTTGGTGCTTGAATCTATTATTACTTTGTTGTTTTGATCAAATTGGCCACTTGATTCTTGATTGCAAGGTAATTAATTGTTAGTTTGGATAATTTTTAGTCCGTAATTACTGGAATTATTCAAACATAAGAACACTTGGTATAACAACTAAGGAATTGTATGATCTAGCAACATTTGATGCGTTTGAATAGCTAGGATTGGATCTCTCTATTTCTTCATGCAATTGACAATAGTTTTGATGCCTAAAGCCCAAGGACGTTCCTTGGCAATTTGTTAATTAGTAATTAATTAGAGGACATTCCCTAATTGATTTAATCTTAAGGAGAGACATGGTGGTGAGAAGCGTTTTCCATCTCCATAACTAATCTATTGAATCAATCAAGAGAACATAAGTTTCAATGATCAATCCAAACAACCAAAGTGGATCCATCTCTTCAACTAGACCTTTCTCATATTGATTTCTCTTTTATTTTAATTACTTGCTCATTTAATTTCTTTCAGTAGTTTGCTAATCAAATCAATCTCAAAACCCCCCCCTTTTTACTTTTATTGCACTTTACTTTTGTTCAGCTTTCAGTTACTTGCTTTCAGCTTCTTATTCAGTTAATTCTCTTGGTCTTGTTGAGAAAAATAGATAAGTTTTCAATTCTCTGTGGATTCGATCCTTTACCACTATCTACAGTTGTAAGATTGTTGATAACCGGAAATGTTATTTTTGACCAGCTTCAACAATCGCGAGTCAAAAATTGGCGCCGTTGCCGGGGAATTGTTCTAACTTGTTTATTTTTCTTTCATGACCAGATCTGAACGTAGCAACACTCTACCTTACGATTCGAAAATTGAACACATCATCAGGAGACTAGGAAAGCAAGCCACTGCACCTGAACCACCAACTAAAGCCGCACCTGCGCTTGGAGAGCCTTCCTGCGCAAGACCTTCTTCTGAAACACTTCCCACGCACCACTCAACTTCTGAAATGGCTGAACATCATGTACAACCTGCTACCCATAATGGACATGCTATCCAAGACCAAATAATTCAAGAAAATCCAACCATGAGAGATCCAGTGCCAAGAGAAAGAACCATGAGAGAATTGGCAACACCTGTAGGCGATCAAGCACCACTTTGCATCACCTACCCACCTCTGACAGTTTCCTTTGAACTGAAAACAGGTTTGATTCATCTTCTCCCTAAGTTTAGAGGATTAGAAAATGAAAGTCCACACAAGCACTTGAAAGAGTTCAATATTGTCTGTTCATCTATGAGACCTCAAGGTATTTCTGAAGATCATGTTAAGTTAATAGATTTTCCTTTTTCACTTGATGATTATGCTAAGGATTGGCTATTTTACTTACCTCCTGGATCTATTACTTCTTGGGATAACATGGTAATAACCTTTTTAAATAAATATTTCCCAACTCATAAGGCTATTGGTGTTAGAAGAGAAATCTCAAGCATTAGACAGAAACCATCTGAAGATTTATATGATTATTGGGAAAGATTTAAAAGGTTGTGTACAGGTTGTCCTCAACATGAGATTTCAGATAAGACACTCATAGAATTCTTCTATGGAGGACTGCTTTCTTCAAAAAGGAGATTCATTGATGTAGCCTGTGGAGGATCCATTGCAGACAAGACACCTATGGAGATGAGAGAGTTGATCTCAACACTTGCAGCCTCATCTAGGCAATATGGAGAAGAAAAGCAACTGCAGAGGGGAGTCAATGAGGTAAGTTCATCTCCTATTTCTGAACTGACATCTTTTATGAAAGATTTTGCCATAGGACTAGTTCAACAGGTTCAAGCAGCCCAGCCACCTAGGCCATGTGGTATTTGTGCATATGTAGGACATCCAACTGATCAATATCCTACTCTTCAAGAAGACAACCAGCAAGTTAATGCCGTTGGAGGATACAACAACCAGCCTAGATATGACCCATTTTCTAACACTTACAACCCAGGTTGGAGAGACCACCCCAATTTCAGCTATGGAAGGGCCAACAGCAATTAGAACTATCAGAACTATCAAAGAAATCAAGCCCAATTAGCACCTCCAAATTCCATCCAGCACCTTGAAAAGATGATGGAAACAATGGTGAATGCCATGCAAGGCATACGACAGGACATAGGACAGTTGACTGCGTCCATGAGCAGATCTGAATCCCAAGGTAAGCTCCCCTCTCAAACTGAAACTAATCCTAGACAGAATGTTAGTGCCATTACTTTGAGAAGTGGGAAGGAGCTACAAGAGGTCAAGATAGATGGAGGAGCACCACCTGCGCAAGCTAAAATACCATTTGCGCAAGAACCAATGCAACCTGAAGCCTCTCCAGTGCAATCTGAAACACCACCTGCGCAAAAGACTGATCAAAAGGTAAGCTTTCACATTCCACCTTCTTTTCCAAAGAGATTTGAAAGAACACAAAAAGAAAAGAAAGAAAAGGAGATCCTTGAGACTTTCAGGAAGGTGGAAATCAACATACCACTGCTAGATGCTGTTAAGCAGATTTCCAAGTACGCAAAATTTCTGAAAGAACTGTTTACCAATAGAAGAAAGCTAGCTGAGAGAGAGAAAGTAAGTGTAGGTGAAGTTGTTACTGCTGTGATTAAAAGAGAACTCCCTACTAAATGTAAAGATAAAGGTATGTTTGTTATTTCTTGTAAAATTGGGAATGTTGGAATTAAGAAAGCTATATGTGATCTTGGTGCATCCATAAATGTTATGCCTCTTTCCATCTATAATTCTTTTGCATGTGCACTGAAAGACACAAGAGTTGTTATACAATTAGCTGATAGATCTGTGGTATATCCCATAGGTGTTCTAGAAGATGTGTTAGTTCAAGTAGATGAACTTGTCTTTCCTACAGATTTTTATGTGATTGATACTAAGGAAGATAGTTACAATACTAGTTCTGACATCCTTCTTGGACGTCCTTTCTTGAGTACTGCTAGAACTAAGATTGATGTGCATGATGGTACTTTGCTTGAGTACTGCTAGAACTAAGATTGATGTGCATGATGGTACTTTGACTATGGAGTTTGAAGGGGAAGTCATTAAATTCAATGTCTATGATGCTATGAAATATCTACATGATATGTCCCCTGTTTATGGTCTTGATATTGTTGACTGTTTGAGCCAGGAAATTTTTGATAAAAATCAAGATGATATTCTTAACAGTGATTTCTGCAGAGATACTGATCAGGTACAGATAGAGAGCCAGAAAGAGCCAAAACTGAAGGAAACAGTCTGCAGCATCCAGTAGGTGAACTGCAGACAACCACAGGAAGTACAGAAACCAATTGCACCATTTCAGAATGGTGTGCAGACCATTCTTGCGCAGAAAGAAGCACCTGAAAGCCTCTCATGCGCGTCCTTTCAGCTTCCCACACAAACTAGCTCTCTTCTGCCTCCCTTTCAGTCAAGTCCTGTGCAGAAGGAGGTTCCTGAATCCAATTTTGCTAGACAGTCACCACAGACACCTCCTTGCTCGCCCAAATCACAGACTGCAAATTAGAAAGTTTCAGAATCGGATTTGAAGCCTCTTCCAGGCCATCTGAAATACATGTACTTGGGAGATGACAAGACACTCCCAGTAATAGTGTCCAATGAATTAAGCCAACATGAAGAAGCAAGCCTCTTGAAAGTACTGCAGAAGCATAAGGGAGCCATAGGGTGGACCATAGATGACATCAAAGGTATATCCCCCACCACATGCATGCATAGAATTCACATGGAGAATGAATGCAATCCAGTTAGAGATGCTCAAAGAAGACTGAATCCACCTATGATGGAGGTAGTAAAGAAAGAAATAGTTAAACTCCTTGATGCAGGTATCATCTACCCAATCTCTGATAGCAAATGGGTGAGTCCTGTGCATGTAGTCCCAAAGAAAACTGGGATTACCATTGTCCCAAATGCTGAAGGAGAACTTGTCCCCACTAGAGTTCAGAATGGATGGAGAGTATGCATGGACTATAGGAAGCTCAATGCTGCAACAAGAAAAGACCACTTTCTACTGCCTTTCATTGATCAGATGCTAAAAAGGCTTACAGGTAAGTCCCATTACTGTTGTCTTGATTATTATTCAGGTTTTTATCAGATTCCAGTTACTCTAGAGGACCAAGAGAAGATCACCTTCACTTGTCCTTTTGGCACTTTTGCCTTTAGAAGAATGCCATTTGGATTGTGCAATGCACCTGCCACCTTTCAGCGATGCATGATGAGCATATTCTCTGACTATGTGGGTAAGACAATTGAAGTGTTCATGGATGACTTCACAGTGCATGGTAACTCCTTTGAAGAATGCCTTGCCAACTTGGAAAAGATCCTACAGAGATGCCTTAAGTCTAACCTTGTGCTTAATTATGAAAAATGTCATTTTATGGTTAATCAAGATATGGTTTTAGGTCATGTTGTTTCAGCCAAAGGAATTGAAGTAGACAAGGCTAAGGTAGACACAATAAAAAATCTGCCTTATCCTACAAATATTAAAGAAATCCGTTCTTTCCTTGGCCATGCAGGATTCTACAGGAGATTTATAAAAGATTTTTCCAAAATCACACAGCCATTATGTAAATTGCTTCAACAAGATGTTACATTTGATTTTGATGCAGGTTGCAAAAGAGCATTTGATCTGATAAAAGAATTGCTTGTGACTGCCCCGATTATTCAAGCACCTGATTGGAACTTGTGTAATACCCGGCTAGACTCCGGTATCGGAATTCCTACCAACCGGTGGAATCTCGGATGTCGAAAACCTCTAGAAGGGTAAAAATCATGTTTTTATAAAATGTTTTAATGTATCTTATGGTTTTAAGCAAAAAGGAAATTGAGTTTTAAATGAAAAAGACCAAGGAGACATTTCCAGGTTCGGCCGCCGAACCCCAAGTTCGGCAGCCGAACATGGGATGGTTTAGGGGGGGCAAGTTAGGCTTCCGAAAGTTTCAAAGGTTCGGCCGCCGAACCTCATGTTCGGCCACCGAACTTGCATGATTTTTGGAGGCACTTTAGGCTGCCGAAAGGTGGTCTGCCAGCCCCTATATAAGAGCTCCATGGCCGAAACAGGCGAGTTTTCTCCCCATTTTCGGCCACGGTAAGTTCTTGCTCTCCCATGGTTCATTTTAGATGTTTTTCCTTCGATCTTGCATGTTTTAACAAGCTTTATGTTGATTTGAAGATATTTGAGCAAAAGAGCGAGTTTTGGAAGCTTGGAGACCAAAGAGTTGAGATCTCTCCCATCTTCAAGTTGGATCACCTCTCCTCTCGTTCTTCAAGAGGTAAGAGTAGATCCATAGTTCCTTTAATGTTTTAAGTAAGTTTTATGAAGTTTCTTGGGGTAGAAATGCATTTGTAGGTTTATGTGGAGTTTATGGGTTTACTGTGCATTTATGAACAATGTATGTTGGATATGCATGTTTGATGTGTTGTAGATGGGGTTCAAAATAGTTTGAAGCCCCTAGGAGCTTGTATGCTTGAGTATGCATGTTGTAGAATAGGAAAATGCATGATTGAATGAGTTGGGAGGCGTTTATGCATGTGAGCTGAGTTTCTGCCCTTTTGGGAAGAACTCAGGTTCGGCAGCCGAAGGTTCTTTCGGCCGCCGAACCTGCCTTTGGTAGCATGTATCGGCTGCCGAACCCTGCCCCCGAAAGTGGACTTTCGGCTCTAGAAGGGAGTTTCGGCCGCCGAAGGTGCCGCCGAACATGCATGAGTTTCGTCTCTAGAGAAAACCTTCGGCCGCCGAAAGTGCCGCCAAAGGTGCATGACTTTCGGCTTTGGAGGGCCTTTTGGCCACCGAACCTGCCACCGAAAGTGCCCTGTTCAGCCCTCCTTTGCATGATTTATGTGATTGTTTTAAGGTGTTTTAGGGGGTTTTTGGGGAGTATTTTAGAGTCATGTTTATGTATGTAAGGTCCCTCATTTGAGTCCACCTGTGTAGGTTCGGACCCGAGGAACCGAGGACCCCAGCAGTGAGTTCAGCTGCTTCTGAGTCTGTTAGAGCTTCAGCCAGAGGTGAGTGGAATAACTCTTCATGTTTCAAAGCAAATAAATAAATTTTGAGCATGATACATGCATCACGTATGCCATGAGATATACTAGGTTGTTTGCATTAGAATTCATGAATATGTTGCATTGCATAATATGTTGTTGATGCGGATGGATATTGGATGATCCATAGCCCTCGACCTATGATGTGATGATATGTTATGTACGGTACGGAATGAAAGACCAGTGGGACCCATTCTACATTCGCTGGCACCATGTAAGAGAAAGACCAGGACCCATTCTACGTTCTGGCACTTTGGAATGTTATGTTTAAGTGAAAGACCAGGACCCATTCTACGTTTTGGCACTATGGAATTATGTAGAGGGCTAGTGGTGACAAGTTCATCCTTTATGTGATATGTTTGTGATGTGATGCATTTCATGGAAGCATGGACTTTAAACTTAATGTTTTACTATTCTGCTCACTAGGCTTTATAGCTCACCCCTCTCCCTTAACCCCCAGGTTTGCAGGTACAGGGTAGACCAGGAGGTCAGCAGGAGTAGAGTCATGTGTTATGTAATAGCTAGATGTGGACATGGATATGATGTAATATAAAAGTATGATATAGAAATGTTATGTAATGATGCTTATGAAAGTTTAGAGTTGTGCTTGACCATAGTATTATGTTAATCCCTTTCTAGTACATGATCTTAATGTTTAATGATGATTATTGTAAACCAAACTTAATTTATGTTATGTCACCCCATTGGAGCATTGATGTGGACTCCAAGGTGGGGTTAATATTTATGTTTATGAATAGTGCATGCACAGGTTGAGTTTGGTGATTGAATGGAAAGAAAAGTTCAAAATTTTTATGTATGTTGTTGATCATGTATGGGATTAAACAGGTTCACAGGATGAATGTTTGGCTTGCTACGGGTCCCGGCGGCCTTAAGCCGATCTGGATCCTAGCGCCGGTAGCGGTCCGATTTTTAGGTCATTACAGATTGGTATCAGAGCCCTAGGTTCCTATGGTCGGACCTAGAGTGTCGGGCTCATAGATGTTCTAGAAGGTCAAGCACAATAGGAAAATCATGTCCACTAGGATAGGATGAAGAGTCCTGTCTTGAATGATGATGTGAAATGCCATGATTTTATGCATGTGCATTAATGTTATGCTTTGATATGTGATGTATGTGATGCGGGTTCATGTGTTTGCATATGAACCATTTGATGCTAATGTTCTATGTGATGTATGCTGTTTTTCAGAAAACAGGATGAGAGGAACTCGTCGATCTGCACGATTGACTGGTGTACCACCTCAGGATGAGGGCACTGATGCCCGTCCTCCTGCATTGCCTAGGGCAATGTCAAGTAGGTCCAGCAGAGAAAGAGCAGTAAGAGACCCTAGAAGGTCTTTGGATCTGGGTAGAAGCAGATCAGTGAGGGGAACAGTGCAAGGGGATATGTCAGAGGATGTGGGGGATCAGATGGATGTGGATCAGAGGAGGGATGGCAGTCTCGGAGTAAGTATGTCGGAAGAGGGAATGGGAGAGTCCCAAGGAGGCACTCAGGCCTCGGGATTTGTTCAGCCACCTTACTACCCACCCTTTTCACATAATCCCGGGTATTCGATGGGAGGTACATCGGATTACCCCAGTTTTAACCCTTGTCACTCTCAGATGCCATACCCACCTTTCTACCCACCGTACCCACAGTACCCTATGTATCTACCCCCACCCTACCATTCAGGTACAGCAAACCCTACCCCAGGGGATGCTGCACCTCCTCCACCACCACCAGCCCCTACTGTCCCAGAAACCCAAATGCCTAAGCCTAGCTCATCTGGTGGGAGCAAGGTCAAGATGATCGATTACATGAAGCTGGGTGCTCCCCAGTATGAAACCGGTGATGACCCGTTTGTGTATCTTGAAAGGGTCAGAACTATTACAGATGAGATAGGAGCTGATGACAGTAGAGCCATTCAGATGGCAGGGTTCACACTAAAATGCAAGAAGGCCCGAGAGTGGTTTAAGAACTATGTGAACTCGAGGTTGGACAGCTTATCATGGGAGGAGTTTGCAAATGAGTTTGCAGGATGGGCTTTCCCTGACAGTTTAAGAGAATTGAAGATGATTGAGTTCGAGCAGCTGAGGCAGACGGATGAGATGAGTGTGGATGAGTTCACAGACAGGTTTTTGGAGCTATTACCGTTTGCCGGGCAAAATCTGGATACAGATCAGAAAAGGTCAAGGAGGTATATCATGAAGCTCCATTCCAGGTATTCCTCCTTGATTCAGTTAGTAGAGAGGGAGAGTTTCCATGCCATTGTGGATATGGCTCGGAGGATGGAGGCTAGTGCAATCATCGAGGGTGTAATACCCGGCTAGACTCCGGTATCGGAATTCCTACCGTCCGGTGGAATCACGGATGTCGAAAGCCTCTAGTAGGGTAGAATCATGTTTTCATAAAATGTTTTAAGGTATTTCTTGGTTTTAAGTAAAATGGAAATGAGTTTTTGCATAAAAACAACCTTGGAGGAAAACTCAGGTTCGGCCGCCGAACCTCAAGTTCGGCCGCCGAACATGCATGCCTTCGGGAGCGCCTTTAGGCCCCCGAAAGCATAAGTGAGGAAAGTCCAGGTTCGACCGCCGAACCTCAAGTTCGGCCGCCGAACATGGCATGCATGCGAAGGCACGTTCGGCCCCCGAACGTGGCCTGGCCAGCCACTATAAAAGGGTCCCTTAGCCGAAAACGGGCGAGCTTTCTCCCCATTTCCGGCTAAGGTGAGCTCTCCGCCGCTCCTCACCGATCTTGAGTTCTTTTCTACCAATCCTACTCAATTTTCATGAGTTTTCACTTGTTTTGAAGATTTTCAAGCTTTGAGCAAAGTTTTGGAGCTTTGAGGTCCAAGGGAACTCAACCCCTCCCACCTCCGAGTTTAGGACGTCTCTCTCTCGATCTTCAAGAGGTAAGAGCCGATCTTAAGCTCATTTCATGTTTAAAGTAAGTTTTATGCAAGATCTTTGGGGTAGAATGCATGTTTAGCTCATAGCTAGGTTTATGGGTTTTTGATGTGATTTTGAACAATGTGAGTTGCTTGTGTGTTGTAGTTGGGGTTTTTGATGGTTTGATGCCCCTAGGAACTTGTATGTTTGCTTGTGTATGATTGGGAATGTTGTAGAATAGGTTTATGCATATTTGGATGAGATAGGAGGCATAAATGCATAGGGGAGCTGAGTTTCTGCCATTCTGGGAGAAACCAGGTTCGGCAGCCGAAGGAACTTTCGGCCGCCGAACATGCTTGTGGAGGCAGCCTTCTGCTGCTGAAGCTTGCCCCCGAAAGGAGACTTTCGTCTCTGTCTGGGACTTTCGGCCGCCGAAGGTGCCGCCGAACATGCATGAGTTTTGCCTATGTCTGGGAGTTTCGGCCGCCGAAGTGCCGCCGAACCTGCCTGACTTTCGGCTCTGGAGGGACTTTCGGCCGCCGAACCTGCCGCCGAAAGTGCCCTGTTCAGCCCTTTCTTGCATGTTTTTCTATGATTGTTTCATGATGTTTTAGGGGGGTTTTTGGGGAGTTGTTTAGAGTTATGTTCATGTTGTTTGGTCCCTCATTTGAGTCCACCTGTGTAGGTTCGGACCCGAGAAACCGAGGACCCCAGCAGTGAGTCTGTTGCCCCAGTGTCTGGTCAGAGCTATCCAGAGGTGAGTGGAATAAACCTTTATATTTTTAAGCAAATTAATCGTATAGTTTTGAGCATGTTCATGCATCATGAATGCCATGTGATGAAATAGGTTGCTTGCATTAGAATTCACAAATATGTTGCATTGCACATTTTGATGTTGATGTGGATGAATGTTGAATGATCCATAGCCCTCGATCTATGATATGACAATATGATATGTACGGTACGGAATGTAAGACCAGTGGGACCCATTCTACGTTCGCTGGCACTATGTAAGGGAAAGACCAGGACCCATTCTACGTTCTAGCACAGTTGGACACTGTTATGTTATGATATGTAAGGGAAAGACCAGGACCCATTCTACGTTCTGGCACAGTTGGACCATGTAGAGGGCTATTGGTGACAAGTTCATCCTTGATGTGATTAGTTGTGATGTGATGCATTTCATGTTATCATATGTTTTGAATGTTTTATTATTCTGCTCACTGGGCTCTAGTAGCTCACCCCTCTCCCAATTTCCCCAGGATTGCAGGTACAGGGTAGACCAGGAGGTTTACAAGAGTAATGAAGTCACGTGTATGTAATAGATAGTGTGGTCATGATAAATGTATTAATGTTATGTAAAAGTACAGTTTCAGTCATGTAATGATTTTGAGGATTAGATATTGTGCTTGACATTGTGTATGAGGTATCCCTTTTATTACATGATCATAAATGTTTTATAATGTTTATGAAAGCCAACTCATCTTATGATGTATCGCCCATTGGGGCATTGATGAGATCCCACAGAGGGGTCATGATTATGACTATGTACAGTGTATGCTCAGGTTGAGTTGGATGTTTGAAGGAAAAGTTTTAAATTTTTATGCATGTTGTTGATCATGTATGGGATTAAACAGGTTTTCAGGTTGCATGTCAGGCTTGCTACGGGTCTTGGCGGCCTTAAGTCGACCCGGATCCTAGCGCCGGTAGCGGTCCGATTTTTGGGTCGTTACAGAATGGTATCAGAGCCCTAGGTTCATAGGATCGGACCTAGAGTGTCGGGCTCATAGATGTTCTAGAAGGTCAAGCACAATAGGAAGATCATGTCCACTAGGATAGGATGTGGAGTCCTGTCTTGTATGATGATGTGAAATGTCATGATTATATACATGAGCATTGATGCTATGTATGAATGATGTTTATGTGATGAGGGTTCATGTGTGCCCACATGAACCGTATGATGCTAATGTTTGCTTGTTATGTGTACTATTTTTTTCAGAAAACAGGATGAGAGGAACCCGTCGATCAGCAAGATTGACTGGAGTACCACCTGAGGATGAGGGCACGAGCGCCCGTCCTCCTACATTGCCTAGGGCAATGTCTTGTAGAGCAAACAGAGAAAGAGTGTCAAGGGACCCTAGAAGGTCTTTTGATGCTAGCAGAAGGGGGACTGATAGAGGAGGAAGTTCTTCAGATGTGAGGGAGGTTACAGAAGAGGATCAGAGGAGGGATGGGAACCTGGATGTAAGCATGGAGGAAGAGGGGACAGGGGAGTCTCAGGGAGGCGTTCAGGCCTCGAGGTATGGTTTTCCACCCCATTATCCACCCTTCCCACAGGGTTCAGGGTATCCGATGGGAGGTACATCGGATTTTTCCAACTTTAACCCCTATCCTACCTACATGCCTTATCCACCTTTCTATCCACCCTACACACAGTACCCAGCTTATCCACCCTCACCCTTCTATCCTAACCCGGCAAACCCCACCTCGGGGAATGCTGCACCCTCACCTCCACCACCTACAGAACCAGCAGCCCCAGTTACTCAACCTCCTAGACCTAGCTCAGCTGATGGGAGCAAAGTAAAGATGACAGATTACCTCAAGCTGGATGCTCCCAAATACAAGTCAGGGGATGACCCCTTTGAGTATCTGAGAGTAGTGAAGACAATAACTGATGAGCTAGGGGCAAATGATAGCAGGGCCATTCAGATGGCAGGGTTCACCTTAAAGTGCAAGAAGGCACGGGAATGGTTCAAGTGTTATGTGGACCCGAGACTAGACGGCATGACATGGGAGGAATTTGCGAATGAGTTCGCGGGATGGGCTTTCCCAGACAGTTCCAGAGAACTGAAGATGATTGAGTTTGAGCAACTGAGGCAGTCAGAGCACATGGGTGTAGTGGAGTTCACGGATAAATTCTTGGAGCTATTGCCTTTTTCAGGGCAAGCTCTAGATACAGATACGAAGAAAGCCAAGAGATATGTTATGAAGCTACATTCTAGGTACTCCTCGTTGATTCAGTCAGCTGAGAGAGAAAGTTTCCACACTGTGGTGGATATGGCTCGAAGGATGGAGGCGAGTGCTATAGTTGAGGGGTCAGTGAAGCAGTCAGTGACCCAGTCTTCAGGGGTTAAGACCCCAGGCAGAGGAGGGCCAGGTCTCTCTTCTCAGAGCTCAAGTAAGAAGAGGTGGGATAACACCACCAAGAAGCCGAAGAAGAATAAGTTTTGGAATAAGTTGAAATCCGGTCTGGGATTTGGCGGTGGCTCGAGCTCAGGCTCAGATGGTACAGAATGCCAGAGATGTGGAAGGCCGCACAGGGGAGTGTGTCGAGCTGGGACTAATACATGTTTCAGATGCGGACAGGAGGGACACATGGCTCGGGAGTGTCCTAGAGCACCTTTTATGGGCCAGCCCCAGCAGACAGCTTCTGGTAGTATGGCACAGCCAGCAGCTCCAGCCACAACTCAGGGCAGTGACAGAGGTAGAGGGAGAGGGGCAGCCTCTTCTTCTGGTTCCCGAGGTGAAGGTCCATCAGCTCCAGCCAGGATCTTCACCATGACTCAGCAGGAGGCTAACACATCCAACACCGTGGTGTCAGGTAATCTCGTCATTGGGTGTTCTGATGTGTATGGTTTAATGGACCCAGGTGCATCTCATTCATTTATTGCTCCGAGAGCCGTTGAGAGGTTGGGTCTGATAGTCTCTGGGTTAGAGTGTCCCCTATGGGTCAGTGGACCCAAGTGTGACCCGTCAGTGGCAGTGTCAGTCTGCCAGTTCAGTCCAGTTTTTGTTGAGGGAAGATGCCTCTCCGCCGACCTTGTGGTTCTAGATTTGACAGACTTTGACGTCATTCTAGGGATGGATTGGCTATCTACCCATGGTGCTACCTTGGACTACAGAGACAAGGTAGTCAGGTTCAGAGATCAGAACGGTTCAGAGATTAGAACGGGTCAGAGGTCGTCTTCAGAGGAGACAAGAGGGGCACACCTAGAGGTCTGATATCAGCTCTTCAAGCTCGTAGGTTGCTTAGGAAGGGATGTCAGGGGTATTTGGCTCATGTGAGAGAGCTTAGTAGTCAGGTCAGGGAGCTAGCCTCGGTGCCAGTTGTCAGAGAGTTTCAGGATGTCTTTCCAGACGAGCTTCCAGGTTTACCACCTGCTAGGGAGATAGAGTTCGAGATAGAGTTGGTGCCTGGGACTAGACCGATCTCTATTCCTCCCTACAGGATGGCCCCAGCCGAGTTGAAGGAATTGAAAGAGCAATTACAGGAGCTGGTAGAAAAGGGCTTCATCCGACAGAGTACCTCACCTTGGGGTGCTCCAGTCTTGTTTGTAAGGAAGAAAGATGGATCCCTTAGACTTTGTATCGACTACAGGCAGTTGAACAAAGTCACTACCAAGAATAGGTACCCTCTACCAAGGATCGATGATCTATTCGACCAGCTAGCAGGAGCGGGTTGTTTCTCCAAAATAGATCTAAGATCGGGGTACCATCAGCTAAGGATAAAGGATGAAGATGTGCCAAAGACAGCGTTCAGGACCAGATATGGGCATTTTGAGTTCCTTGTGATGCCGTTCGGGTTAACCAACGCCCCTGCAGCATTCATGGATCTCATGAACAGAGTGTTTAGTCAATACCTGGATCACTTCGTTATTGTCTTCATAGATGATATCTTAGTGTATTCTAGGAACGCAGAGGAGCATGCCCATCATCTGAGGTTGGTTCTGCAGACCTTAAGGGAACATGGCTTGTATGCCAAGTTCTCTAAATGTGAGTTCTGGCTGAGGAGCATTTCATTCTTGGGGCATGTAGTGTCAGAAAATGGGATTGAGGTGGACCCCAAGAAGGTAGAAGCTGTGGCTAACTGGCCTAGACCCACTTCAGTGACAGAGATTAGGAGTTTCTTGGGTTTGGCAGGTTACTACAGGAGGTTCGTCCAGGACTTCTCGAAAATTGCAGCTCCTCTGACCAGGTTAACCAGGAAGAATCAGAAGTTTGTGTGGACCGACCAGTGCGAAGAGAGTTTCGAAGAGCTTAAGAAGAGGTTGACTTCAGCACCAGTTTTAGCTCTGCCATCTAGTGATGAGGACTTTACAGTCTTCTGTGATGCGTCCCGGGTGGGACTGGGTTGTGTACTGATGCAGAATGAAAGGGTGATTGCTTATGCTTCTAGGCAGCTGAAGAAGCATGAGTTGAATTATCCCACGCATGACCTTGAGATGGCAGCAGTAATCTTTGCACTCAAGATGTGGAGGCACTACCTCTATGGGGTAAAATGTGAGATCTTCACAGATCATAAAAGCCTGCAGTACATCTTGAGTCAAAGAGATTTGAACTTGAGACAGAGAAGATGGGTGGAGCTGCTGAGTGACTATGATTGCAAGATTCAGTACCATCCGGGTAAGGCGAATGTCGTGGCAGACGCCCTAAGCCGAAAGTCACTAAGCAGTTTATCCCACATATCGGCAGAGAGGAGGCCAGTGGTGAAGGAGTTTTACAAGCTCATTGAGGAATGTAACAGCCCGGAAACCGGTACCCTCTCTGTAACGGCCCAAACTGCTCGGCACTAGGATCCAGATCGGCTTAAGGCCGCCTAGACCCGTAGTAAGCCTCTCCTGAACTCTGTGTACCTGTTAAAATCCCATACATGATCCGACTGGACTATTAACTGTTACGAAAAACAACCAGACTTAACCTTTAAAACACTCTCTGAAGGTCCATGCATATGACCACCATACTCAGATATACAAATCTGAGCTAGCTCTCAGGCTATCTATAATACTCCAGTGATGCTGTACCAAGTAACCTCCATGCCCTATACGCTCTGCAGCATAGAACCCACTCTGTAAGGATCAGTATATCATAAGTTAACTTGGCTACCATAGAGTCACAGGAATCAAACCTGGTCTTCTCTAATGGCCTACTCTATGGATCATAGGAATCAAACCTGGTCTTTCCTTTGCACTGGTCTTGAGTCAAGGGAATTAAACCCTGTCTTCCCTCACAGTTATGATTCACTGGGTTTTCGAAACACAACATGTATTAAGCCTGGTCTGACTCATTTCTCATCAAGAAACTATAAAACAGGATACATGCATATACTCAAGGGATTAACATACACTATAGGCAAAAGCACATTCTATCTATTACATCACTTTACATCTGTAACATATAGCTCTTTAATTTACATCATGTCCACACTATACTAGTACACATGCAATCTCTCTGATGCTTCTGCCCTTCCCCGCTACGCTGAACCTGCAAAACTGGGATTAAGGGAAAGGGATGAGCTTCTAAAGCCCAGTGAGTAGAAACACTGAAAACAGTTCATTCATACGCACTATATATGAAAATGCATCACAAAACAAACATCTCAATATCTTGGATTAGACATGACCCCAAAACTCCCTCGACGGGCTATTGAAGTCGCCTTGGTCCAATCTCCACTAAGGTAGACATGACCCCAAAAATACCCTCTGTCAATACTGGCCCCCCCAAAGGAGCTACACAGGGCATTCCAACATGTACTTGCCCAACTGACCTGACACAATGACAGGAGCCGAAGCTTAGGCTATTGGAGTCGCCTGGGTCCACCTAATCTCTGATCACATAATATGCAATGCTTCATATTCGTGATTCTAATGCAATCACCCTAATACATATCATAGCATTCATGATGCATGAACTATGCTAAAGCATTATGTTTCGTTAATAAAAGATTAAGTTTAGTTCTACTCACCTCTGCTCCTCAAGCAGAACCTGTACTGACTCTGAAACTGCTAATCCTGACGACCTCCCTGAACTGTCGGGTCCAATCCTACACAAAAGGACTCGATTGAGGTGTCAAACATACTCTTATTAACTCTTAAACCTCTTCCCAAAACCCCTCTAAAAGCTCATAGATCAATCACTTAAAACATGCAAAGGAAAAGCTAGGCAGGACACCTTCGGCGGCACCTTCGGCGGCCGAACGTGCAGGACAGATCCGAAAGTCCATTCTTTCGGAGGCAACCTTAGGCAGCCGAAACTACCTTCACAAGGGGTTCGGCGGCCGAATCCTCTCTTCGGCGGCCGAACCTGAGTTCATCCAGAACCCAGCTTCGTGCACAACCATCTCCTGCCAAGCACCAACTCTACTCAATCATGCATACACAACTCCTCAACTTGCATATACTCTGGTATATGCTCCAAGGGGTCCAAAACTACCTATTAACCCCAACAAAACAACACACATAACACAAAATCAAGCTTCCATGCAAAAACCCTCAAAAACATACTTGTAAACCTACACATGCAACTCTACCCATAACCTCTTTAAAAGCTGATCACACTCATGAAAACAAGCTTAAAGACTTCCCTTACCTCTGGAAAACAGAAGAGGAACAGCCAACACAGCAACTCCTCCTCCAAAGCTTCAAACCCTCACAACTATTCTTTTCTCTCAAAAACGTTCAAAACCTTTGAAACACACTCAACCCGCTGCATGAGCTGATTAAAAGCTTGCAGATGAGTCAAGGGAGACGTGGCATAACCTCTGGTCATGATCTGGAGGTGAACACCTGGCCAAACCACGGACTGAGGCGTGTCCACAACGAGCCGACCTCCTCAGCTTCGGCTGCCGAAACTGCATGCAAAACCATGCAACTTTCGGGGGCCGAACATAACCTTCGGGGGCCGAACATTGGGCACTTTCGGCGGCCGAACTTCACATTCGGGGGCCGAACCTGGCCTTTGTCTCCAAAGCCTTTTCTCTTTACAACTTAACCACTGAAAAGCATTTTTAGAAAACCTTCACTCTTACCCTTCTAGAATCTCTGACATCCCTGAATTCCACCAGACAATAGGAATTCCGATGCCTGATTTAGCCGGGTATTACAATCTTCCCCCCTTATAAAACATTCGTCCTCGAATGTTAAAACAAACAAACAAATAAGAACAAACAAGATCTAGACTCCACAGCTTTTGCTGCGCTACGCTGATCCTTATTCCTCTTTTCTCTTTATCTTTTCCTAACTCGCAAAAAGATACGCCAAACTCGGATTACACTAAAACCAGCATCACTCTTATCAGAACAGCTAAAAGATCATCAATCCTAACTAAGGATAACTTGGTACTTGCTTACCAGCTTAAACTCACTGGTTTACTGTTCTCTCAGATTAAAACCTTAAGGATTCATCTTTCGTTTCCCACACCAACTTGTACATAGACCAGGGTGAGGTACTAAGTCAGATAAAACCTGTAACTACCAAGCCTCTGGTCACTATTCACTATTCTGATACCTCTTAGCTCTCTCTCTGCAGGTGCCATTCTGTAGAGGAAAGAGAGGAAGCAATGGTTCTGCGTCCAGATACCATTCTCATTCCAACCCTACCTCCCTGACAGATGGTAAACCTGACAGCCTACCTGGGAAACATCTAGTACTCACTAGAAAAGGGCACTGAGACTGATTCCCTGTCCTGACAAACTCGCTCACAAGAGCTAAAACAACCCTCTGATAACCTTTCCTGCATACCCGTGAGCCTACAGGGCTGACATCAACTTCTAGGCAGCTATACTCTGTCCCCCTCAAAGGACTACGCTGATCCATCGTCAACTATAACCTCTCCTACCCTGTCTCTGTGGACACAGGTAGTACTGTGAGTAATGCCTCAATCCGCCCTAGAATGACATCACACAGTCAATTCTAGAACCATAAGGTCAGCTGGATCGCATCTACCCACCACAAACTCTGAACTGAACTGACTGACTGACTCTGCCTCAGATGGATCACTGACCCAAGAAAAATACTATAAGCCCAGAAGTCATCAAACCCAAACCTATCAACAGCTCACATAACCAAGGAAAGCGAAACACTGGGGTTCAAAACAACTAGCATACACATCCAAACACTTTCAAGTGAACGTACCTGACGTCACCGTGTTTGATGTGGCAACCTTTTACTGAGTCAGGATGAAGATCCAAACTAAAGCAAATGGAACTTCCTTCGGGAACCTTCAGAAAAAGCTAACCCTTTTTCTCTGCCTCAACTACCACCCATTCCCAGACTAACTCTAACCTTTCTTTTTGACTTTACTCTTATCTGATTCACTTTTCCTTTTGTTTTTACCTTACTTACTTACTCTTTCTTGAGAAACCAATTCGCACTATGCCTGGAATTAAAGAAACCTGAAACATAACATTTCATAGCAACTCTCTCTCTTACTCTTTTCTGATTTACTTTCCTTTAACTATTAACTTTTCTCTTACTATCTATCTCTTTTACTTTTACTCTGAACATGTAACTCTATTACCTTCTGTTACTTAGGATCCACAAAAACAAAGATATACATCAAAACTCTCAAAAAGAGCATACCTGGCACCACTGGATCTGATGGGGCTATTCCCTGCTGAGACCGAACCATCCAAGGCATCATACGACACTCACGAATCACATGCCCCTTCTGACCGCATCTATAACATCCTATTGTTCCTGCCAGACAGATTCCCTTATGCAATCTACCACACCTCAAACATTGTGGCTTGCCTATGCCAGAACTTGGACCAGCACCACTATTTCCTACCTCTCGCTTTGTTGACCCTTTTAAGCCCCTAACCTTTTTCTTTTTAACTTTCCCCCACGTTGCTCCTTTCCAGGTAGCTGTACTCCAGGTGGAGGGTTCATTCTCTCCTATCCTAGAGTCCTTGGTCTGATCAACATCTAAAGATTCATCATCCATATTCACCTGTATACCAACATTCCTTCTTTGCACATCTACTTCTACCTCTCTTCTGTTTCCTAGGTCCATACCTCCTCTACTATCATCAAATGACCCTTCAGACGGATCTGAATCAATCTGTGGACTAACACCACTCATCTTAGCTATCCTGAAGAACACCACAAGAAACAAACGTTAGCACACATATAGTTCATATGAAAACACATGAACCTACAATAGATACATGCATACATAGCATAACAGTAATGCACATGCTTATATTCATGGGCATTTCACATCAGCATGCAAAACAACTTAACATCTTAGCCTCGTGGACATGATTTTACTTATTGTGCTTTGCCTCACTAGACCATCTAAACCAACCTCTTTCCGATGTGGGATCTCTAATCCTTGAACAAAATTGTTCAACACACCGTACTTACGAGGCCCTATGCTCTGATACCATCTGTAACAGCCCGGAAACCGGTACCCTCTCTGTAACGGCCCAAACTGCTCGGCACTAGGATCCAGATCGGCTTAAGGCCGCCTAGACCCGTAGTAAGCCTCTCCTGAACTCTGTGTACCTGTTAAAATCCCATACATGATCCGACTGGACTATTAACTGTTACGAAAA
This sequence comes from Manihot esculenta, assembly GCF_001659605.2. Lineage (NCBI taxonomy): Eukaryota > Viridiplantae > Streptophyta > Magnoliopsida > Malpighiales > Euphorbiaceae > Manihot > Manihot esculenta. Next base: position 105,574 of record NC_035166.2, read on the forward strand.
ACAACCAGACTTAACCTTTAAAACACTCTCTGAAGGTCCATGCATATGACCACCATACTCAGATATACAAATCTGAGCTAGCTCTCAGGCTATCTATAATACTCCAGTGATGCTGTACCAAGTAACCTCCATGCCCTATACGCTCTGCAGCATAGAACCCACTCTGTAAGGATCAGCATATCATAAGTTAACTTGGCTACCATAGAGTCACAGGAATCAAACCTGGTCTTCTCTAATGGCCTACTCTATGGATCATAGGAATCAAACCTGGTCTTTCCTTTGCACTGGTCTTGAGTCAAGGGAATTAAACCCTGTCTTCCCTCACAGTTATGATTCACTGGGTTTTCGAAACACAACATGTATTAAGCCTGGTCTGACTCATTTCTCATCAAGAAACTATAAAACAGGATACATGCATATACTCAAGGGATTAACATACACTATAGGCAAAAGCACATTCTATCTATTACATCACTTTACATCTGTAACATATAGCTCTTTAATTTACATCATGTCCACACTATACTAGTACACATGCAATCTCTCTGATGCTTCTGCCCTTCCCCGCTACGCTGAACCTGCAAAACTGGGATTAAGGGAAAGGGATGAGCTTCTAAAGCCCAGTGAGTAGAAACACTGAAAACAGTTCATTCATACGCACTATATATGAAAATGCATCACAAAACAAACATCTCAATATCTTGGATTAGACATGACCCCAAAACTCCCTCGACGGGCTATTGAAGTCGCCTTGGTCCAATCTCCACTAAGGTAGACATGACCCCAAAAATACCCTCTGTCAATACTGGCCCCCCCAAAGGAGCTACACAGGGCATTCCAACATGTACTTGCCCAACTGACCTGACACAATGACAGGAGCCGAAGCTTAGGCTATTGGAGTCGCCTGGGTCCACCTAATCTCTGATCACATAATATGCAATGCTTCATATTCGTGATTCTAATGCAATCACCCTAATACATATCATAGCATTCATGATGCATGAACTATGCTAAAGCATTATGTTTCGTTAATAAAAGATTAAGTTTAGTTCTACTCACCTCTGCTCCTCAAGCAGAACCTGTACTGACTCTGAAACTGCTAATCCTGACGACCTCCCTGAACTGTCGGGTCCAATCCTACACAAAAGGACTCGATTGAGGTGTCAAACATACTCTTATTAACTCTTAAACCTCTTCCCAAAACCCCTCTAAAAGCTCATAGATCAATCACTTAAAACATGCAAAGGAAAAGCTAGGCAGGACACCTTCGGCGGCACCTTCGGCGGCCGAACGTGCAGGACAGATCCGAAAGTCCATTCTTTCGGAGGCAACCTTAGGCAGCCGAAACTACCTTCACAAGGGGTTCGGCGGCCGAATCCTCTCTTCGGCGGCCGAACCTGAGTTCATCCAGAACCCAGCTTCGTGCACAACCATCTCCTGCCAAGCACCAACTCTACTCAATCATGCATACACAACTCCTCAACTTGCATATACTCTGGTATATGCTCCAAGGGGTCCAAAACTACCTATTAACCCCAACAAAACAACACACATAACACAAAATCAAGCTTCCATGCAAAAACCCTCAAAAACATACTTGTAAACCTACACATGCAACTCTACCCATAACCTCTTTAAAAGCTGATCACACTCATGAAAACAAGCTTAAAGACTTCCCTTACCTCTGGAAAACAGAAGAGGAACAGCCAACACAGCAACTCCTCCTCCAAAGCTTCAAACCCTCACAACTATTCTTTTCTCTCAAAAACGTTCAAAACCTTTGAAACACACTCAACCCGCTGCATGAGCTGATTAAAAGCTTGCAGATGAGTCAAGGGAGACGTGGCATAACCTCTGGTCATGATCTGGAGGTGAACACCTGGCCAAACCACGGACTGAGGCGTGTCCACAACGAGCCGACCTCCTCAGCTTCGGCTGCCGAAACTGCATGCAAAACCATGCAACTTTCGGGGGCCGAACATAACCTTCGGGGGCCGAACATTGGGCACTTTCGGCGGCCGAACTTCACATTCGGGGGCCGAACCTGGCCTTTGTCTCCAAAGCCTTTTCTCTTTACAACTTAACCACTGAAAAGCATTTTTAGAAAACCTTCACTCTTACCCTTCTAGAATCTCTGACATCCCTGAATTCCACCAGACAATAGGAATTCCGATGCCTGATTTAGCCGGGTATTACAAGGAAGGTCTACAGATGGAGTTGTCTGGTACAGGTGCCTTGGTGGCCCAGATGAGAGTGGCACCCGTGTTTCTGGAGCAGGTGGCTCAGAAACAGCATGAGGACCCGGAGTTAGTGAAAATTGCCAGGACTGTTCAGTTAGGCAATGATAGTGAGTTCAGATTCGACAGCAAGGGGATCCTTCGCTATGGGAGCAGACTATGTGTACCAGATGACATAGGGCTAAAAGGAGACATTATGAGAGAGGCTCATAATGCAAGATACAGCATTCACCCCGGAGCCACCAAGATGTATCAAGATCTAAAGAAGGTTTATTGGTGGCCAGCGATGAAGAAAGAAGTGGCACAGTTTGTGTCAGCCTGCGAAGTGTGTCAGAGGGTGAAGCTGGAACATCAGAAGCCGGCTGGAATGCTTAACCCGCTACCCATTCCAGAATGGAAATGGGAGAATATAGCTATGGACTTCGTAGTGGGGTTACCGGCGACGTCCAACAGATTGGACTCCATATGGGTGATAGTGGACAGACTCACCAAATCTGCTCACTTCATTCCTGTTAGGAGTGGCTATTCTGTGGACAAGTTAGCGCAGGTGTATGTAGATGAGATCGTCAGGCTGCATGGGGTTCCTGTTTCGATAGTGTCAGATAGAGGGCCCCAGTTCACCTCCAGATTTTGGCGGAGTCTGCAGAATGCCATGGGTACCAGGTTGGATTTCAGTACTGCCTTCCACCCCCAGACTGATGGACAGTCAGAAAGGACCATCCAAACTATCGAGGATATGCTCAGGATGTGTGTGCTGGACTTTGGTGGTTCTTGGAGGCAGCATCTACCTTTGGTGGAGTTTGCCTACAATAACAGCCATCATGCTAGCATCGGGATGGCTCCATATGAAGCTTTGTACGGAAGGAAGTGCAGATCACCTGTTTGCTGGGAGGAAGTTGGAGAAAAGGCCTTGGCAGGGCCTGAGCTAGTAGAGATCACCAGCAGGGTGGTACCCATAATCAGAGAGAGAATCAAGACTGCTGCCAGCAGACAGAAGAGCTATGCAGACGTCCGCAGAAGACAGTTAGAATTTCAGGAGGGGGATCTGGTGTTGCTCAAGGTGTCTCCAATGAAAGGAGTGGTTCGCTTTGGGAAAAAAGGTAAACTAGCCCCACGATACATCGGACCCTTTGAAATCTTGCAAAAGATCGGGAATGTGTCGTACAAGCTGGATTTACCTGCTTCAATGGAAAGAATCCATCCGGTTTTCCATGTTTCTATGTTGAGGAAGTTTGTGTCAGATCCGAGCAAGGTTCTTAGTGAGCCTGATATGGAGGTCCAAGAGGATCTCACCTATGTTGAACAGCCAGTACGGATCATAGACAACCAGATCAGGAAGCTAAGGAACAAGGAAATCCCGATGGAGAAAGTCCAGTGGAACCACCACAATTTGGAGGAATGCACTTGGGAGACACGGGAGTCTATGCTCCAGCAGTACCCTCATCTCTTTTAAGGTTAGATCTCTATGTGTTTATGTGCTATGTATGTATGTTATGTTTATTACCATGCTATGTGCTAGTTGAGGAACATTCGGGGACGAATGTTCGTAAGGGGGGGAGAATGTAATACCCGGCTAGACTCCGGTATCAGAATTCCTACCGTCCGGTGGAATCTCGGATGTCGGAAGCCTCTAGTAGGGTAGAATCATGTTTTCATAAAATGTTTTAAGGTATTTCTTGGTTTTAAGTAAAATGGAAATGAGTTTTTGCATAAAAACAACCTTGGAGGAAAACTCAAGTTCGGCCGCCGAACATGCATGCCTTCGGGAGCGCCTTTAGGCCCCCGAAAGCATAAGTGAGGAAAGTCCAGGTTCGGCCGCCGAACATGGTATGCATGCGGAGGCACGTTCGGCCCCCGAACGTGGCCTGGCCAGCCACTATAAAAGGGTCCCTTAGCCGAAAACGGGCGAGCTTTCTCTCCATTTCCGGCTAAGGTGAGCTCTACGCCGCTCCTCACCGATCTTGAGTTCTTTTCTACCAATCCTACTCGATTTTCATGAGTTTTCATTTGTTTTGAAGATTTTCAAGCTTTGAGCAAAGTTTTGGAGCTTTGAGGTCCAAGGGAACTCAACCCCTCCCACCTCCGAGTTTAGGACGTCTCTCTCTCGATCTTCAAGAGGTAAGAGCCGATCTTAAGCTCATTTCATGTTTAAAGTAAGTTTTATGCAAGATCTTTGGGGTAGAATGCATGTTTAGCTCATAGCTAGGTTTATGGGTTTTTGATGTGATTTTGAACAATGTGAGTTGCTTGTGTGTTGTAGTTGGGGTTTTTGATGGTTTGATGCCCCTAGGAACTTGTATGTTTGCTTGTGTATGATTGGGAATGTTGTAGAATAGATTTATGCATATTTGGATGAGATAGGAGGCATAAATGCATAGGGGAGCTGAGTTTCTGCCATTCTGGGAGAAACCAGGTTTGGCAGCCGAAGGAACTTTCGGCCGCCGAACATGCTTGTGGAGGCAGCCTTCGGCTGCCGAAGCTTGCCCCCGAAAGGAGACTTTCGTCTCTGTCTGGGAGTTTCGGCCGCCGAAGGTGCCGCCGAACATGCATGAGTCTCGCCTCTGTCTGGGAGTTTCGGCCGCCGAAGGTGCCGCCGAACCTGCCTGACTTTCGGAGCTGGAGGGACTTCCGGCCGCCGAACCTGCTGCCGAAAGTGCCCTGTTCAGCCCTTTCTTGCATGTTTTTCTATGATTGTTTCATGATGTTTTAGGGGGGTTTTTGGGGAGTTGTTTAGAGTTATGTTCATGTTGTTTAGAGTTATGTTCATGTTGTTTGGTCCCTCATTTGAGTCCACCTGTGTAGGTTCGGACCCGAGGAACCGAGGACCCCAGCAGTGAGTCTGTTGCCCCAGTGTCTGGTCAGAGCTATCCAGAGGTGAGTGGAATAAACCTTTATGTTTTTAAGCAAATTAATCGTATAGTTTTGAGCATGTTCATGCATCATGAATGCCATGTGATGAAATAGGTTGTTTGCATTAGCATTCACGAATATGTTGCGTTGCACATTTTGATATTGATGTGGATGAATGTTGAATGATCCATAGCCCTCGATCTATGATATGACAATATGATATGTACGGTACGGAATGTAAGACCAGTGGGACCCATTCTACGTTCGCTGGCACTATGTAAGGGAAAGACCAGGACCCATTCTACGTTCTGGCACAGTTGGACACTGTTATGTTATGATATGTAAGGGAAAGACCAGGACCCATTCTACGTTCTGGCACAGTTGGACCATGTAGAGGGCTATTGGTGACAAGTTCATCCTTGATGTGATTAGTTGTGATGTGATGCATTTCATGTTATCATATGTTTTGAATGTTTTATTATTCTGCTCACTGGGCTCTAGTAGCTCACCCCTCTCCCAATTTCCCCAGGATTGCAGGTACAGGGTAGACCAGGAGATTTACAAGAGTAATGAAGTCACGTGTATGTAATAGATAGTGTGGACATGATAAATGTATTAATGTTATGTAAAAGTACAGTTTCAGTCATGTAATGATTTTGAGGATTAGATATTGTGCTTGACATTGTGTATGAGGTATCCCTTTTATTACATGATCATAAATGTTTTATAATGTTTATGAAAGCCAACTCATCTTATGATGTATCGCCCATTGGGGCATTGATGAGATCCCACAGAGGGGTCATGATTATGACTATGTACAGTGTATGCTCAGGTTGAGTTGGATGTTTGAAGGAAAAGTTTTAAATTTTTATGCATGTTGTTGATCATGTATGGGATTAAACAGGTTTTCAGGTTGCATGTCAGGCTTGCTACGGGTCTTGGCGGCCTTAAGCCGACCCGGATCCTAGCGCCGGTAGCGGTCCGATTTTCAGGTCATTACAGAGGGGAAAGTCAAACAGTCAGTGGCACAGCCTTCTGGTTCCAAGACCCCAGGTGGGGGAAGAATAGACTCTTCTTCTCTGAGTTCAGCTAGTAAGAGGTGGGGTAATACCACCAAGAAGCCAAAGAAGAACAAGTTCTGGAATAAGATCAAGTCTGGTCTGGGATTAGGAAGTGGTTCGAGCTCAGGTGCAGATAATGCAGTATGCAAGAAGTGTGGGAAGCCGCACAAAGGAGTATGTCTGGTTGGGACGACAGCCTGCTTCAGATGTGGGCAGGAGGGACATATGGCACGGGAGTGTCCTAGGGCAACTTTTGTGGCACAGTCTCAGTAGACAGCTTTTGGTAGTGTGGCTCAGCCAGTAGCTCCAACCGCGACTCAGGCTAGTGGCAGAGGCAGAGGAAGAGGGGCAACCTCTTCTTCAGCGGGTTTCAGGGGTGAGGGCCCGTCAGCTCCAGCACGGATCTTCACCATGACTTAGCAGGAGGCAAACACATCCAACACCGTGGTGTCAGGTAATCTCATCATTGGTTGTTCTGATATGTATGCATTAATGGACCCTGGTGCATCTCATTCTTTCATTGCTCCGAGGGCCGTCGAGAGGTTCGAATTGATGGTCTCTGGGTTAGAGTGTCCCCTATGGGTCAGTGGACCCAAGTGTGACCCGTCAGTGGCAGAGTCAGTCTGCCAGTGTAGTCTAGTCTTTGTGGAGGGAAGATGCCTTTCTGCCGACTTTGTGGTTCTAGATTTGACAGATTTTGACGTCATTCTAGGGATGGATTGGCTATCTACCCATGGTGCTACCTTGGACTGCAGAGACAAGGTAGTCAAGTTCAGATATCAGGATGGGTCAGAGGTTGTCTTCAGAGGAGACAGGGGGAGTACACCTAGAGGTTTGATATTAACCCTACAGGCTCGTAGGCTGCTCAGGAGGGGTTGTCAGGGTTTTCTAGCTCATGTGAGAGAGCTGGATAGTCATGTCAGAGAGCCCGCTTCAGTACCAGTGGTCAGAGAGTTCTTAGATGTTTTTCCGGACGAGCTGCCAGGTTTACCACCTGCTAGGGAGATAGAGTTTGAAATCGAATTGATGCCTGGAACTAGACCAATCTCTATCCCTCCCTACAGGATGGCACCAGCAGAATTGAAAGAGTTGAAAGAGCAGTTGCAAGAGCTAGTAGATAGGGGTTTCATCCGACCGAGTACCTCACCTTGGGGTGCTCCAGTGCTATTTGTGAAAAAGAAGGATGGATCCCTTAGACTTTGTATCGACTACAGGCAGTTGAACAAGGTCACTACCAAGAATAAGTACCCGTTGCCAAGGATCGACGATCTATTCGACCAGCTAGCAGGAGCAGGTTGTTTCTCCAAGATAGATCTGAGATCAGGGTACCATCAGCTGAGGATAAGGGAAGAGGATGTACCGAAGACAGCATTCAGGACTAGATATGGGCATTATGAGTTCCTTGTGATGCCGTTCGGGTTAACCAATGCCCCTGCAGCATTCATGGATCTCATGAACAGAGTGTTTAGCCAGTACCTGGATCACTTTGTTATTGTCTTCATAGATGATATCTTAGTGTATTCCAGGAATGCAGAGGAGCATGCCCATCATCTGAGGTTAGTTCTACAGACCTTGAGGGAACATGGTTTGTATGCCAAGTTCTCCAAGTGTGAGTTCTGGCTGAGGAGCATCTCCTTCTTGGGGCATGTGGTGTCAGAAAATGGAATCGAGGTAGACCCCAAGAAAGTGGAAGCTGTAGCTAACTGGCCTAGACCCACTACGGTGACAGAGATCAAGAGTTTCTTGGGTTTGACAGGTTACTACAGGAGGTTCGTTCAGGACTTCTCTAAGATTGCAGCTCCCATGACCAGATTGACTAAGAAGAAATAGAGGTTTGTGTGGACCGACCAGTGTGAAGAGAGCTTTGAGGAGCAAAAGAAGAGGTTGACTTCAGCACCGGTGTTAGCTCTGCCGACTAGTATGAGGACTTCACAGTCTTTTGCGATGCGTCCCGTGTGGGACTGGGTTGTGTGCTAATGCAGAATGAAAGGGTAATTGCTTATGCTTCTAGACAGCTAAAAAAGCACGAGTTGAATTACCCTACACATGACCTAGAGATGGCAGCGGTGATCTTTGCACTCAAGATGTGGAGGCACTACCTTTATGGAGTTAAATGTGAGATCTTCACAGATCATAAAAGCCTGCAGTACATCCTGAGTCAAAGGGAGCTGAATATGAGGCAGAGAAGATGGGTAGAATTGCTTAGTGACTATGATTGCAAGATCCAGTACCATCCGGGTAAGGCGAATGTTGTGGCAGACGCCTTAAGCCGGAAATCACTTGGCAGTTTGTCCCATATTTCAGCAGAGAGGAGGCCAGTGGTGAGTCAGTTTTTCGAGCTCATGAATGAAGGTCTACAGTTGGAGTTGTCTGGTACAGGTGCTTTAATTACCCAGATGAGAGTGGCACCCGTGTTTCTGGAGCAGGTGGCTCAGAAACAGCATGAGGACCCAGAGTTAGTGAAGATTGCCAGGACTGTTCAGTCAGGCAAGAACGAAGAGTACAGATTTGACAGCAAGGGGATCCTCCGCTATGGAAACAAATTATGTGTACCAGATGACGTAGGGCTGAAAGGAGACATTATGAGGGAGGCTCATAATGCCAGATACAGTGTTCACCCTGGAGCCACCAAGATGTATCAAGATCTGAAGAAAGTGTATTGGTGGCCAGCTATGAAGAGAGAAGTGGCGCAGTTCGTGTCAGCCTGCGAAGTATGTCAAAGGGTGAAGCTGGAACATCAGAAGCCGGCTGGAATGCTTAACCCACTACCTATTCTAGAGTGGAAATGGGAGAATATAGCTATGGACTTCGTGGTGGGGCTACCGGCGGCGTCCAACAGATTGGACTCCATATGGGTGATTGTGGACAGACTCACCAAATCTGCTCACTTCATCCCTGTTAGGAGTGGCTATTCTGTGGACAAGTTGGCGCAGATGTATGTTGATGAGATCGTCAGGCTGCATGGGGTTCCTGTTTCAATAGTGTCTGATCGAGGGCCCCAGTTCACCTCCAGGTTTTGGCGGAGTCTGCAGAATGCTATGGGTACCAGGTTGGATTTTAGCACTGCTTTCCATCCACAGACGGACGGACAATCAGAGAGGACCATCCAGACAATAGAGGATATGCTCAGAATGTGTGTGCTGGATTTTGGCGGTTCTTGGAGGCAGCATCTACCTTTAGTGGAGTTTGCCTACAATAACAGCCATCATGCCAGCATAGGGATGGCCCCATATGAAGCTTTGTATGGAAGGAAGTGCAGGTCGCCTGTCTGTTGGGAAGAAGTTGGAGAAAAGGCCTTGGCAGGGGCTGAGCTAGTAGAGATCACCAGCAGAGTGGTGCCCATAATCAGAGAAAGAATCAAGACTGTTGCAAGCAAGCAAAAGAGTTATGCAGATATCCGCAGAAGGCAAGTAGAGTTTCAGGAGGGGGATTTGGTATTGCTCAAGGTGTCTCCAATGAAAGGGGTGATTCGGTTTGGGAAGAAAGGTAAGCTAGCTCCACGGTACATTGGACCCTTTGAAGTCTTGTAAAAGATTGGGAATGTATTGTACAAGCTGGACTTGCCTGCTTCAATGAAGAGAATCCATCCGGTTTTCCATGTTTCCATGTTAAGGAAGTTCGTGTCAGATCCGGGCAAGGTTCTTAGTGAGTCTGATGTGGAGATCCAAGAGGATCTCACCTATGTTGAACAGCCAGTACGGATCCTAGACACCCAGATCAGAAAGGTAAGGAACAAGGAAATCCCGATGGTGAAAGTCCTTTGGAATCACCACAACATCGAAGAGTGTACCTGGGAGACACGGGAGTCTATACTCCGGCAATATCCTCATCTCTGTAACGACCCGAAAATCGGACCACTACCGGCGCTAGGATCCAGATCAACTTAAGGTCGCCGGGACCCGTAGCAAGCCTAGCATACATCCTATACATCTAGTATAATCCCATACATGATCAAACATAAATATAAAAACTTTAAAACATACAACTGTAAACTTTTTCTTTCTTTCATACACTAAGCTTAACCTGTGCATGCACAACTCATAATCATAAACCCCAACACTAGAGTTCTCATCAACTACTCACGTGGGGCAACATACATTAAGCTTGGCTATCATGCCTCATTATAAAACATACATAAGGACCATGTACAAAGGGATTAATCACACTTCTAGGGCAAAACTCAACTCTATCTATTACATTACATTATTTTACATCATAACATATTACATTTCATTACATATCTTTACCTTACATCATGTCCACTACTAATCTATTACATAAACATGACCATAGACATAACCTGCTGATCTCCTGACTATCTCTGACCCTGCAAACCTGGGGTTAGGGGAGAGGGGTGAGCTATAAAGCCCAGTGAGCAGAACTAAAGAGAAAATCAGTTTATTATATCATATGCTTTCATGACATGCATCACATCACAAACAATACACATCAAGGATGAATTCGTCACCATTAGCCCTTTTCATAAAAATCTCATCTCATAACAAGTCCAACAATGCTCTATGCCAGGGGCGATACGGCCACACCTGGTCTTTCCATCTCATATCATGCCATACATGTCCTATCATGTCATATCATATCATATCATATCACATCATACTGAGGGCTAATGGATCATCCAATATTCATCCACATTATCATCACCGTATTATGCAATGCAACATATTCGTGAACTCTAATGCAAACAACCTATTACATAATCATGGTATTCGTGATGCATGAACATGTTTTAAAAATTTAATTTCTTTAACATTAAAAAGAGTTATGTCCTACTCACCTTGACTAGCTCTGGACCGACTCTGAAGCAGCTAACACTGCTAAACACCTCGGTTCCCCGGGTCCGATCCTACACAGGTGGACTCCAGTGAGATGTCAAACATACTCTAAACAACTCATAAACAACTACCCAAAAACCCCCTAAAATATCCTTAAAACAATCATAGAAAACACCCATGAAAGGGCTGGACAGGGCACTTTCGACGGCACTTTCAGCGGCCGAAGGTCCCTTCCAGAGACGAAAGTCATGCAGGTTCGGAGGCACTTCCGGCGGCCGAACCCTCTCTCCAGAGACGAAAGTCAGGCACTTTTGGCGGCCGAACATCACCTTCGGCGGCCGAAAGTCTGCTCCAGCTCCGAAACACAACTTTCGGGGGCAAGGTTTGGCGGCCAATCCATGCATCCATAGGCAGGTTCGGCGGCCGAAACTACCTTCGGCGGCCGAACCTGAGTTCTTCCAGAACTCAGCCCTCGTGCATACCAGCCTCCCAAACCTTCCAAACACCCCAAAACAAGCACCCAACTTCTTAAAAACATGCATAAACTCTTAACCATGCACAAAGGAGCTTAACAACTTGATTAGACTCCAAAAACAACATCAAAAGCATACATAGATAGTTTATGACCCACATAGGCCAAAACCATCAAAATAACCCATAATGTCACTTGCTCTTTTCCAATCATGCATACACTCTCCCACATGCATAACCTAGCTTAAACCTTCAACATATCATCACATAAACACATATTGGGCACAAAACCCACATAAACCCTAACATGCATATCTACCCACACTCAAGCATTAAAACTCCTTAAACTCACTTAAAACTTCATCAAACACAAAGGGAAGCAAGGATCTACACTTACCTCTTGGAGATCGAGGGTTGGTGCGAACCAAAGCTTGAGATGTGGAGAACTGGACTCACTGCTGACCTCCCTGATTCCTCTGGTCCGTACCTACACAGGTGGACTCAAATGAGGGACCAAACTAACTCAAGAACATCTCTAAAAACTCCCCCAAAAACCCTCTCAAAGATCCTAAAACAATCACATAAAACATACAAAGGAAGGCTGGACAGGGCACTTTCGGCGGCAGGTTCGGCGGCCGAAACCCCCCTCCAGAGACGAAACTCATGCATGTTCGGCGGCACCTTCGGCGGCCGAAGGTCTCGTCCAGAGACGAAACTCAAACACTTTCGACGGCCGAACTCCCTCTTTCGGCGGCCGAAAGTCCCTTTCTAAACCGAAAGCCTAGCTTTCGGGGGCAACCTTTGGCAGCCGAAACTGCCTCCACAAGGGGTTCGGCGGCCGAACCTTCCTTCGGTGGCCGAACCTGGTTTTGCCCGAAGGGCAGAACCTTGCTCTGTTTCATGCAAACTTTGCCCAAAAACCTACAACATGCAAATCAACTACTCCCAACTAGCACATCCACATATATATGCACAAAGGGGTCTAAAACTACCCTAAAACCCCAAACAAACATAGCACATAACACTTGAACATGCTTGAACACCAAAGATCACCAAAAACCTCACCTAAACCTAAACATGCATACTACCCATACAAACTTCATAAAACTTTCAAAAATCATCAAAGGAGGTTCAGGATCTGTACTTACCTCGTCTAAACAAGAGATTACACGATCCTAACGTGGAGATATAGAGAAATCTGCTCTCAAACTCTCCAAGCTTCAAACTTTGTTCTTTTTGCTTAAAACCTTCAAAAACCACCAAAACTCTTAAAAACTTGGAAAGATTTGAAGGAAATCATGAAAACCATGAAGGTCAACGTGGGAGAGGTTGGGACTCACCTCTGGCTGCAAGTGGAGGAGAAATGGCCTCCTTCCACCGACCCTTGGCCCTTTTATAGGTGGCTGGCCAGACCACCTTCGGCAGCCAAACGTGAAGCCGAAACCATGCAATGTTCGGCGGCCGAAAGTGACCTTCGGCGGCCGAACCTTTGCATTTCTCCCTTGTTGCTTTTCTTTCAAAACTCATTTTCTTTAACACTAAAAACATTCAAATCTCTGAAATCACACATAAAAACATATGTATTACCCTTCTTGAGGGTTTCGACACCCGAGATTCCACCGGACTACAGAAATTCCGATGCCGGACTCGAGCCGGGTATTACAGTCTCCAAGCTCTCCAAACCTTGATCCAAGCTTTAAAACTTCTTCAAACAACCATGAAACTTATAAAAACGTGAAGGATTGAAGAAAAAGCATAAAAATGACTAGAGGAGGACATGAACACACCTGAGCTCGAGAATGGGGAGAAAACTCGCCCATTTTCGGTCTGAGGGCCTTTTATAGGTGGCCTGGTCGACTACCTTCGGCAGCCTAACATGCCTCCTAAACTCATGCATGTTCGGCGGCCGAACTTGAGGTTCGGCGGCCGAACCTGGTTTCTGCCCTCACACTTTCGGAAGCCTAAAGCACTCCCGAAACAGCCCCATGTTCGGCGGCCGAACTTGACTTTCGGCGGCCGAACCTGGCAAATGCCTCCTTAGCCTAAACTTTTCAAAACTCAGTTTCCTTTCCATTTAAAACCATAAAATCAAGTGAAAACATTTTAGAAAACACATTTTAACCCCCTAGAAGACTCTGGCATCTCTAGAAATTCTAGATTCCAACGGAGATTCCGCCGGAAAGTCGGGATTCCGATGCCGGGATCTAGCCGGGTATTACATTCTTCCCCCCTTTAAGAACATTCGTCCCCGAATGTTCAAACAAACAGGCACATGCTTAAACATAACATAAGCACAATCATAACAACACATAAGCTCTAATCTATAAAGAAACATGGTATCACTGGAGTATGAACTCTCGGTCTCCCTGGTGCACTTTTCATTTTAAGGTGATTCTAAAGAACTTTCACCATCGGGATTTCCTTGTTTCCACCCTTTCTAACTTGTGTGTCTGCGGTCCGTACAAGCTGCTCCACATAGGTGAGATCCTCTACGATCTCCACCTCTGGTTCCTTCCAGAACCTCACTCGGACCCGACACGAATTCATATACCGTGGAAACATGGAAAAACGGATGGATCTCTTCCATTGAAGTGGGCAAATCTAACTCGTGAGATACATTCCCAAATCCTTTGCAGGATTTCAAAGGGTCCAATGGATTTGAGAGCTAATTTACCTTTCTGCCCATAACGAATCACCCTCTCTTTAGGAGACACCTCCAGTAACCTCAACTTTCTCGAGGACCTCCACAAACTTCTGCTGCGCATTCTGACAAAACTCTTCTCTCTTCTGAAACTCTACATACCTCTTGCGGACAATTTCATAACTCTCCTGCTGACTCACAGCAGTTCTGATTCCTCTTTTTCTGACCATGTAGTTCTTACCCATTTTCTCTGCCTCAGATTCTCCTCCCTTGACTCAAGATATATTGCAAGCTCTTTCGATCTGTAAGGATTTGTCATCATACCTTATACAGGTATCGCCTCCACATCTTGAGTGCAGAGATTACCATCGCCATCTCTAGATCAAGTGTAAGATGATTCAACTCATGCTTCTTCAGCTACCTAGAAGCATAAGCAATCATTCTGCCACTTCACACTTACACACAATCTAGTTCCACCCCGAACGCATCACAGGACACTGTGAAATCTTCATTTTTGGCGGACAGAGCCACCACTGGTGCTGACATCAACATTTTCCTTAGCTTTCAAAACTTTCTTCACGCTAAACAGACCATATAACCTCTGGTCCTTCTTGGTCAGTCTGGTCACAGGAGCGGTAACTTCTAGAGATGTCCAGGACGGACCTCCTGTAGTAACCCGCCAAACCCCAAAACCTTTGATCCTTGCATTGGTGGGTCTAAGCTAGGTAACTACAGTCTCTACCTTCTTGGGGCATACTTCAATTTCACTTCCTGATACTACGTTCCCCAATAATGCAATGCTCCTCAACCAGAACTCTCACTTGGAGAACTAGGCATTCAAGCCATGTTCTCTCAAGGTCTGCAATCCTGATTTCAGATAATGGGCATAATCTTCCGCATTTCTGGGACTCACCGAGGTACCGTCAATGAAGACAATAACGGAGTGATCCAGAAACAGACTAAAACTCTGTTTATGAGATCCATGAATGCTGTAGGGGCGTTCCTTATCCCGAACGACATTCCTAGAAGCTCATAGTGCCCATATCTGGTTCTAAACACTATTCTCTGTATATCTTCTTCCTTGATCTTAACTGATGGTACCTGGACTTCAGATCTATCTTGGAAAGGCAACCAGCTCCTGCTAGCTGGTTTAAAATAGATCGTCGAGCCAAGGTAACAAATACTTATTCTGGGTAGTGGCTTTGTTCAATGACTTGTAGTCGATACAAAGTCCTAGGGATCCATCCTTCATCCTCATAACAACTCTGGAACACCCCAAGGCAAAGTGCTCAGTCGGATGAAAACCCTTAACTACCTACTCTTACAACATGCTCTTCCTACTACTTTAATTCTACAGGTGCCATCCTGTAGGGAGAGGTAGGGATGGGTCTGGTCCCTATCATCACTTTCATTTCAAATTCTATCTCCCTAACAGATGGCACACCTAGCAGCTCGTCTGGGAAAACATCTAAGGACTCACTACTGGTACTGAGGCAGCTCCCTGACATGACTACTGAACTCTCCTGCACGAGCTAGAAACTCCTGACAACCTCTCCTGGCCAACCTATGAGCCTGTAGGGCTGATATCGAACCTCTAGGTATCCCTACTTTGACCCCCCCTCTGAGGACTACCTCTGATCCATCCTGACCTCGGAACCTGACTACCTTGTCTCTGCAGACTCAGATAGCACCACTAGTAGAAGAACCAATCCAACCCTAGAATGACGTCAAACAGTCAAATCTAGAACCGCTAGGCCAGCTGGAAGGCATCTACTCACACATACTCTGAACTATACCGACAGACTGACTCTGCCACTGATGGATCACACTTTGGTCCACTGACCCAAAGGGAATACCCTAACCCATAAGCTATCAACCCGACCTATCTACAGCTCTCAAAGCCACAAGGAAAGAGAAACACATCAGGGTTCACAAAAGCATACACATCAAATATAAGAGAGTGAGATTACCTGTCACCATCATGTCCGATGTGTTAGCTTCTTGCTGCGTCATGGAGAAGATCCGAGCTAGAACTGATGGACCTTCACCTAGGGAACCTGCTGAAGAAGGGGCCATCCCCCTTCCTCTGCCTCGACCACTATCCTGAAACATGGCTGGAGCTGATGGCTGTGCCATACTGTAACGACCCGAAAATCGGACCGCTACCGGCACTAGGATCCAGATCGGCTTAAGGCCGCCGGGACCCGTAGCAAGCCTGACAAGCAACCTGTAAACCTGTTTAATCCCATACATGATCAACAATCATACATAAAATTTAAAACTTTTCTTTCATACATTCTATCATACACCAAGCTCAACCTGTGCATGCATTGAACATATACATAACCATAAACTTGACCCCTCTGTGGGATCTCATCAATGCCCCCAAAGGGGTGGCATAGCAAGTGTTGAGTTGGCTAAACATGGACATCAATAACATTAAGATCATGATTCAAAAAGGGATTACATTAAACTATGGTCAAGCACACTTCTAACCTCAATATCGTTACATTACATGTCTATACATCATTATACAATCTGTCATGTCCACATTCTAACTATTACATACATAAGACTTCCTTACTCCTCTTGACTTCTCTGTCTAACCCGTACCTGCAAACCTAGGGAATTTGGGAGAGGGGTGAGCTACTAGAGCCCAGTGAGCAGAATAGTAAAGCATTTAAAACATATGATAACATGAAATGCATCACATCACAACTAATCATATCAAGGATGAACTTGTCACCATTTAGCCCTCTACATATTCCAATCATGCCAGGGGCGTAGTGCAGGCCACACCTGGTCTTTCTCTTATACATAACATAACATAACATACATAATCCATAGTGCCGGGGGCGTAGTGCAGGCCACGTCCGGTCTTTCTCTTACATAGTGCCAGGGGCGTAGTGCAGGCCACACCTGGACTTCCATACCATATCATCATATCATAACATATGAGGGCTAATGGATCATTCAACATTCATCAACATCAACAACATATTATGCAATGCAACATATTCGTGATTTCTAATGCAAGCATCCTAAAATATCACATGGCATCCGTGATGCATGAACATGCTCAAAACTGATTTATTTATTCAAAAGCATAAGAGTTATTCCACTCACCTCTGGCTAGCTCTGACACTGACTGAAGCAGCTGACTCACTGCTGAGGTCCTCGGTTCCTCGGGTCCGAACCTACACAGGTGGACTCAAATGAGGGACCAACATACTAGAACATAACTCTAAAAACATCCCCCAAAAACCCCCTAAAACATCTCAAAACATCCATGCAAGAACATGCAAAGGAAGGCTGGACAGGGCACTTTCGGCGGCAGGTTCGGCGGCCGAAAGTCCCTCCAGAGCCGAAAGTCAGGCAGGTTCGGCGGCACCTTCGGCGGCCGAAACTCCCAGACAGAGACGAAACTCATGCATGTTCGGCGGCACTTTCGGCGGCCGAAACTCCCAGACAGAGACGAAAGTCTCCTTTCGGGGGCAAGCTTCGGCAGCCGAAGGCTGCCTCCACAAGAGGGTTCGGCGGCCGAAAGTTCCTTCGGCTGCCGAACCTGGTTTCTCCCAAAGGGCAGAAACTTGGTTCAAACATGCACAAATGCCTCCAAACTCAAACCAACATGCATTTAGCTCAACCAAAACATGCATACAAGCTCCTAGGGGTCTCAAACTACCTCAAACCCCAACTACAACACATCAAACACACATTACAAGCCACATTGTTCATGAACATACATTTATACCCATAAACATAACTATAACCTAAACATGCATTCTACCCCCATGAACTTCATAAATCTTGCTTAAAACATGATATAAGCTAGAGATCGACTCTTACCTCTTGAAGATCGAGAGTAGAGGCGACCAAACTTGGAGTTGGGAGAGATTTGAGTTCTGAACCTCAAAGCTCCAAAACTTTGCTCAAAAGCTCAAATCTTCAAAACAAAGTTAAAACAAATGAAAAACTTGAAAGATCTAGAGGAAAAACATCAAATATCGGTGAGGGACGGCGGAGAGCTCACCTTGGCCGAAAATGGGGAAAAGCTCGCCCGTTTTCAGCTAAGGGACCCTTTTATAGTGGCTGTCCAGGCCATGTTCGGGGGCCGAATGTGCCTCCGCATGCATGCCATGTTCGGCGGCCAAACTTGAGGTTCGGCGGCCAAACCTGGCCTCCCTTCACTTATGCCTTCGGGGGCCTAAGGCTCACCCGAAATGCATGCATGTTCGGCGGCCGAACTTTGAGTTTCGGCGGCCGAACCTGAGCTTTCCTCCAAGGTTATTTTTATTCAAAAACTCATTCCCTTTTTACTTAAAATCATCAAAAACATTAAAACATTTCATGAAAATATGGTTTTACCCACCTAGAGGTCTCCGACATCCGAGATTCCACCGGACGGTAGGAATTCCGATACCGGAGTCTAGCCGGGTATTACACATACTGCCTGGAGTTGTCTGATGGGACGGTGCCATAAAAGCTGCCTTAGGACACTCTCGAGCTATGTGTCCCTCCTGGCCGCATCTGTAACATGCTGTAGTCCCAAACTGACAGACTCCCTTGTGCGGCCTACCGCACCTTGCACACTCTGCAACCTCTGTGCCTGAGCTCGAGCCTCCTCCTAATCCCAGACCAAACTTTATCCGATTCCAGAACTTGTCCTTGTTTGACCTTCTGAGACCTCTGTCTCCCTTCTTACTTTTCGTGACATCCTCGCCCAGAGAGGAGAGATTAGTATCACTTGTCCCCGGGATTTTGAGACCCGAAGACTGTGCCACTGACTGCTTCACTGTCCCTTGGATAATGGCACTAGCCTCCATTCTCCGTGCCATATCTACTATAGCATGGAAGCTCTCCCTTTCTGCTGATTGAATCAACGAGGAATACCTGGAGTGAAGCTTCATAACATATCTCCTAGACTTCTTCAGGTCTGTGTCAAGACCTTGTCCTGCAAACGACAACAGCTCCAGAAACCTGTCTGTAAACTCATCTACACTCATCTCTTCCGTCTGTCTTAGTTGCTCAAGCTCAATCATCTTCAGTTCTCTGGAACTATCTGGAAAAGCCCATCCTGTAAACTCATTGGCAAACTGTTCCCAGGATAAGCTTTCCAACCTTGGGTCCACATAGTTTTTGAACCATTCCCTTGCCTTCTTGCATTGCAATGTGAACCCTGCCATCTGAATGGCTCTACTGTCATTTGCTCCCAACTCATCAGTTATCATCTTCACCGGTCTGAGGTATTCAAAAGGGTCATCACCTGTTTCAAACTTGGGGGCATCCAACTTCAGATAATCCGTCATCTTTACCTTACCCCCAACTGATGAGCTAGGTTTGGGTGTTTGGGCATCAGGGACAAACGGCTCTGTTGGTGGAGGAGGAGGTGCAGCATTCCCTGGGTTAGGGTTTGCTGGACCTGGATAAAAGGGTGAGGGTGGAAACATGGGGTACTATGGGTATGGTGGGTAAAAGGGAGGGTAGGGCATAAAGGTGGGGTATGGGTTATAGCTAGAGAAATCCGACGTGCTTCCCATCGGATACCCAGGCACCTGAGGATAGGGTGTATACTGTGGTGGAACAAAGCCCGAGGCCTGAGTGCCTCCTTGGGACTCTCCCATATCCTCTTCTGACATACTCACGCCCAAACTGCTATCTCTTCTCTGGTTATCCTCCTCTGCTCCCATCACATCCGCTGACTGATAGAGCATAATTTAGTCCATATTTTCATGCTCTTATTGATGTTTATTTGCACCTATTCTACCTAATTTTGTGGTTCTAATCATGTTTTGCAAGTATTAGGTGTGAAGAAACAATTTGGAGAAAATGCTCTTAAAAATGCCAAAAGAAGCCAAAATTAGGAAAGCAACATTCGGAGGCAACTTTCGGAAGCCAAAAGTCAGGCACCTTCGGCAGCAACCTTCGGCGGCCGAAAGAGGCGAACAGAGACGAAAGTGGACCACCTTCGGCGGCAACCTTCTGCGGCCGAACCATGCAGACAGAGACGAAAGTCCACCACCTTCGGCCCCCGAATCCCAACCTTCGACCGCCGAACCTTCAGAACTCCAGCCTCCGAAACTAAACTTAGGCAGCCGAAAATGTGCTCTATTGCACCTCTTCCTTGTTCAAGAAGCCATATCCCAAGTTGCCATATTTGAGGAGCCAAATAAGGGAAATATCTTGAGATCCAAATCTTCAATATTCACATTCAATTATTGGATTTCAAGATCCCCCTTATTAAGGAAAGAAAATCCAAAGATCACATGCTTCCTACTTAGTGCCATGCACATTCAAAATTCAAAAGGAGCCTCTACCTTCCCTATTAGTGCATGGGCAGCCTCTTAACTATTTAGGCAACATCTTGGAGACCTTGGGCAGCAAGTGAAAAGACCAAAGAGCCCCCACTAGCCTTCAACTCGTTTTTGGCTTCACCTATGCACAAAGAAGGCTCATAACTCACTAAGGGCACTTTGGACGGCCTCAAAAAGTCTCCTGGACTTCCATGAAACCCTAGGCAGCCTCTCAAGACATATTTAAAGGCTTCAAGAAGCCAAGAAGAGGGGAGGATCCTCCCAAAATCGGCAAGGCCTCTTCCAAGGCATCTCTCACATCTTAGTTCTTCATCTTTTGCTTTCTTTTCTTTTATTTTCTGTTTGGTTCAGCCATGAGTGGCTGAAACCCTCTTTCTAGTTGAAGTTTGGTTGAAACTAAGGTTGTTTAAAGGGTTGTGAGATCTGAACAGAAACTTTTATCTTTGATTATATTCAATATTCATGCAATTGTGCTTTGATTCTAAGATTGCTTTGTTGTTCTGATCAAATTGGCCACTTGATTCTTAATTGCAAAGTTAATTGATTGTTGATTAGGATATTTGTTAGTCCGTAATTGCTGGAAATATTCTGATCTAAGAACACTTGGTGTAAAAACCAAGAAATTGCATGATCTAGCAACATCTCATGCGTTTGAGTAGTTAGGGTTTGGATCTTTCTTGTTCTTCATGCAATTGGCAATTGTTTTGATGCCTATGGCCCAAGGACGTTCCTTGGCAATTTGTTGATTAGTAATTGGTTAGAGGACGTTTCCTAATCAATTTGTTCATAAGGAAAGACATGGTGGTGAGAAGCGTCTTCCACCCCCATAACCAACCTATTGAGTTAATCAAGATAACCATGTTTCAATGATCAACCCAAACAACCAAAGTGGATCCATATCTTCAACTAGACCTTTCTCTTATTGATTTCCTCTTTTATTTTTATTACTTGCTATTTTAATTACTTTCATTAGTTGTTAATCAAATCATCTCAAAACCCCCCTTTTTACTTTCCTTGCACTTTACTTTTGTTCTATTTGCAATCACTTGCTTTCACTTGTGCTTTCAATTGGTTTGATTGGTCTTGATTAAGATAAATAAATAGGTAATCAATTCTCTGTGGATACGATCCTTCACCACTATCTATAGTTGTATTTGTAGGTAACCAAGAAGGTTATTTTTGACCGGCTTCGACAACCGCTCCTGTCAAAAATTGGCGCCGTTGCCGGGGAGTTGATTTCACTTGTTTGTTTTTCTTTCATGACCAGATATGAAAGTAGGGATACTATGCCCTTTGATCCATAAATTGAACGCACTCTCAGAAGGCTTGGAAATCAAGTTTCTGCGCCTGAAGAACATTCTGCCCAACCTTCGGCCGCCGAACCATCTCAACATTCGGCCGCCGAAAGTCTTGAACTCCAGCTTCCGAACTTTGCATCAATTACCAAACATCTCTAAATCATGGGTGAGGTAAGTACATCTACCATTGATTCTCGAATTTCAGAGCTAACATCTCTTGTGGAAAATCTTGTCATAGGCCGAGCTCAACAGGCTCCACGATTTCAGCTATCTCAGCCATGTAGAATCTGTGCACATGTGGGACACCTAACTTCCCAATGTCCTACACCTTATGAGGATGACCAACCAGTTCATGCATATGGAGGATTCTATGAACAGCCAAGACATGATCCCTACCATGACACATACAATCCATATTGGGGAGACCAACCGAACTATGGCTATGTTGAGGCTAACAACTACCAGGATCATCGAGAATATCAAGTCCAACCAGCACCTCCAGTGGACAATAACACTATGAATGAGGTAGTGAAGACCTTGCAAATTATGCAACAACAAATGGGTCAAATGGCCATCTCATTGAATGTACTCATGTTAAGAAGAGAGCAAGAACTTCAAGATATGGAGGATGATGAGGAAAGTTGGCAAGAACAAGAACAAGCTGCTGAAGAGACACAACCAGAAAACTGTTTGTCCAAACAAACTGATCAAACTGATCAAACAAAACCTGTTGATAATTTAGATATCATTGATTGTTTGAGTGAAAATATTTTTTATCAAGATGATATACTAAATGATGATCTTTGTAGGGGAGAGACTCAGAATGAGCCAGAATTGAAAGAAACTGACTGTTGCATCCAACAGGTGAACTGCAGCCAAGCACAGACTGAAGAGAACTTTGTCGCACCACTTCAGGAAGGACTTGCGCAAACTGAAGCCATGACTTTTTGGCCGCCGAACTCCACCATCTTTCGGCCGCCGAACCCTTCACCTCAGCTCTCATTGCAAACTGAAACCATCTCCAGCACACCTCTTCAGTCCCTAACGCAGATCAGTCTTCCACTTCAGGTAGATCTTGCACAGAAGCAGCAATTTGAAACTCCTTTCAGCCTTCCAACGCAAACAACCAATGCTCACAAGGAACAAATGGTGTTCCAAGCACCTAAACCAAAGGAGCATGCGGATCAATGCCTTCCCAAACCTCCAGATAAGGTAGAGTTTGTTTTGCCAGATCTTAGTACTAAATTGCAGCTACACATGGAGAAACATGAATTGGAGTTCAAGGCGCTTCCCAATCATCTCAAAAATGCAAATATAAAAGCTAGAGGCACACCTCATCTAAAAGAGGAGAAGCTCATCATGTTACTTCATGAGTACATGGAGAAAGTAGGATGGTTCATGACCAAATCGAAAGGAGCGCTACACTTTTTGTTCAATGCAATTGGGACTCTTTTCCCTTCCCCAATTACTTGAGCCTTAATCAAGAGGATCGCGCCATGCACACCACACCCAGGGGAGTACTCAGTTTCCTTTGTTCTTTTATGTTTCTTATACATTGAGGACAATGCATGATTTAAGTGTGGGGGTGCATATATCTGAATTTTTACTTTTAAGTTTATTTTTGCTTTAATTTTTAGTTTGCTTGCATTAGGCAAAAAATTTTTTTCATTTTTTTTAGTTTATGCTTTCAATAAAACACACACAACCACAACCTTCTTCCACTACAAAAAAACAGTGATTTAGCGACCAAAATTTTGGTCGCTAAAAGGCAGAATTTGGTCACTATTATGAAATAGCGACCATTTAGCGACCAAAATGAAATGGTCGGTGTTTGGCCAGTCGCTAAATTTTTGGCGACAATCTGAAAATTGGTCGCTAAAATAGCGACCAATCAGCGACCATTTTTTGGTCGCTAATTTGGTGTCATGACAAATTAAATATTACAAAATAGCGACCAATCAGCGACCATTTTTTGGTCGCTAATTTGGTGTCATGGCAAATTAAGTATTACAAAATAACGACCAATCAGCGACCATTTTTTGGTCGCTAAATTTTGATCGCGAAATGATCGCTGTTTTGATCGCTAATTTGATCGCTATTTCGTTATTATTTGATCGCCTCAAAAAAGAGCATTTGGTCGTTATTTCGTTGCAAATTAATAGTAAAATCAAAAAAATATTTGTTATTTAATTTGCTTTTATGGCTGATTAGTCACTAATATTGACCCAAACTTTCCATTGAAAGTTTTAATAATACTATTGACCCAAAAAGTTTCACAGCTTGACTTTTTTCTTTTTTTGTCGAATTCACAGCTTGACTAAATTCCACAACAATAAGATAGTTAATAAAACAGTACAAATGGACCTTAATCAGTTCTCTGAGAGGGCCAATAAAAAAAAACTAACTCTATTGCTTAATGTTGACTAGATCCTAAGGTATCATCATGTCCTGAACCAACCAATCAAATCTCTCAAGCAGCCCCTCCCCTATGTATGCGCTACAGCCCACGATTTTCCAATGCCTGGTTTTATCCATATTCTCCAGGTTTAGTACCTGCAGAAGTTTTGCAAACTCCATTTTAGAATTTCAAAAGACGAAAGCAAGGCTATAAATCAGACATAATAACTTTGGAAGAAAAGAAAATGGAAACCAAAAAATTATATATATATATAATTGAGAAAAATGACCTGATGACTGATTTATAGCTGCTGAAACAAACACACCTGATGACATAATTGAGAAAGCAAGATTCACAAGTTGACACAATGCTCAAATATCAAATTAAAGTTCACAACTACACCGGGAGAGTGAATATTTCAGGACAATGAGCAGCACAGTAATAACATGGAAAAAGGACAACAAACTTCAAGTTGGTCCAAGAAAGAAAAATGACCTACAAATTACAATATTTAAATCAGTACCTTAGCAATTTCATCTGGTGTAAGAGCACCTTTTAGGTCTTGCTTATTTGCTAGTATTAGCAAAGATGCTCCAGAAAGCCTCTGTAAGATGATGTTCAGTTTGGATAAAAAACTATAATAGCTTCGAATTGAGCTCTTGATGCCAGATAATATCAATATGGTTGTTTCTTATGTTAAGGAGAAATTCTATCAGCTTCTTAGGTTATTCAATCCCACCAAAGACAACTGGGTGCTCATGTTTCGATTTGGCATAAGTAGACCTTTACATAATTCAAGATTGAGCAATTGAGCCTCGTTTTGTCCAAATTAGAGCATATGCAGCATTTAAACAGACCTATGTTAGCCTGGTATAATCAATAATGTATGTTTCCTAAAACATGCACTATGGTGAAATGAAAATCCCCAACACCTTAGCTTTCGTTTTATTAAAATGGAAAGAGGATGCAAGAAAAGGTGAGAAAAAAATAAAACATGAAAAGGGGGGGATAGAATTGAATTATAACTCGGAAGAGAAAAGAAAAATCAGCTCATGACAACCATTCTCAATTGCAAATATCAAGAATTACATAGTCAATGATATGGGCATATGGCAATTAAAAATTACAATGGAAAAAATTAATTTGAAGGCAAATGTGCTTAATGCAGCTAATAACAGTTCTTATTAAAAACTACCAGCAGTTGAATGAGAAATAAGTTTCGAACTCAAAAAAAAATATTTTCTTTTTTTTTTTCAGCATAGCTGGGAGCTTTCTTTGTTTAGCATGAGCAAGAATGAGAGTGTTAAGATGAACAGACAGAAAAGAAAAAGAAAAACACAAAGAAATAGATAAGGAATTAACATATTCATAGGAAGATGGAAGTGATACTTAATATAGAAAAAAAGTTAAGAGAAAGAAAACAGGAATTATAGACCAGCAAATACACCAGCTAACAAGGAATTACTTGGATTTAATCAGCTGGCAATTAAATTCATATTGGATAGAGTAGCAGAAACTATTAGAAGCACTTACGTATTTTTCAAGTTCCTGAATTTTTTTCTGAAGTTCAGTCCTTAATCGCATATTCTCCTCTACCTGGGAGTGCAATGCACAATGTTATCAGCAGAGCTGTATTGGTTTACATGACAAAATCAACAAAATAAAACCTATAAATTGAAGAAATCTGGACAAAAAGTTGGCTATGACCCATTAAGACTACCAGTTGCGAATCTCAAATCAAAGAGAAGAATCCAGAGATAGGAGAACAAGGTGGAGGTGGGAGAGTTCAGCTAGTTTTGGATTGGTGGTTTTATTAAATGAGGATAAACAAGTGAAGATTTTGAAGGAGAAGCATAGTTTTAAAATTTGAAATTGTACTCTCTTTTAACTAATTGACTATAAAATTCCTCACAAAAGAACCAAATAAAAAAACATTTTAATTAACTTTAAAATTATATGTTATAGTAATTTTCCCAAAGGATGTCAAATGAATTCAGTATAGCATCAGACATATTAAGCAGCAGAAGCAGAACATCAACCATATAATATAAATTGATATTGCTTAGTCAATTAAACTAAAGTTCAATGACCCCAAAAATCAAATTTTAAATAGAATAACATGCTTTGAAGCCTATACAAATGAAAACAGTAAATTCATTCAAACAAAAGAAAGTTCCTTCACTACTAACCAAATAAGTAGTAGAGCTGCCAGAGAGAACTTTTCGCCTTACACTTGCCCACATCATTTCTTCAAGCTAATAAGAACCCATATATGAAGATGATTAAAACTATCAAGTGGGTTTACTTAAACTACACAAATAAAAGCTAACAATGACAAGATATTGCAAGGAGAATAAGACAAAAGAAACAAAGAAATGGTAAAAGAATAGAGAAGGTAGATCTAAATTTTGTCAATAAAAACCTGATTTAGGAATAGTTGGAATTTGGAGTTAGTACCAGGTAAGGTACCCGCAAAAGCCAAATTTTAAATACCCAAACCTGAATACATTTATAGATACACTATCCCAAACCGCCTCAAACCACTTTAAAAATTAAATTTCTTTACCATTAACCCTTAATATCAGACACTACCGAACCCGATTAAGTCATAATCACAACAAAAACAAAAAATAAAAAATTCACACAAAATCCACATTAACAATATTCTAAAACACATCTCAATATCACGAAAACAACTCTGAATGGTAGTGTTTATTTCAAAAATTTTCAATAATCTCACTAAAACAACTCTCAGTCCGTTCACAATAATCTTTATTACAAATAATTTTCAATAATCTCACAAACGAAAACTTCACATAAATCTTAATATTTTCACAAATTTAAGAAATAAATAGATCTCACAAACCTGCAGTGACCGAGGACGCGGCGAGGAGCAGCACCGGACAGCAAGACTGGAGCAGAGGAAGCGGCGGAGAAGAGCAGGAACCGAACGCAGAAACGACGTTGACAGCGTGGAGCACGATCGGCGGGAGGCGCACCAGACGAGTGACGTAGAGGCCGAATGGGGGAGGGGAGGGCGGCAGTAAACTTTGAGAGTTGAGAGAGATTTAGGGTTGGGTTTTATGGGTTATTTTGATTGCAGGTTTGTTTATTTATGTTTATTTTTTATCTTATTTTATTTTTATAGTTTATATTATTTAAAATGTTTTATATTATATTTAAAATATTTTATGGGTTATTTGGGTAGTTATAATTGGGTTTGTGTTTTAAAAATAATACCCGTTGCGGGTTCGGATCGGATTCGGATTTTATGTACAGGGTACCCACTACCCGAATTCATTTATATAAATAATTAATCTAATATAAAAAAATATATTTTATAATAATATTTATAAATTTTTTTTATATATTTTTATTTAAAAATTTAAATTTAAATATTCTTTAGAAATATTATATTTTTTAAATGAAAATTATTAATGAAAAATATTTTTTATATAAATTATTAATTAAAATATATAAGATTAAACGGGTTCGGATTTTATTCGGATAATAATAATCGGGTTTGGGACGGATTCGGATAGTTTAAATTAATTTTTAATCGGGTTCGAAACGGGTTCAAATATTACTAATATAAATCGGGTTCGGGTTTGGGTAGTTTAATTTTCACGGATACCCTACCCGTTTACATCCCTAGGTTAGAGCATCCCTTAAATTGTCAAGACGACGTCGTTTTATATACCGAATTGAAATTACTTAATTTAAAATTTTAAATAAAATAAAATTTAATTAAAAATTAAATTAAAATTTTAAAAATAAAATGGTCGCTGATTGATCGCTATTTTAGAGATTAAAATTAGGGATTAGGGTTAGGGATTATGAATTAGGGATCAGGAATTCGGGATTAGGAATTAGAGATTAGGGTTAATTTTATTATGAATTAGGGATTAATTAGGAATTAGGAATTAAGGTTAATTTTATTAGGGATTAGGGATTAATTAGATATTAGGGATTAGAGATTAGGATTAGGAATTAGGTTAGAGTAGGGATGTAAACGGATCGGGTATTTTCGGGTATCCGATCCGATCGAACCCTAATAGGACAGATTTGGGTAGTTATAATCGGGTTTGGGACGGGTTCGGGTTTTAAAAATAATATCCGTTGCAGGTTCGGATCAGATTCGGATTTTATGTACAGGGTACCCACTATCCGAATTCGTTTATATAAATAATTAATCTAATATAAAAATATATATTTTATAATAATATTTATAATTTTTTTTATATATTTTTATTTAAAAATTTAAATTTAAATATTCTTTAGAAATATTATATTTTTTATATGAAAATTATTAATGAAAAATATTTTTTATATAAATTATTAATTAAAATATATAAAATTAAACGGGTTCGGGTTTTATTCGGATAATAATAATCGGGTTTGGAACGGATTCGGATAGTTTAAATTAATTTTTAATCGGGTTCGGAACGGGTTCGGATATTACTAATATAAATCGGGTTCGGGTTCGGGTAGTTTAATTTTCACGGGTATCCTACCCGTTTACATCCCTAGATTAGAGCATCCATTAAATTGTCAAAACGACGTCGTTTTATATACCGAATTGAAATTACTTAATTTAAAATTTTAAATTAAATAAAATTAAATTAAAAATTAAATTAAAATTTTAAAAATAAAATGGTCACTGATTGGCCGCTGATTGGTCGCTATTTAGCGACTAATTATTTTAGTCGCTAAATATGGTCACTAAATATCCCCGCCCAAAAAGTTGTCGCAATTTCGTCGCAAATATGGTCGCTAATAACTCGCGCCATTAATTCCCGCTAAATTAGCGACCATTTTATATTTGGTCGCTAAATAGCGACCAAATAACGACCAAAAATTGGTCGTTAAGCTTTTTGTTAAATAAAAATATTATTTCATTCATTCAGTCGCAGAATGGTCGCTGATTGGTAGCTATATAGCGACCAAAAAATTTGATCGCTAATTTTGGTCGCAATTTCACAGTTTTTTTGTAGTGTTCTTCATTTTGTTTTGCTCTACTCAAACTGATGAACTATGTTAGATGAGTTTATCTTCCCATGACCCCATTGATGTGATAACTCTTTAAACTTATGTTGAATCAATTGCAGTGAGTTATATTCATGTTTGAGAATTGCCTTTTGAAATGAATATTTGAGTTTGCCATGGTGAAAAATATATTGATGACCCTCAATCGATTGAGAAAAATTAAAGTTGTGTGAATGAACTTAACATGACTTGCTTTAGCGATTAGTGTTGATTTGCCCAAATCATTGAGAGAAAGAAAATTCAGCAAAGGCAAAGACCTCTAAAGCACAAATTGAAAATTGTTTCAATGGTCAAAAGACTATGAACAAGGCAAGTAGCCACTTGGATAGGTGACCAACTGAAAAATCTAAAAGTGTTACATCAAAAATAGGTTGGTGACCTTTCCAAGCAAACTCAAAAGTACAAAAGCCTGAATAAAGTACTTCAAGGTAAGGGCAAGTCAATCCAAAAGCTAGAAAAAGTCTTAACAAATTAATGTGCATGTCTCTCTTGAGGAAAACAAATCCTAGCCATGGTAAGCAAAGGGAAACAAGGAAAAGAGGTAAGTAATCTTCATGCATATATTCTTCACTGCAATGCTTCAAAATAGGTGTCTTGAGTATGAGCTTAAGTGAAAATAAGGATCTAGAGGAAGAAATCTTATTTGACTATGTTTATTTGCTTGAGGACAAGCAAAAGCTTAAGTGTGGGGGTATTTGATAGAGCATAATTTAGTCCATATTTTCATGCTCTTATTGATGTTTATTTGCACCTATTCTACCTAATTTTGTGGTTCTAATCATGTTTTGCAAGTATTAGGTGTGAAGAAACAATTTGGAGAAAATGCTCTTAAAAATGCCAAAAGAAGCCAAAATTAGGAAAGCAACATTCGGAGGCAACTTTCGGAAGCCAAAAGTCAGGCACCTTCGGCAACAACCTTCGGCGGCCGAAAGAGGCGGACAGAGACAAAAGTGGACCACCTTCGGTGGCAACCTTCGGCGGCCGAACCATGCAGACAGAGACGAAAGTCCACCACCTTCGGCCCCTGAATCCCAACCTTCGGCCGCCGAACCTTCAGAACTCCAGCCTCCGAAACTAAACTTAGGCAGCCGAAAATGCGCTCTATTGCACCTCTTTCTTGTTCAAGAAGCTATATCCCAAGTTGCCATATTTGAGGAGCCAAATAAGGGAAATATCTTGATATCCAAATCTTCAATATTCACATTCAATTATTGGATTTCAAGATCCCCCTTATTAAGGAAAGAAAATTCAAAGATCACATGCTTCCTACTTAGTGCCATGCACATTCAAAATTCAAAAGGAGTCTCTACCTTCCCTATTAGTGCTTGGACAGCCTCTTAACTATTTAGGCAACATCTTGGAGACCTTGGGCAGCAAGTGAAAAGACCAAAGAGCCCCCACTAGCCTTCAACTCGTTTTTGGCTTCACCTATGCACAAAGAAGGCTCATAACTCACCAAGGGCACTTTGGGGCCTCAAAAAGTCTCCTGGACTTCCATGAAACCCTAGGCAGCCTCTCAAGTCATATTTAAAGGCTTTAAGAAGCCAAGAAGAGGGGAGGATCCTCCCAAAATTCTGCAAGGCCTCTTCCAAGGCATCTCTCACATCTTAGTTCTTCATCTTTTGCTTTCTTTTCTTTTATTTTCTGTTTGGTTCAGCCATGAGTGGCTGAAACCCTCTTTCTAGTTGAAGTTTGGTTGAAACTAAGGTTGTTTAAAGGGTTGTGAGATCTGAACAGAAACTTTTGTCTTTGATTATATTCAATATTCATGCAATTGTGCTTTGATTCTAAGATTGCTTTGTTGTTCTGATCAAATTGGCCACTTGATTCTTAATTGCAAAGTTAATTGATTGTTGATTAGGATATTTGTTAGTCCGTAATTGCTGGAAATATTCTGATCTAAGAACACTTGGTGTAAAAACCAAGAAATTGCATGATCTAACAACATCTCATGCGTTTGAGTAGTTAGGGTTTGGATCTTTCTTGTTCTTCATGCAATTGGCAATTGTTTTGATGCCTATGGCCCAAGGACGTTCCTTGGCAATTTGTTGATTAGTAATTGGTTAGAGGACGTTCCCTAATCAATTTGTTCATAAGGAAAGACATGGTGGTGAGAAGCGTCTTCCACCCCCATAACCAACCTATTGAGTTAATCAAGATAACCATGTTTCAATGATCAACCCAAACAACCAAAGTGGATCCATATCTTCAACTAGACCTTTCTCTTATTGATTTCCTCTTTTATTTTTATTACTTGCTATTTTAATTACTTTCATTAGTTGTTAATCAAATCATCTCAAAACCCCCCTTTTTACTTTCCTTGCACTTTACTTTTGTTCTATTTGCAATCACTTGCTTTCACTTGTGCTTTCAATTGGTTTGATTGGTCTTGATTAAGATAAATAAATAGGTAATCAATTCTCTGTGGATACGATCCTTCACCACTATCTACAGTTGTATTTGTAGGTAACCAAGAAGGTTATTTTTGACTGGCTTCAACAACCGCTCCTGTCACTGACATACCACCATGAACTGATCTCCTCCGACTTGCCTCAAAAGACCTTCTAGGGTCCCTTGATGTACCTTCTCTTATTGTCCTACAAGATCTTGCCCTCTGCAGAGCAGGGGAATGGGCATCCATGCCCTCATTCTCTGGCGGAGCTCCAGTCAACCTAGCAGATCGACGAGTTCCTCTCATCTTGACTTTTGAAAGCATAACATACCACATAACATTAGCATCATACGGTTCATGTCGAAACACACGAACCTTCTTCACATACACCACATACATAGCATAACATTAATGCACATGCATATCATCATGGCATTTCACATCATCATACAAGACAGGACTCCACATCCTATCCTAGTGGACATGATCTCTCCTATTGTGCTTGCCCTTCTATAACCTCTATGAGCCCGACACACTATAGGTCCGACCATGTGAATCTAGGGCTCTGATACCATTCTGTAACGACCCGAAAATCGGACTGCTACCGGCGCTAGGATCCAGATCGACTTAAGGGCGCCGGGACCCGTAGCAAGCTTAGCATACATCCTGTACATCTGGTATAATCCCATACATGATCAAACATAAACATAAAAACTTTAAAACATACAACTGTAAACTTTTTCTTTCTTTCATACACCAAGCTTAACCTGTGCATGCACAACTCATAATCATAAACCCCAACACTAGAGTTCTCATCAACTACTCACGTGGGGCAACATACATTAAGCTTGGCTATCATGCCTCATTATAAAACATACATAAGGACCATGTACAAAGGGATTAACCACACTTCTAGGGCAAAACTCAACTCTATCTATTACATTACATTATTTTACATCATAACATATTACATTTCATTACATATCTTTACCTTACATCATGTCCACTACTAATCTATTACATAAACATGACCATAGACATAACCTGCTGATCTCCTGACTATCTCTGACCCTGCAAACCTGGGGTTAGGGGAGAGGGGTGAGCTATAAAGCCCAGTAAGCAGAACTAAAGAGAAAGTCAATTTATTATATCATATGCTTTCATGACATGCATCACATCACAAACAATACACATCAAGGATGAATTTGTCACCATTAGCCCTTTTCATAAAAATCTCATCTCATAACAAGTCCAACAATGCTCTATGCCAGAGGCGATACGACCACGCCTAGACTTCACATAACTCTATGCCAGGGGCGATACGGCCACACCTGGACTTCTCTTACTCTATGCCAGGGGCGATACGGCCACACCTGGTCTTTCCATCTCATATTATGCCATACATGTCCTATCATGTCATATCATGTCATATCATATCACATCATACTGAGGGCTAATGGATCATCCAATATTCATCCACATCATCATCACCGTATTATGCAATGCAACATATTCGTGAACTCTAATGCAAACAACCTATTACATAATCATGGTATTCGTGATGCATGAACATGCTTTAAACATTTAATTTCTTTAACATTAAAAAGAGTTATGTCCGACTCACCTTGACTAGCTCTGGACCGACTCTGAAGCAGCTAACACTACTAAACACCTCGGTTCCCCGGGTCCGATCCTACACAGGTGGACTCCAGTGAGGTGTCAAACATACTCTAAACAACTCACAAACAACTACCCAAAAACCCCCTAAAACATCCTTAAAACAATCATAGAAAACACCCATGAAAGGGTTGGACAGGGTACTTTCGGCGGCACTTTCGGCGGCCGAAGGTCCCTTCCAGAGACGAAAGTCCCTTCCAGAGACGAAAGTCATGCAGGTTCGGGGGCACTTCCGGCGGCCGAACCCTCTCTCCAGAGACGAAAGTCAGGCACTTTTGGCAGCCGAACATCACCTTCGGCGGCCGAAAGTCTGCTCCAGCTCCGAAACACAACTTTTCGGGGCAAGGTTTGGCGACCAATCCATGCATCCATAGGCAGGTTCGGCGACCGAAACTACCTTCGGCGGCCGAACCTGAGTTCTTCCAGAACTCAGCCCTCGTGCATACCAGCCTCCCAAACCTTCCAAACACCCCAAAACAAGCACCTAACTTCTTAAAAACATGCATAAACTCTTAACCATGCACAAAGGAGCTTAACAACTTGATTAGACTCCAAAAACAACATCAAAAGCATACATAGATAGTTTATGACCCACATAGGCCAAAACCATCAAAACAACCCATAATCTCACTTGCTCTTTCCCAATCATGCATACACTCTCCCACATGCATAACCTAGCTTAAACCTTCAACATATCATCACATAAACACATATTGGGTACAAAACCCACATAAACCCTAGCATGCATATCTACGCATACTCAAGCATTAAAACTCCTTAAACTCACTTAAAACTTCATCAAACACAAAGGGAAGCAAGGATCTACACTTACCTCTTGGAGATCGAGGGTTGGTGCAACCCAAAGCTTGAGATGTGGAGAACCCAAACTCTTAAAGTCTCCAAGCTCTCCAAACCTTGATCCAAGCTTTAAAACTTCTTCAAACAACCATGAAACTTATAAAAACGTGAAGGATTGAAGAAAAAGCATGAAAATGACTAGAGGAGGACATGAACACACCTGAGCTCGAGAATGGGGAGAAAACTCGCCCATTTTCGGTCTGAGGGCCTTTTATAGGTGGCCTGGTCGACTACCTTCGGCAGCCTAACATGCCTCCTAAACTCATGCATGTTCGGCGGCCGAACTTGAGGTTCGGCGGCCGAACTTGGTTTCTGCCCTCACACTTTCGGAAGCCTAAAGCACTCCCGAAACAGCCCCATGTTCAGCGGCCGAAATTGACTTTCGGCGGCCGAACCTGGCAAATGCCTCCTTAGCCTAAACTTTTCAAAACTCAGTTTCCTTTCCATTTAAAACCATAAAATCAAGTGAAAACATTTTAGAAAACACATTTTAACCCCCTAGAAGACTCTGGCATCTCCAGAAATTCCAGATTCCAATGGAGATTCCGCCGAAAAGTCGGGATTCCGATGCCGGGATCTAGCCGGGTATTACAATCTCTTCTAAGGTGAGTTTTTATGTGTTTTGTATGAATGTTTATGTTTTATCCTATGCCATGTGTTGGTTTGGTGAACATTTGGGGATGAATGTTCTTAAGGGGGGAAGAATGTAATACCCGGCTAGACTCCGGTATCGAAATTCCTACCGTCCGGTGGAATCTCGAATGTCGGAAACCTCTAGAAGGGTAAAAATCATGTTTTTATAAAATGTTTTAATGTATCTTATGGTTTTAAGCAAAAAGAAAATTGAGTTTTAAATGAAAAAGACTAAGGAGACATTTCCAGGTTAGGCCGTCGAACCCCAGGTTCGGCCGTCGAACCCCAAGTTCGGCCGCCGAACGTGGGATGGTTTAGGGGGGCAAGTTAGGCTTCCGAAAGTTTCAAAGGTTCAGCCGCCGAACCTCATGTTCGGCCGCCGAACTTGCATGATTTTTGGAGGCACTTTAGGCTGCCGAAAGGTAGTCTGCCAGCCCCTATATAAGAGCTCCATGGCCGAAACGGGCGAGTTTTCTCCCCATTTTCGGCCACGGTAAGTTCTTGCTCTCCCATGGTTCATTTTAGATGTTTTTCCTTTGATCTTTCATGTTTTAACAAGCTTTATGTTGATTTGAAGATATTTGAGCAAAAGAGCGAGTTTTGGAAGCTTGGAGACCAAAGAGTTGAGATCTCTCCCATCTCCAAGTTGGATCGTCTCTCCTCTCATTCTTCAAGAGGTAAGAGTAGATCCATAGTTCCTTTAATGTTTTAAGTAAGTTTTATGAAGTTTCTTGGGGTAGAAATGCATGTGTAGGTTTATGTGAAGTTTATGGGTTTATTGTGCGTTTATGAACAACGTATGTTGGATATGCATGTTTGATGTGTTGTAGATGGGGTTCAGGATAGTTTGAAGCCCCTAGGAGCTTGTATGCTTGAGTATGCATGTTCTAGAATAGGAAAATGCATGATTGAATGAGTTGGGAGGCGTTTATGCATGTGAGCTGAGTTCTTGCCCTTTTGGGAAGAACTCAGGTTCGGCAGCCGAAGGTTCTTTCGGCCGCCGAACCTGCCTTTGGTAGCATGTATCGGCTGTCGAACCCTGCCCCCGAAAGTGGACTTTCGGCTCTGGAAGGGAGTTTCGACCGTCGAAGGTGCCGCCGAACATGCATGAGTTTCGTCTCTGGAAGGAACCTTCGGCCGCCGAAAGTGCCGCCGAAGGTGCATGACTTTCGGCTCTGGAGGGCCTTTCGGCCGCCGAACCTGCCGCCGAAGGTGCCCTGTTCAGCCCTCCTTTGCATGATTTATGTGATTGTTTTAAGGTGTTTTAGGGGGGGTTTTGGGGAGTATTTTAGAGTCATGTTTATGTATGTAAGGTCCCTCATTTGAGTCCACCTGTGTAGGTTCGGACCTGAGGAACCGAGGACCCTGAGTCTGTTAGAGCTTCAGCCAGAGGTGAGTGGAATAACTCTTAACGTTTCAAAGTAAATAAATAAATTTTGAGCATGATACATGCATCACGTATGCCATGAGATATACTAGGTTGTTTACATTAGAATTCACGAATATGTTGCATTGCATAATATGTTGTTGATGCGGATGGATATTGGATGATCCATAGCCCTCTACGGTGCGGAATGAAAGACCAGTGGGACCCATTTTACGTTCTCTGGCACCATGTAAGAGAAAGACCAGGACCCATTCTACGTTCTGGCACTTTGGAATGTTATGTTTAAGTGAAAGACCAGGACCAATTCTACGTTCTGGCACTATGGAATTATGTAGAGGGCTAGTGGTGACAAGTTCATCCTTTATGTGATATGTTTGTAATGTGATGCATTTCATGGAAGCATGGACTTTAAATTTAATATTTTATTATTCTGCTCACTGGGCTTTATAGCTCACCCCTCTCCCTTAACCCCCAGGTTTGCAGGTACAGGGTAGACCAGGAGCTCAGCAGGAGTAGAGTCATGTGTTATGTAATAGCTAGATGTGGACATGGATATGATGTAATGTAAAAGTATGATATAGAAATGTTATGTAATGATGCTTATGAAAGTTTAGAGTTGTGCTTGACCATAGTATTATGTTAATCCCTTTCTAGTACATGATCTTAATGTTTAATGATGATTATTGTAAACCAAACTTAATTTATGTTATGTCACCCCATTGGAGCATTGATGTGGACTCCAAGGTGGGGTTAATGTTTATGTTTATGAATAGTGCATGCACAGG
Source organism: Manihot esculenta (assembly GCF_001659605.2). Classification (NCBI taxonomy): domain Eukaryota; kingdom Viridiplantae; phylum Streptophyta; class Magnoliopsida; order Malpighiales; family Euphorbiaceae; genus Manihot; species Manihot esculenta. Next base: position 142,415 of record NC_035166.2, read on the forward strand.
TTGAGTTTGGTGATTGAATGGAAAGAAAAGTTCAAAATTTTTATGTATGTTGTTGATCATGTATGGGATTAAACAGGTTCACAGGATGAATGTTTAGCTTGCTACGGGTCCCGGCGGCCTTAAGCCGATCTGGATCCTAGCGCCGGTAGCGGTCCGATTTTCGAGTCGTTACAACTTGCCCTTTGAAATCATGTGTGATGCAAGCAACTATGCAGTGGGAGCAGTCTTGGGGCAACGTGTGGGAAACTCACCCCACGTCATTCACTATGCCTCCCGCACATTGGATGCTACACAAAGCAACTACACAACAACAGAAAAGGAGCTCTTGGCTGTTGTATTTGCTTTAGAGAAATTCAGACCATATATTTTGGGAACCAAAGTCATTGTCTATTCTGACCTTGCAGCTTTGCGATATCTGATCAAGAAAAAGGAAGCAAAACCGAGACTCATTCGATGGATTCTATTGTTACAAGAATTTGGTCTGGAGATAAGAGACAGGAAAGGGAAAGAAAATCTTGTAGCCGACCACCTCAGCTGGCTTCCATCTAGCTCTACACCTTGTCCAGTCAAGGTAAGTGATCATGCCATGCACACCACACCCCAGGGGAGTACTCAGTTTCTTTTGCTCTCTTATTTTTCTCATACATTGAGGACAAAGCATGATTTAGGTGTGGGGGTGCATATCTCTCTTCTTCTCTTCTTTTCTCTTCTTCTTCTTCTTTTCCTTTCAGTTCTGCAAATTTACATGGCTTTCAGTCTTCGAAATTTTTTTTCTTTTCCTTTTAGTCTGCGAAATTTTTTCTTTTCCTTTCAGATCATGCGATTTTTGCTTTATTTTGTTTCAGTTCATGCGATTTTTTTTTCAGTTTTCCCTTTAGTTTGTTTTCATTTATGCTTTCAATAACACACACACAACCACAACCTTCTTCTTCTTTTTGATTTGCTCTACTCAAACTGATGAACTATGTTGGATGAGCTTTTCTTTCCATGACCCCATTGATGTGATGACTCTTTAAACTTATGTTGAATCAATTGCAGTGAGTTATATTCATATTTGAGAATTGCCTTTTGAATTGAATCCTTGAGCTTGCCATGGTGAAAAATATATTGATGACACTCATTAGAGAGAATAAATTGAAATTGTGTAAATGAACTTAACATGACTTGTTTTAGTAATTGGTGTTGATTTGCCCAAATCATTGAGAGAAAGAAAATTCAGCAAAGGCAAAGACCTCATGAGCACAAATTCAAAACTGTTCCAATGGTTGAAAGACTATAAACAGAGCTAGTAGCCACTTGGACAGGTGACCAACTGAGTAACTGGGGGTGGGTATCACCAATATGTACCTTCACGTCAAAAGGTTGGTAACTTTTTTAAGAAGATCTAAGTGCAAAAGACTGAATAAAGTACTTCAAGGTAAAGGCAAGTCAATCCGAAAGCTAAAGAGAGTCTTATCTGAACAAATAATATGTGCATGTATGACCTCTCGCTTGAGTAAAACAAATTCTAGCCATGGTAAGTAAAGGGAAACAAGGAAAGAAGGTGAGTAATCTTCATGCATATATTCTTCACTGCAATGATTCAAAATGGGTGTCTAGAGTAAGAGCTTAAGTGGAAATAGGGATCAAGTACCAAAGAAAGCTTATTTGACTATGTTTATTTGCTTGAGGACAAACAAAAGGCTAGGTGTGGGGGGTATTTGATAGAACATATTTTAGTCCATTTTATCTTGATATTATTGATGATTATTTACTAGATTTCTCCTTAATTTAGTGCTCTTGATATTATTTTGCAGAAAATGGTGAAAAAGGACATTTTGGAGAAAATACCCTTAAAACTGCCTTAAATGAAGCAAAGGAGAGCAAGCCTGCCAAGTTTGAATCAAGTGAAGCTAAATAAGGAAAGTGGCAAAGAAGGAAAGAACATTCAGCCAAAGTAATTTGAAATTCAAATTTCAAATCTCCAAATAGCCTTTTCCTTATTCAAGAAGCCAAGTCTCAAGTTGCCATATATGAAGAGCTAAATAAGGAAAGTATTTTGAAATTCAAATCTTCAAGATTCATATTCAAATTTTGAATTTCAAAATCCAGCTTATTAAGGAAGCTAAATCCAAAGATCACATGCTTGCCACCTTATGCCTTGCACATTCAAAATTCAAATTGCAAAGGAGGCTCCACCTTCCTTATTAGTGCATGGGCAGCAAGGAGAGTGTGAAGGCAAGTCTTGGGCACCTTGGGCAGCCTCTTAAAGACACTTGGACAGCAAGCAAAGACCAAAAGACCCACTCCTTGCAATTGAAGACAAGCCACATGCCTCCCCCTTTCACACATGTGCATGGGCGGCAAGGTAAAGTGCAAGCAAAGATTAAGGGCATTTTACACAGCCTCCTAAAGATGCATGGACAGAAAAGAAACCCTAGGACAGCATCTTAAGAGCCATATAAATCCATCCTTAAGGGCTACCGAAGACAGAGAGGACCTCTTCACCATTCAACCAAGCAAGGAAGGTGCACCAAGGCTTCTCCTCCCAATTTGGTTCCCCTTCTCCATCTTCTCTTCTTGTTTTTTATTTTTGTTTCAGCCATGAGTGGCTGAAACCTTTAATTCTAGTTGAAGATTGGTTGAAACTAAGGTTGTTTTATGGATTGTGAGATCTGAACATAAACTATTTGTCTTTGGTTTGTTCAATATTCATACAATTTGGTGCTTGAATCTATTATTACTTTGTTGTTTTGATCAAATTGGCCACTTGATTCTTGATTGCAAGGTAATTAATTGTTAGTTTGGATAATTTTTAGTCCGTAATTGCTGGAATTATTCAAACATAAGAACACTTGGTGTAACAACTAAGGAATTATATGATCTAGCAACATCTGATGCGTTTGAATAGCTAGGATTGGATCTCTCTATTTCTTCATGCAATTGACAATAGTTTTGATGCCTAAGGCTCAAGGACGTTCCTTGGCAATTTGTTAATTAGTAATTAATTAGAGGACGTTCCCTAATTGATTTAATCTTAAGGAGAGACATGGTGGTGAGAAGCGTTTTCCATCTCCATAACTAATCTATTGAATCAATCAAGAGAACATAAGTTTCAATGATCAATCCAAACAACCAAAGTGGATCCATCTCTTCAACTAGACCTTTCTCATATTGATTTCTCTTTTATTTTAATTACTTGCTCATTTAATTGCTTTCAGTAGTTTGCTAATTAAATCAATCTCAAAACCCCTCCTTTTTACTTTTATTCCACTTTACTTTTGTTCAGCTTTCAGTTGCTTGCTTTCAGCTTCTCATTCAGTTAATTCTCTTGGTCTTGTTGAGAAAAATAGATAAGTTTTCAATTCTCTGTGGATTCGATCCTTTACCACTATCTGCAGTTGTAAGATTGTTGATAACCAGAAAGGTTATTTTTATCCGGCTTCGACAACCGCGAGTCAGCATGAGACCACAAGGAGTTACAGAAGAACAAATCAAGCTAAGGGCATTTCCTTTTTCTCTAGCTGATAATACAAAAGACTGGTTGTACTACCTACCTCCAGGTTCAGTCACTATATGGGGAGAAATGGTAAAATTATTTTTAGACCGATTCTTTCCTGCTTCTAGAGCATCTACAATTAGAAGAGAAATATCAGAAATTAAGCAAAAGGAAATATAAACTCTCCATGACTATTGGGAGAGATTTAAATGCCTATTTGCTAGCTATCCTAGGCATGAAATTTTAGATAAATAACTCATGCTCTATTTTTATGAAGGACTCACAATCATGGAAAGATGTATGATAGATGTTGCAAGTGGAGGTGCGATACGCAAAAGAACAGCCTGAGAGGCCAGGGAATTGATATCTACGATGGCAGCAAATTCACAATAATTTGCACCTATACAAGACTCTCATAGGAGGGTTTCTGAGGTAAGTAATTATTTTGTTGAGTCCAGACTTTCTCATCTAACCACTTTAGTTGAAAATCTTATTGTAGAGAAGGCACAACAAGCCAAAGCTTATGGAATTTGTGCTAATACGGGTCATCCCACTGACATATGCCCGTCACTTCAAGAGGATGACCAGTATGTGGATGCTGTCAACGGGTTCCCAGGTCCCCCATAAAGAAAGTATAATCCTTTTGACCGGGTCAAGCAAATTTGCCAAGGCGGTACATACTGCTCGTAAGGGCAAGGATATTGCTGCTGGAGTTGCTAGTCCCTCTGCTAAGCATGCTCACCCTTTGGAGGTGGTGATTGTACTTCCTCCTCCCCTTCCCCAGCCTACGAACAAGGAGCTGCCATTTCAACCCAAATCTTCAGCCTCGAGTGCATTTGCTTCTGCCTTAGCTCCTAAGCTCCTTGTTGATGCCCCTTCTTCCTCCATTCCTATGAGTGTGGGGGTTGAGTCTTCCTAGCCTGCAAGTATTCAACGCTTGGCCTTGATGCTAAACCGGATGCCTTCGCTCCTTGATAACCCTCCTCTGGGTCTCCTATTAATCAAGAATGCCCTGAGGCCCACGGATCGCCGCCACTTGAATGAGGTTAAGACGGATGAGCTGTTTGTTAATGCCATTCATTCTACAATGGAGGGTGCCCTATGCCCCTATATGGCTAAGGAGCATTTTAGGTGTTAGTGTATTTGCCCTAGGCCATTATCTTGGACTTTTTGTATGTCATTTTATTTATTAATAAAAGAGATTTTATTATCATTATTATTTATTTGCATGTTACATAATAATGATTAACATCCCAGGTTACTTATTATTATAATGATAATAATAAAATATGACTAGTATGATTATTGAGTGATAATCATGAGATGATTATGTGTATGTTGTTATAAATTAATAACCATAGATACTTATTAGAGAAGAAAGTATTCAATGGACCCACATTGAGATCATTATATGGGTTATTGTTATAAGTGAATCTCAAGATAGTTATGTTTTAATTCTTTTACTTGAGATTGTCATAGTTTCCAACATAAGGACTGTTATATTTTGACATAATCAAATATTGTCTTTAAACGGATGATCATAAAGGTTATGATTGAGCATAATAGAAATTATATAGAGGATATTGAACAATTAAGATAGAATTTGTCCCTCTCTTTGGGAGAGATATCTTCTGGGCCCTCGATAAGTGAAACTGAGAAATGCATGGCCATACTCAAATGAATTGATAATGTGATTAATATCATTTGGTTTTATCAGTCTACTTAGAGATCGAGAAATCATAACTTTGAACATTATAAGTTTGACATTGACCATAACTTATGTTCAAACTAGATATCATGTGATAAAGGGATTAATACATTTTCTGTTTATTAGGCTTTATTGAATTATCGATCCTCATATTAATTGGATAATCATAACGTCTTGCTAGATGCCACTTATGATTTATGGATCTTGTTAAACTGGGCTTATTGCCAATTAATGAGAGCCTATTGAGTCACACACAAAAGAATGTCATTGATGTAGTATGTCATATTAATGGGCTATGAGCCCGTTAGTATAATTAATAATAATATTAATAAAGATATTATTATTAATATTAACTATTTGTAATTATTATAAGATAATAATATCTGCAGTCTATCTGTAACGGTTACAGATAAAAGACCTTTTCATTTTCTTTTGATTTATTACACAGATATATTGATATCTGCAATTATGTGCTTATGACCATAATCACAATTCTTTTATGAAAAGAAAAGTGTGAAAACAAAAAGTTTTTGAGAGAAAACAAGTGAACAAAAATACCTTCTTTGAGAGCTTTATAGAAAGCATAGGAGGGTTTTGTAATCATTTTCGGTTTTGCAGATCTGAAGCACATAGTTGATCCATCCGTTCAGAGAGATAGCACTCTAGACGAAAACGTTCATGTGGATACCATTGAGGGTATTCGTTTCAGAAGCAGCACCATTAGTCTAAAATAGTTTCTTAAAAGGTTAGTTTCTTTATACTTCCTTTGAATTAAATGAAGCACTCGGATTCTGAAAGGAGAAATAAAGATCTTTTATTTTTTCACTGCGTATTTTTTGGTTATAAAGATCTCTGGGGTTCCTTACATTAGGGCCTTGAGGCAGGAAGTTGGTGCAAACGAGACACACAAAGGGCTCTTGGTCGAGGAATGTTCAAGCTTGAAGACCTAGGTTGCTGAAGTGGAGAGTATCATGCAGGAGACCCTAGAGTCAGTTGACAAGCTTTAGGCTGATCTCAACGTGGCCATTGCTTTTAACCTAAGCCTTGAAGGTCGAGCTAAATCTGTTGAGGATCAAGTGGCCTTGTTGCAACGCTAGGTTTTGCAGCTGTAAGCTCAAGCTGAGGACGCCCGGGCTGCCTCTACAAGGATTGCTGAACTTAAGGTGACAGTGGCCTAAAGTGAGGAGATATTTATTTAAGGCCATGATTCCGTGAAGGAGCTTATGAAGCTTTTTCCTTCTAAGGATTTCTCCTGGATAGATAACATCCTCCCCAAGGAAGAAAATGTGGATGAAGAGGAGCGTGTTGAAGATACTCCCATCGAAGAGGAGCATGATGAAGATGTACTGAAACAGCCCGGTCTAAACTGATCCAAATAACTTTTGGACCCATTTTTCACTTGATCCAAAATAGTTAACCCAAGTTATTTAGTAGTTTCATACTAGCTATTATATACAATTTTGATTTTCCATACTTTTGCCGATGTGGGATGCGGATATGCGGAAGCAGCTGAATATCACACTCTCCCCTGCTAAATTTGTGACATCCTCGTCGCAACTAAATCGGATACAATTGCTAAGTCAGAACTAAATCCTCAGGTATTATGGTTCGATAGTACCTTGGGCGGCTCCACCTCGTCTCATACAAATAGCCCTTTCCTCGCAGGTCCATTAGTTCTGCACAATTTTTCTGATCCAGTGTGGCTCCGATACCAATTGAAACAGCCCAGTCCAAACTGACCCAAATAACTTTTGGACCCATTTTTCACTTGGCCCAAAATGGTTAACCCAAGTTATTTAGTATTTTCATGCGAGCTATTATATACAATTTTGTTTTTTTGTACTTTTGCTGATGTGAGATGTGGATATGCGAAAGCAACTGAATATCACATGTACCCTCTAATCGGGTTTCTCTTGTCAACGTGATAAATCTTGAAAATATCAATGTAATGGAGACTCGGGTGGATGAGCCTGATGACCCTACCCTTTTGTAACTTTTCATAAAGACAATGTTGTGCCCTTATTTTCGCTAGGCAAACATACATTCTGCAAATAATCTTTTTTGGAAAAATTTGGTATAAGAGGCTAACACCCGTTTAGGACGCCTGGTCACCAACCTGTCTTGTGGCCATAAAATAAGAGACTTAATGAATTTCTAGAATGGGATTAAAGCCCAAATATAAGTTATGATGAATGCCAGCCTTATGGCTTTAATTCGTGGGTCCTGTCGCTTGAGGGATCTAACAGAAATGGCCTTGTGACTTGGTCTAGCAAAAATTGCCTTATGGCTTTGATTCATGGGACCAACACCCGAGTGGTCTGGCGAGAACTGCCTTCTGACTTGGACTAGCGAAAACTACCTTGTGGCCTTGATTCGTGGGACCAATGCCTGAGTGGTCTAGCGGAAACCATATTGTGACCTAGCCTGGTGAAAACAACCTTATGGCCTTGATTCATGGGACCAATGCCTGAGTGCTCTATCGAAAACCACCTTGTGACCTAGCCTGGCGAAAACTACCTTGTGGCCTTGATTCGTGGTATCAACGCCCAAGTGGTCTAGCGAAAACTGCCTTGTGACCTAGCCTGGCCAAAACTACCTTATGGCCTTGATTCATAGGATTATCAGGGGGACCTCTGATGGTACATAACATCCACCCAAAGTAAGGCGTAAGCTGTCACTACTAAGCAAGGACACGTGGCAAGGATCATATACGTAGAAAACACAGTTTATCACAAGGAAGAGAAGATCCAAACACTTCAGCACTCGAGTCACTACCGAAAGACTCGCCCTTTCCTTGATGAGGCGATCCTCCATATGAAGTTATTGTTATTAAGCACAGCCTAGCATGTTTCCATTATGCTTATGATCATGGAATTTCCACCTAATGGCTGGTGATGCCCCATATCAAACAGATGGTCACATCACTGCCGAATTATCAGAAAGATATCGTAGTCATCTCTACCTCCAACAGTATAAAAAGGAGGAGCATCATAGAGACAAAGGTACACTATCTCTAACACCACTCAAGCTCTAAGTAATCCATTGTATTCTCTCTGCCCTTCAAGATACTGATTGAGTGTCAGAGTGGCTGCCGTGGGCACCCACCACTGCCTCGCATTTCCTCTCTTGTAGGTTTCAGCCAGTCGTAGCATAATTCCATTCCGGCTACGTCATCAATCTAATTTTTGCAACATCATTTGGTTTCATTGCGGGGAACTCCATTGGATGCTCTCTATTCATTTGGGTTTACGCCGGGCTGTTGTTTTCTTTTTCTCTCTAAAGAATGAACTTTTCTTCTCTATTCTTGAAAATGACTGGAATTGTACATGTCATCACCAAAGGACCTAATAAAGATAAAAGAAAAAATAAGCGGGTAGTAGAGGATGTCTTATCAATCAATCAAGAACTATGAGTCAGGTAAGAGGTAAGGTTCAGCGCCGCTGATATAGTGATCGGATTCTTCCAAAATGATCCGCTAGTCGTTAAGATCCTCTTAAATTGGTATGAGGTAAGGAGGGTACTGGTGGACACAGGTAGTTCAGTAAACCTCCTCATCCTAAATGTTTTTAACCAGTTAGACTTGGATAAAAACAGTCTTGTCAGAGTCTCCTATCTTTTAGTGGGATTAGGAGATAAGACTATGGCAGTGCTGGGTGCCATCAACTTCCCCTAGTACTCGGGGATGAAAAGTATAAGCGAGAGTCGTATGAGAGTTTGCAGTGGTAGACATCCCATTTGCATACAATAAGATACTCGGCCGACCGATCCTGAACTGCCACGATATTGTTATAAATATGGGTACTATGTGTCTTAAGCTTCCAGCTTCTAGGGGAATAGCAGTGGTCCGAGGCAGTCCAAGGTTAGCCAAAGAAGATTATGAACACCCTGCAAAAAGTTTCGAAAAAGTAACCATACCCATCGACTTGCTGGAGAAGGCAAAATCTCATAATTTAACCTAGGGTGATGAATCATATCTCAATTATATAAACACCTTCATACAATTTCTAATATATCCAATTCATCACTATTTGTTACTCATAAACCAAGTAACACGTAAGATGAATCAAAACATAAAAGTCCCTATATAAGATTATTTATTGATTTCACGTCAAAGTATCACTTATACAACTATCACTTGAGTAATCTATAGACACAAGTTATTTTTCATATGAATTTCTCAGGCGGATCAGTTCAATGTACTTATTTATAAAATAAACACCTACATATTAGTTCTAGATATCTCACATATCTCAACCTATGAGATCAGTTGCTTTCTCTAAAAGGAAAGAACATAATATATATAAGTCTCAACAACTCTAATCATTGTCCAATTATGATAAGAATATCGACCAGAAACATTTGGAGACATTACTAAAATACAATAGGAATCTTACATTTATAACCACATTATAATTTTCTTCCAACAGGCTCATAGACTTGATCTTTATTCGAGGTTCAATTAACACTAAAGATAAATAATAGTCTTTATAAAATGTATTTAACTACTTAAAATACATAAATAATAATATCTAACTATAACCAACAGATTGACTGTAGGGAATATTACTAAAAAAGATAAGAGCAATCAGTCCTGTCGCAAACTTTCTATATTTGTATACATTGGAAAGCAAATTTGCTTTAGCTGCACAATCTATATTATGCTCTATTGCCATTATATTTTATGAAACTGTGTTTTGTATGCTATCTTATGAGTCTCTATATGGTCACCTCTAAATTTTCACATACTGATAGAAATATTCTCCGGAGGTTCATCATTTCATGTTATACTGATGGTATCGAATCCACTAAAAATAAATCATACTCTTTATCACAAATAATTATAAATATGGCGAGTAGGGTTGAATCTACTGAGAACGGTTTAATTTTATTTCTTGATAAAAACATAGCAAAAAAATATAAAATTAAGGTTTGTCAATTGGAGAAATTTAATTGAATAATAAAGTAAATTAATTGAATAGCAAGTAATTAAAATAATAATCAGATTAAGAATGCATATAGTTTCAGGAATATCTCAATATTAATTATTAGGATTGATCACAAATGCAAATATTTTCAAATTACTTTCTAATCAACCCATTATAATTATTGACATGGTCTAACAATCTAATCTTTTCTTAATTATTAGACTAGCAAGGATCTTCTCACTAACTATGTAACGACCCCAAAATGGACCGTCACCGGCACTAGGATTCAGGTCGGCTTAAGGCCGCCAGAACCCGTAGCAAGCCTGCTCTACTCTCTGTGTACCTGTAAATCTCATATATGATCATACATTTTCTGTGAAAATAAAAACTCTTTTCTGAACCAAGGCTTAACCTGTGCATGCACTATCTCTGTACTCTGTACTCTGTACTCTGTACTCTGTACTCTGTACCCCTGACTAGAGCTTGCTCTAGATGGGTTAACTCATACCTGTTAAGTCTGGTTTTTCACATACTCAGTAAAACATATACATATACAGATCATGTACATAACAATAGATTTACAACACAAACTACTAAGTCAAGCACATCTGTAACTGAAAACACAACTAGTACATCTCGTTATTATTACATGTCCACTCTAAACTATTACATATCTCTTTTCTCTTTCTGCACTGTGTTGAACCTTCCCTGTACACTGTACATTAAACCTGTAAGACTGGGGTTAAGGGAGTGGGATGAGCTCTATAGCCCAGTGAGTAGAACAGTAAAACAATTCATTAAAATATGATCTCATGGAATGCACCATATCACAGACAAGCCACATCAAGAGTAAACCTGTCACCACATAGTCCCAGTAACTCTGTGCCAGGGCGTAGAATCGAGCACCTGGTCTTCCTGTCATATATGTATATGTGTATATAACACCTCTGTACTTACCATTACCAGGGCGTAGTCAAAGGCTCCTGGTCTTTACTATATACCTGCCAGGGCGTAGTCAAAGGCTCCTGGTCTTCTCTATACCTGCCAGGGCGTAGTCAAAGGCTCCTGGACTTCCTGTCTGCGACTATTGGATCATTCAGCATTTACCCACATCATCAAAGAACGATGCAATGCAACATATTCGTGGATACTAATGCAATCAACCTGTGGTATAATCATGATGCATGAGATATGCTAAAACATTCCATTGTGCAAGTAAAAGAGTTAAGTTTAGTTCCACTCACCTCTGGCTATCTGGACTGACTGACTCTGCAGGCTCTGTAACCTCTGGAGCAGTACTCACTGCTGCTCTCTCTGGTTCCTCTGGTCTGTACCTATACAGATAAATGCAAATGAGGGACCAAACTAGCTTATGACCAACTCTATTCAACTCCCCAAGAATCCCCTTAAACTCACTCTAATATCCATGCAAAGCATGCAAAGGAAAGCTGGACAGAACACTTTCGGCGGCAGGTTCGGCGGCCGAAAGTCCTCTCCAGAGATGAAACTCAAGCACCTTCGGCGGCCGAATCTCAACTTTCGGCAGCCGAACCCTTTCGGGGGCAAGTTTCGGAGGCCACAAGGCACTCCAGAGACTAAAGTCTCTAACCTTCGGCGGCACCTTCGGCGGCCGAACTTCCCTCCAGAGCCGAAAGTCCAAAAGCTCGGGGGCAAGTTTGGGCAGCCGAAGCCACCTCCTCACACCTCTTCAGGGGTTCGGCGGCCGAATATACCTTCGGCTGCCGAACCTGGGTTCATCAGCAGGGCAGAAACTTGCCCTGCCTCTCGCTCAATGCACACAACTCACTCCACCTCCCACACCTCAATCCTTCCACTTGCATACACTCATGTATATGCTCCAAGGGGTCAAAAACTACCTAAAAACCCCAAACACACAACACAACAACACAGAAACAAGCTCTATGCACAAAATCATCAAAACCTTACAAATAACCCTATTCATGCAACTCTCTCCATAAACCCCATAAAACCTTCAGAAAACATAAAAACAAGCTCAGGATCTTCACTTACCTCTTGAAATCAAGAAGATGAACGATCCTAACGTGGAGTTTTGGAGCAACTTGCCTTCAAACGCTCCAAACTTCAAACCTTTGAGTGTTTAGCTTAAAACCTTCAAATAATCATGAAAACTAATCAAATCTTTGCATGATTTAATGAAAACATGAAGAAAGACTCACAAAGGACAGAGTTTCACCTCAGCAAGTGAAAGAAACGGTGCTTTTACCGCTTCAACCGACTGAGGGCCATTTATAGGTGGCTGGCCAGACCACCTTCGGTGGCCACACGTGAAACCGAAAGCCATGCATGTTCGGCGGCCGAACCTCAACTTCGGCGGCCGAACCTCAACTTCGGCGGCCGAACCTGGCTTTTCTGCCTTGGTTCATTTCACTCAAAAACTCATTTCCTTATGCATAAAACTTGATAAACATATCAAAACATGCTAGAAACACATAAATCGAATCCTTCTAGAGACTTTCGACATCCCGGACTCCACCGAAAAGTAGAATTCCGATGCCGGACTCTAGACGGGTATTACATTCTCCCCCCCTTAAGACCATTCGTCCTCGAATGTGTCTAAAACAAACAATACATACATAAAAAGGAGGAAACTAACCTCAAAACAGAGATGGATACTGCTGAAGCATCGACTCCCGCGTCTCCCAGGTGCACTCTTTTAGATTATGGTGGTTCCACAGAACTTTCACCATCGGAATCTCCTTGTTCCTTAGCTGTCTGATCTGCGTGTCCAGAATCCACACTGGCTGCTCTATATAGGTGAGATCTGGAAGAATCTCTACCTCAGGCTCACTCAGAACCTGATTCGGATCTGACACAAACTGCCGTAGCATAGAAACATGAAATACCGGGTGAATTCTCTCCATAGAAGCAGGTAAATCCAGCTTATACGACACATTCCCGATCCGCTGCAAAATTTCAAAGGGTCCAATGTATCGTGGAGCTAATTTACCCTTCTTTCCAAAACGAACCACTCCTTTCATCGGAGACACTTTCAGCAATACCATACTACCCTCCTGAAACTCTAACTGCTTCCTGCGAACGTCTGCATAACTTTTCTGTCTACTCTGAGCTATCTTGATTCTATCTCTGATCAAGGGCACCACTCGACTAGTAATCTCTACTAACTCTGGCCCTACAAGAGCCTTCTCTCCTATCTCTTCCCAGCAAACAGGGGATCTGCATTTCCTCCCATACAAAGCTTCATACGGAGCCATCCCTATGCTAGCATGATGGCTGTTATTGTAGGCAAACTCCACCAAAGGTAGATGCTGCCTCCAAGAACCGCCAAAGTCTAACACACACAGTCGAAGCATATCCTCTATGGTCTGGATGGTCCTCTCTGACTGTCCATCAGTCTGTGGGTGGAAAGCAGTGCTAAACTCTAATCTCGTGCCCATCGCACTCTGCAGACTTCGCCAAAATCTGGAAGTAAACTGAGGTCCTCTGTCTGAAACTATAGACACTGGAACACCATGTAATCTCACTATCTCATCCAGATAGACCTGTGCCAATTTATCCACAGAATAGTTACTCCGAACTGGAAGAAAATGAGCAGATTTCGTGAGTCTGTCCACAATCACCCAAATCGAGTCTATCCTGTTGGACACTGCTAGTAAACCCACTACAAAATCCATGGCTATGTTCTCCCATTTCCACTCTGGAATCGGCAATGGGTTAAGCATTCCAGCTGGTTTCTGATGCTCTAGTTTCACCCTTTGGCAAACCTCACAGGTTGTCACAAACTGCGCCACTTCTTTCTTCATGGCTGGCCACCAATAGACCCTTTTCAGATCCTGGTACATCTTGGTGGCTCCTGGGTGAACACTATATCTCGCATTATGAGCTTCCCTCATAATGTCTTCCTTCACACTGTCATGATCTGGTACACAAAGTCGACTTCCATAACAGAGGATCCCTTTGCTATCAAATCTGAACTCTGCACTGTTGCCTGACTGAACAGTCCTGGCAATTTTCATCAACTCAGGGTCCTCATGCTGTCTCTGAGCTATCTGCTCCAGAAACACAGGTGTCACTCTCATCTGTGCTATCAACGCACCTGTACCAGACAACTCTAGCTATAATCCCTCTTCTAAGAGCTTGTAAAGCTCCATCACTACTGGTCTCCGCTCTGCTGCTATATGGGATAAACTGCCTAGTGATTTCCGGCTTAGGGCGTCTGCCACAACATTCGCCTTACCCGGATGGTACTGGATCTTACAATCATAATCACTGAGCAATTCTACCCATCTTCTCTGCCTCAAATTCAGCTCTCTCTGACTCAAGATGTACTGTAAACTCTTGTGATCAGTGAAGATCTCGCATTTAACCCCGTAGAGGTAATGCCGCCACATCTTAAGTGCAAAGATCACTGCTGCCATCTCTAGGTCATGGGTAGGGTAATTTAACTCGTGCTTCTTCAACTGTCTAGAAGCATAAGCTATCACCCTATCACTCTGCATCAATACACAGCCCAATCCCACTCGAGATGCATCACAGAACACTGTGAAATCCTCATTACTCACAGGCAGAGCTAACACTGGTGCTGTGGTCAATCTCCTCTTGAGCTCTTCAAAGCTCGCTTCACACTGGTCAGACCAGACAAACTTCTAGTTTTTTTGAGTCAGTTTGGTCATAGGAGCCGCTATCTTTGAGAAGTCCTGAACGAACCTCCTGTAGTAACCTGCCAGTCCCAGAAAGCTTTTAATCTCAGTCACTGTAGTGGGTCTAGGCCAGTTAGCTACAGCCTCTATCTTCTTGGGGTCTACCTCAATACCCTCTGCTGATACCACATGTCCCAAGAAGGAAATGCTCCTCAACCAAAACTCACACTTCGAGAACTTGGCATACAATCCATGCTCTCTCAGTGTCTGTAGAACTATCCTCAGATGCTGGGCATGCTCCTCTGCATTTCTGGAATACACTAATATATCATCGATGAAAACAATGACAAAGTGATCCAAAAACTCACTGAAAACTCTGTTCATGAGATCCATGAATGCTGCAGGGGCATTAGTCAACCCGAACGGCATCACTAAGAACTCATAATGCCCATATCTGGTCCTGAAAGTTGTCTTAGGCACATCTGCCTCTCTGACTCTCAACTGATGATACCCGGATCTCATATCTATTTTCGAGAAACAACCTGCTCCAGCTAGCTGGTCAAATAGATCATCACTCCTAGGTAGAGGATACCTATTCTTGGTAGTGACCTTGTTCAACTGTCTGTAGTCAATACAAAGTCTGAGGGATCCATCCTTCTTTTTGACAAAAAGCACTGGAGCACCCCAAGGTGAGGTACTAGGCGGATGAAACCCTTATCTACCAAATCCTGCAACTGCTCTTTTAACTCTTTTAACTCTGCTGGCGCCATCCTGTAGGGAGGAATAGAGATAGGTCTGGTATCTGGCAGCAATTCAATTTCAAACTCTATCTCTCTGCCAGGTGGTAGTCCTGGAAGTTCGTCTGGAAAAACATCGAGAAACTCTCGGACTACTGGTACTGTGGCTGGTTCCCTAACCTCACTGTCTAGCTCTCTCACATGAGCTAGAAACCCCTGACAACCCCTCCTAAGCAAACGACGAGCCTGAAGGGCTGATATCATACCTCTGGGTGTACCTCTCCTGTCTCCTCTGAAGACACACTCTGACCCATCCTGATCTCTGAGACTCACTAGCTTCTCTCTACAGTCCAAAGTAGCACTATATGTAGATAACCAATCCATCCCTAGAATGACATCAAAGTCCGTCAAATCTAGAACCACAAGGTCAGCTGGAAGGTATCTACCCTCTATAAACACTGGACTGAAACGACAGACTGACACTGCCACTGATGGGTCACATTTAGGTCCACTGACCCAGAGAGGATACTCTAACTCAGAACTGATCAAACCCAATCTCTCTATGGCTCTCGAAGCAATAAAGGAATGAGAAGCACCGGGGTCCATCAAAGCATACACATCTGAACACCCAATGATGAGATTACCTGACACCACTGTGTTCGACGTGTTAGCCTCCTCCTGTGTCACAGTGAAAATCCGTGCTGGGGCTACCGGATTTCCACCTCGGGAACCTGCTGCTGAAGTAGAGGCTGCCCCTCTCCCTCTACCTCTGCCACTACTCTGAGGCATGACTGGAGCTACTGGCCGAACAACTGGCTGTACCACACTGCCTGAACTCATCTGCTGGGATGGTGCAAAAGTCACCTGAGGACAATCCCGAGCAATATGCCCTTCCTGTCCACATCTAAAACAAGCTGTAGATCCCAACCGACAAACTCCTCCATGTGGTTTTCCGCATCTTCTGCAGACTGGAGCTGTGCCAGAGCTTGAGCCACTACCTATTCCCAGACCTGACTTCACTTTACTCCAGAACTTACTCTTTGTTCCTTTTGCTCTATCCCATCTCTTGCTGCCTGAAGTGCCTGAACTGGGGGCCTTAGACCCCGAAGCCTGTGCCTTTGACTGTTTCTGAATATTGGCATTAGCTTCCATTTTCCTGGCTGCGTCCACTATAGTGTGGAAACTCTCCTTTTCTGCTGGAAGAATCAAGGAAGAATACCTGGGATGCAATCTCATAGTATATCTCCTTGCCTTCTTCTGATCAGTATCATAGGCTTGACCCACATACTGAAGCAAATCCAAGAACTTATCTGTGAATTCATCAACACTCATCTCATCTGTCTGTCGTAACTGTTCGAACTCTATTACTTTCATCTGCCTGGAACTGTCAGGAAAAGCCCACCCTGCAAATTCATTGGCGAACTCTCCCCAAGACATACTGTTCATCCTGGGTTCCACATAATTCTTGAACCATTCTCTGGCCTTCTTGCATTTCAGTGTAAACCCTGCCATCTCAATGGCTCTACTATCATCAGCTCCCAATTCACTTGTTATCATCCTAACTGATCTGAGGTATTCAAATGGATCATCTCCCGTGTTGTATTTAGGAGCATCCAATTTCAAGTACTCTGTCATTTGCACTTTACCTCCAGATGAGCTAGGTTGATGTCTGTCAACAACAGGGGCTACTGGTTCTGGTGGTGGTACTGGTTCATTTGGCTCTGGGTGTGCTGCACTTGGATGGGTAGGGGAAGATGGATACATAGGATATGGTGGGTAATAAGGAGGATACGGCATATATGGCATGTAAGGGGGATAGGGGACAAAACTAGAGTACTCCGACATACCTCCCATCGGATACTCTGGGTCCTGCGGAAAGGCTGGATAGCCAAAACCTGAGGTCTGAGCACCTCCCTGCGATTCTCCCATCCCTTCCTCAAATCTGCCTATACCCATGCTGTCATCTCGCGACTGGTCAATCTCCATAGCCTCCCTCCTTTCCTCTGATCTTTCTCCTCTCGCTGTACCTCTTCTGCTCTCGTCTACAGACCTTTTTGGGTCTAGTGACGTACCTTCCCTGCTAGATCTCTGAGACCTTGACCTTGGCAATGCAGGAGGACGAGTAGTTGGTCTCTCACTATCTAGTGGGACTCCAGTCAATCGAGCGGATCGATGAGTTCCTCTCATCTTTACTCGCTGAAAAACAACACATAACAGAGCACTTAGCACATAAACATCACATATCAATAAGGCACATGCATAACTTATGGCATAGATAGGACTCACCACCCTATCCTAGTGGACATGATTTCCTATTGTGCTTGACCACTTCTAACCTCTATGAGCCCGACACTATCTCTATAGGTCCGATCATGTGAACCTAGGGCTCTGATACCAATCTGTAACGACCCCAAAATGGACCGTCACCGGCGCTAGAATTCAGGTCGGCTTAAGGCCGCCAGAACCCGTAGCAAGCCTGCTCTACTCTCTGTGTACCTGTAAATCTCATACATGATCATACATTTTCTGTGAAAATAAAAACTCTTTTCTGAACCAAGGCTTAACCTGTGCATGCACTATCTCTGTACTCTGTACTCTGTACTCTGTACTCTGTATCCCTGACTAGAGCTTGCTCTAGATGGGTTAACTCATACCTGTTAAGCCTGGTTTTTCACATACTCAGTAAAACATATACATATACAGATCATGTACATAACAATAGATTTACAACACAAACTACTAAGTCAAGCACATCTGTAACTGAAAACACAACTAGTACATCTCGTTATTATTACATGTCCACTCTAAACTATTACATATCTCTTTTCTCTTTCTACACTGTGTTGAACCTTCCCTGTACACTATACATTAAACCTGTAAGACTGGGGTTAAGGGAGTGGGATGAGCTCTATAGCCCAGTGAGTAGAACAGTAAAACAATTCATTAAAATATGATCTCATGGAATGCACCATATCACAGACAAGCCACATCAAGAGTAAACCTGTCACCACATAGTCCCAGTAACTCTGTGCCAGGGCGTAGAATCGAGCACCTGGTCTTCCTGTCATATATGTATATGTGTATATAACACCTCTGTACTTACCATTGCCAGGGCGTAGTCAAAGGCTCCTGGTCTTTACTATATACCTGCCAGGGCGTAGTCAAAGGCTCCTGGTCTTCTCTATACCTGCCAGGGCGTAGTCAAAGGCTCCTGGACTTCCTGTCTGAGACTATTGGATCATTCAGCATTTACCCACATCATCAAAGAACGATGCAATGCAACATATTCGTGGATACTAATGCAATCAACCTGTGGTATAATCATGATGCATGAGATATGCTAAAACATTCCATTGTGCAAGTAAAAGAGTTAAGTTTAGTTCCACTCACCTCTGGCTATCTGGACTGACTGACTCTGCAGGCTCTGTAACCTCTGGAGCAGTACTCACTGCTGCTCTCTCTGGTTCCTCTGGTCTGTACCTATACAGATAAATGCAAATGAGGGACCAAACTAGCTTATGACCAACTCTATTCAACTCCCCAAGAATCCCCTTAAACTCACTCTAATATCCATGCAAAGCATGCAAAGGAAAGCTGGACAAAACACTTTCGACGGCAGGTTCGGCGGCCGAAAGTCCTCTCCAGAGACGAAACTCAAGCACCTTCGGCGGCCGAATCTCTACTTTCGGCAGCCGAACCCTTTCGGGAGCAAGTTTCGGAGGCCACAAGGCACTCCAGAGACTAAAGTCTCTAACCTTCGGCGGCACCTTCGGCGGCCGAACTTCCCTCCAGAGCCGAAAGTCCAAAAGCTCGGGGGCAAGTTTGGGCAGCCGAAGCCACCTCCTCACACCTCTTCAGGGGTTCGGCGGCCGAATATACCTTCGGCTGTCGAACCTGGGTTCATCAGCAGGGCAGAAACTTGCCCTGCCTCTCGCTCAATGCACACAACTCACTCCACCTCCCACACCTCAATCCTTCCACTTGCATACACTCATGTATATGCTCCAAGGGGTCAAAAACTACCTAAAAACCCCAAACACACAACACAACAACACAGAAACAAGCTCTATGCACAAAATCATCAAAACCTTACAAATAACCCTATTCATGCAACTCTCTCCATAAACCCCATAAAACCTTCAGAAAACATAAAAACAAGCTCAGGATCTTCACTTACCTCTTGAAATCAAGAAGATGAACGATCCTAACGTGGAGTTTTGGAGCAACTTGCCTTCAAACGCTCCAAACTTCAAACTCATTTCCTTATGCATAAAACTTGATAAACATATCAAAACATGCTAGAAACACATAAATCGAATCCTTCTAGAGACTTCCGACATCCCGGACTCCACCGGAAAGTAGAATTCCGATGCCGGACTCTAGACGGGTATTACAAACTAATCCCTAATTAACAAACAAACCCTATGATCAACTTTATAAGATTTTAACTTGCTAATAGTATTAAAAATTAGGAAGATCTAACTCTAATTAAGAAACTCACACCAGAGCGGCTAATAAAATTAGAATATATTATCCCGTAATAAATAATATTGCATGTCATGAGTATCAAACTTAGCAAGTAATTACAGATTTAATAAATTTGAATGATTATATATTATTCACTCAATTGAACAATTAACTAGATTGAGTCAACGAAACAAATAATAATTTTAAGCATACAGGAATCACATAGAAACTAAAAATAAAGATAGAGAATTAAGATTAACTCGATCTTACAATCCTTGCGAATTACACCTTGAAGATCCCTTAGCGAGATAGAAGGAATTAGCTAATGGAGTACAGTGTATAAATTGAGCAGAAGAATAAAAGTTTTCTTTTATTTATTACTTAACTTTTCCTCGAATTGCCATTTTGAGTTTTCAACTCAGTGAACAATTATTTTTATAACGACCCAGAAATCGAACTGCTACTAGTGTTAGGATTCAGATCGACTTAAGGTTGTTGGAGTCCGTAGTAAGCCTATTATATATCTTGATGTAATCCTAAATATGATCTTAAAAACATATAAAAATATTTCAATCTCATGAACTAAAACTTGACATGTATATACTAATATAACTGAAAACATAAAGATATAATCCCAAATATGATCTTAAAAATATATAAAAATATTTCCATTTCATGAACCAAAACTTGATATGTATATACTAATATAACTGAAAATATAAAACTCATATTAGAGCTCTCATCATGAACAAAGGATTATAAAAGAAAGAACTTGTGCAAAGTACAATTCTAAACCACAAAGGATTACATGTCTACAACTATAACTATTATATTAGAATTATACCATAAAACACTGATGACCTTGCAAACTAACTTTGGTCTTGCAAACTTGGAGTTAGGGGGAAAGGGATAAGCTACTAGAGCCTAGTGAACAGAAACATAATCATAAAACAGTTTAATAAGATATATGATTGTATGAATGCGTCACAACATAAACAATTCACATCAACATGGACTTATCACTAGTAACCCTCCATAATTTCAATAGTGCCCAGTCCACAATGGGTGCTCCTTAGGACGTCCTCTTAAAACATAACATAATATATCCATAGTTCTAGGAGTATAGAATGGGCAATCCTGGTCTTTTTATATCCGTTATAATATATCATAACATGCTCGAGAGCTAGTGGGTCATCCAACATCCACCACAACAACAATTACTTATGCAATGCATCATATTCATGGACTCTAATGCAAAACAACCTAATCATATACACATGACATTCGTAATGCATGAACATACTTAAAATTTTTGATTTCTTTAAAATAATAGTTTAGTTTAGTTTTACTCACCTCTGCTAAAACAAGCCTAGCTTTGCACTGCCAGTCTTTACAGTCTCCCAAGTCTAATCTTAGACAGATGGACTTAAATGAGGGACTAAATATAACTTTTATAATACTTGAAACTACCCCATAAAATCCCTAAAAAATATATATAAAAAAAATATGTGGAAAATGGGCTGACAATGGCTAGACAGGGAACTTTCTGTAGCAGGTTCGCTGGCGTAAAGTTCCCTTATAGATCCGAAGGTCAAATCTTCGGAGGCTGGTTAGGCAGCCAAACGACAACCTTCACAGGCAGGTTCGGCACCTGAGCCAAACTTGGGTTCTTCTGAAATTCAGAACCCGATTCTGCCTCAACCAACAACCACCAAAATGCAATTAAACTCATATGCAATAACTCAAAAGCATACATATACAACTCAACACATTAAGAACCACTTAAAACTAACCTAAACTTAATCATGCATTCAATAAAACCATCAAATCAAGGAAACTCATCTCATCCTCAATCTTTTTCTTTAAACTCAATTCTAAACCCTTGCATGCAATGAAAACACTTAAAATAGTTTATAAATTTTTCAAAACTGAAAGAAAAAGATAAAGGTTCAACTCACCTCTTCGAAGAAGGCACAACAAAGCAAGAAGGAAGTTGTGGAGGAGAAAGAGATAAGCTCTGAAGGGTCCAATGGCCAAAAACCTCAAAAATTCAACTTGATTCTTCAAAATAAAGGTAAAACTCATAAATTTTTAAAGGATTTATCGAAAACTCAAAGTGAAAATCATCAAGAGGTCTTAGGCTCACCTTTGCCTGAAAAGAGATGAGTTTTGAAGGGTCCAATGGCTAAAAGCTTCAAAAATTCAACTTGATTCTTCAAAATAAAGGTAAAACTCATGCATTTTTAAAGGATTTATAGAAAACTCAAAATAAAAATCATTAAGAGGTATTAGACTCACTTTTTCCGGAAAGAAGAGAGAAAAACTCCTCTCAAAATCGAGTTGAGGCCTTTTATAGCTAGATCTACTAGCTTGTATTCACTGGTTGAACCTGAGAGGTTCGGCAGCCGAACCTTAATTATTTGAAAAGATCATTCTCTTTTTTAAAACACATATTAAAATGCTTAAAATTTATTTTATAAAAATCCATTTTACCTTCTAAAGTTTCCGATTTCGAGATTCCGGATTCTAATAGAAATTCCATCGAAAAGTTAAAATTTTGACACCGGAGTTTAGTCAGGTATTACATTTTTCCTCCTTTAAGAATATTCATCCTCGAATGTTCATTCCCGAATATTCAACCATATATATAAACACCTAGCATACACAAGAAGAAAACACATAAAACTATCCAACAACTTACTACAAAAGAGATGAGGATACTGTCTAAGTATAGACTGTAACGACGCGAAACCGGTACCCCTTAGTAACGGTCTGAACCATCACTGGCACTAGGATCCAGATCGGCTTAAGGCCGCCGAGACCCGTAGTCAGCCAACTATACTCTCTGTGTACCTGATAAATCCCATACATGATACAAAGCCACTCAGCAATTCTTTAAAACTCTGTAGGCTTAACTACTGCTACTCAGATATGTCAATCTGAAATGGCCCTCAGGGCCTATACCAGGGACTACTATCTGATGTGGGTCAAGGGATTGAAACCCTTTTAAGCTGTAATACAATCCACTGGTATCACATCAAAGCCATACATTAAGCCTAACTCACACATTTCTCATCAAGAAACGTAAAACAGGATTCATGTACAAGGGATTAATCATACATCACACTATAGCAATGACATTAGGGAAAGCACAAGTCTATCCAGTATATGCCAGTCCATATCTATATTAAATTACAACTAACCTTTTAATTACATCATGTCCACGATACTATTACAACATACATTCATGCATAACTTTCCTCTGTACTCTTGCTGACTTTGATTTCCCATAGCTATCTCAGAACCTGCAAAACTAGGATTAAGGGAGTGGGATGAGCTCTAGAGCCCAGTGAGGAGGAACAGTAAAACAGTTCATTAATTACATGTTTTCATGAAATGTATCACATCACAAACATATCATCTCACAGATGAATTTGTCACCAATAGCCCTCAACTACCTGTTATACTATAACCAACTGTGCCAAGGAGACTATGTCATCACCTGGTCTACTCTTATCTCTGCTCTGATATCATAACATGACCAACTGTGCCAAGGAGACTATGTCATCACCTGGTCTACTCTTAACTCTGCTCTGACCATAGTACCAGGAGCGACCTGGCCTATCCAGGGGCGACCTGGTATGGCTATCTCATGCCATAACTCTGTATCTGATCTCTATCAAGGGCTAAGGATCATCCAACATTCATCCACAGGAACAACAACATATGCAATGCATCATATTCGTGAATTCTAATGCAACACAACCTAATCCATAACATGGCAGTTTATGATGCATGGATCATGCTAGAATCGTGTTATTTCTCAAGATAAAAGATTAAGTTTAGTTCCACTCACCTGTAGCCACGCAGTGGCTAGCTCTGGACCAACTCTAACTCTGAAGCAGCTACTACTGCTAAACACCTCGGTTCCTCGGGTCCAATCCTACAATGGAGGATGCAAATGAGGCACCAAACATACTCTATGCAACTGATAAAACAACTTCCCAAAACCCCTCTAGAACACCTCAAAACATGCATGCAAAACAAGCAAAGGAAGGCTGGACGGGGCACCTTCGGCAGCACCTTCGGCGGCCGAATGTCTCCTCCAGAGACGAAAGTCTGGCATGTTCGGCGGCCGAATCCTCCTTCGGCTGCCGAACCTGAGTTCATCCAGAACTCAGCCCCGACGGCAACCTCCCTTCTTCATCCACTTCTAACGCTCAACACCTGCATAACTCCTCCCTCAACTCACATATACTTAAGTATATGCTCAAAGGGGTCTAAAACTACCTAACAACCCCAACACAAACAACAAACAGACACATAATCATGCTTACACCAGTAAAACATCAAAAACTAAGCTTTAAACCCTAGATATGCAACTCTACCCTTACCCTTTTTAAAAGTTGTATAAATCAGTAAAAGAAGGTCAAACCCTTTCCTTACCTTCTGAAATCAGAAGAGGAACAACCTGAAAGCTGATCTATGGACCAACACCTCTTCCAAAGCTCCAAACCACTAACCCTCTCCTTTTGACCTTACACCTTCAAACTCACTTGAAAAACACCACACCTGAGCATGGTGTGATAAAATCCTGCAGATGAGTCATGAGAGACGTGGCCTAATCCTCTGTCTGTGATGCCAAAGCAACACCTGGCCATTTCACCGACGGAGGAGTGCACAATAGCTGGCTGACCAACTCAACTTCGGCTGCCGAATCGCATGCAAAACCATGCCACATTCGGGGGCCGAACTTGAACTTCGGGGGCCGAACATTGGGCACTTTCGGCGGCCGAACTTTACCTTCGGCGGCCGAACATGGCAGAATGCCTCCTTGGCCTTTTCTCTTCCAAACTCAATCCTTTTTCACTCTAACCCTTTAAAACACTTGAAATCATTTTAGAAAACTTTCTCTTCCCCTTCCAGAGACCTCTGACATCCTCGAATTCCACTGGACGGTAGAAATTCCGAGGTCTGAATCTAGCCGGGTATTACATTCTTCCCCCCTTTAAGAACATTCGTCCTCGAATGTTGAAAACAACAATAAACATACATGCACACAAGCAATTAAGGAAAGCCTAACACCTTCCTCTGAGAAGAGACACGGATACCACTGGAGTAAAACTCCCGGGTTGTCTACGCTTCCTGACTCTATTGACTTTTCCCTACTTATTACTTCTGTCAGTACACGACAACTGACTTGCATCTTTCATCTGACTACTGCTCTTCCTTTCTCTTTGACTCTTCTCAGCTTTATTTACACTACTCTGGTTACACTAATCTTTGCTTTTCTTTACTCAACCAGATTAGAGGAGCAACAACGCTAAGGACATGCTAGATACCTTGCCTCTAGCTTCACCTCTTCTGCCCCGACATCGAACTCAGATTACAGAACGTGGCCTCTATGCCATGTTCTCGTAAACTCTATAACACTTAGTAGATAATGGGCATGCTTCTCTGTTTCTCTAAACGATTCTATGCTTTTGCTGCGTCACTCTGATCCTTACCCGCCTTTCTTCTTCTTTACTATACTGGCTTCTTCTCTTTTAATCCCTTTTAACTACACTAGACTATCCCTAGCTCTCTAGCTCTCTAGGTATTTGTTTCTGTAGGATAAACTGATAAGCGACTTCTGACTGAGGGCAGCTAACATCTCGTCTGCCTTACCCAGTCAATACTGTCTTGTATACGCAAAGTCGCTGAGCAGTTTTACTCCTTACCTCTGGTTTAGCCTCGTCACTATACTACAGATCTCATCTCTACGCAACTGCTAAACTGACTTTTCTCTAACTGTCGACATATAGTTCCCAACTCTCAGATCATACGGAACTAGCTGGTCCGATAGATCATCCATTCTACATGGGAACACCTGTCCTTGGTAGTGATTTTGTGCAACTAGTCACAGTTGTGACAAAATCTCATGGTTTCATCCTTCGTTTCTCACAACGACACTGGAACACTCCAGGGTGTAGTACTAAGTCGGATAGAAGCCTTAACTACCAAGTTCACAACTGCTCTAATATCTCTCTCAAACTTGCAACTGCTTTTCTAGCTCTTACAGCTTTTTCCACTCTGACATGCTACAGATACCATGTCGAAGGAAGAGGTGAAGATGAGTCTCATCTCCATCCTTGTTTCACTTTCCGACTCTCTATTGTGTTACCAATGGTAACCCTGCTCGTTTGTCTGGGATAACACATATAACTCTTTCTCAAGAATTCACGAGCCTGTAGGGCTGATATCAAATTTCTGGGTAGGACTGTTCCCTCAAAGGACTAACTCTGACCCATCCGAGCCTCTGAACTCTGAACTTTCCTATCTTATCTTTGCAGACTTAGGTAGTACCTCGAGTAGCTAGCCAATCCGCCCTAGGTTGACATCACCAGTCACCCCTAGAACCATAAGGTCAGCTGGAAGGCATCTACTACTCACAACAAACTCTAACCTGAACCGACAGACTGACTCTGCCACAGATGGATCACTCTTGGGCCCATGACCCAAAGAGAACACTCTAAACCCAGAAGGTATCAAGCCCTCTCTATCTACGGCTCTCAAAATAACAGGGAAAGAAACATCAGAGTCCACTATAACCGACACATCTGAACACCCTCAAGTGAACGTATCTGACGTCACCGTGTTCGATGTGTTAGTCTCCTACTAAGTCAGGATGAAGATCCAAGCTAAAGCTAACGACTCTTCCCTCGGGAACCGATCAAAGAAAAGGAGAACTCTCTCCTCCTGCCTCAACCACTATCCTAAAACATGGCTAGAGCTACAGGCTGAGTTACACTACTAGAAGTCAGCTGCTGGGACTGTGCCAATCAGGGCCGCAGTAGGACACTCACACAAGATGAGTCCTTCCTGCTCGCATCTATACATGCCGTAGTCCCATACCAACAGACTACTTTTGTGTACACTCCACGCCTCACGTAATCCAGACTAATCTGAACTAGAGCTCAATCGCCATCTAATCCCAGACTAACCTGACATCTCTTTCTCAACTTTCTTTCTGTTCTTTCTCTGCTCTATTCTACCTCATTTACTCTTCTCTTTGCTTCCTTTTCTCTTACTTACTTTTATTTCTTGTTCTTACTTTTCCCTTTCTTACACTATTCTCTGCCTTATTTCTTTACTTAAGGTCTACACTCAGAGCTAAGAGCTCACTCTCTCTCTATCTGGCTCTCTATCTGGATGTATAACATCCACAGCTATAGCTCTCGAGCTCTTTCCTGGCTCACTAACCTTTCACGACTCACTCGTCTCTGAACCTTTATCTCAGAACATCTTACACTTTACTCTTCTCACATCAACTGTTATTCTACTGGTGTCCAGAAAACCATACATATCAGAAAACTCAAAAGTGAGCTTACCTGGCACCACTGTGTTCGGTGTGTCTGTCTCTGGTTGAACTTGGGTGAAAATCCGAGCCAAAACTGACGGACTTCCACTTAAGGAACCTCCTGAAGAAGGGACTACCCCTCTTTCTCTACCTCTGCCCTGCACCGAGGCTGGAGCTTCTGGTGGACTTATATTGTCTGAGGATGTCTGCGGGAACTGTGCTGGTACGATCATAATGGGACACTCTCGTGCCATGTGCCCCTCCTGTCTGCACCTGAAACATGCTGTTGTCCCAGCCCGACAGACTCCTTTGTGCCTCCTACCACACCTCGCACAGCTAGACCGATCCCAACTAGAACTCGAACCCTCGCGAAAACCCATTCCAAACTTGACCCTGTTCCAGAACTCTCTTTTCTTTGACCCTTTCAGGCCTCTCACTTTCTTTTTATTCTTTGCAGCAGTCTCACCCAAAGGAAAACGGTCACTATTCTCTGGGTCATTTTCTACACTCATGTTTTCTGTTTGCTCTAACTGCTCACATTCACTCTTTTTACTCTCCCTTGAGCTATCTGGACAAGCCCATCCTGCAAACTCTATAGCAAACTGCACCCAGGATAAGCTTTCTACCCTAGGGTCCACATACTGGTTGAACCATTCCCTTGCCTTCTCACATTTCACTGTGACCCCTGCCATCTGAATGACTCTACTCTCACTGGCTCCCAACTCATCAGTTATCATCTTGACCATTCTGAGATACGTAACAGGGTCATTACCTGTTTCAAACTTGGGAACATCCAACCTCAAATAGTCTGTCATCTGTACCACACTTCCTCCAGGTGATCTAGGCTTAGGTGTTTGGATAACTGGGGCTACTGGTTCTACTGGTGGTGGAGGAGGTGCAACATTCCCTGGGGTAGGGTTTGCTGAACCTGGGTAACAAAAGAAAGGTGGGAACATGGTATACTGTGGATATGGCGGGTAAAAGGGAGGATAGGGCATAAAGGTGGGGTATGGGTTATACCTAGGAAACTCTGATGTACCACCCATCGGGTACTCTACCTCCCACGGGTAGGGTGGATACTGAGGTGGAACAAACCTCGAGGCCTGAGTGCCTCCTTGGGACTCACCCATATCTCCTCCTAACCTGCTCCTGCCAAAGCTACCATCTCTGCTCTGCTCATCCTCCTCTATTTCTCTCATCAACCCTGACATACCACCCTGAATGTAATACCCGGCTAGAATCCGGCACCGGAATTTCTGTTGTCTGGTGGAATCCGGGGTGTTGGGATTCTATATAAGGGTAGGCGTTATGTTTTCTCAGTGTTATGATGTGTTTTATGGTTTTACAGTTCGATAGTTTTGAGTTGAAATGAACCAAGGCAGAGGAGCCAA
The DNA here is from genome assembly GCF_001659605.2 of Manihot esculenta. NCBI lineage: Eukaryota > Viridiplantae > Streptophyta > Magnoliopsida > Malpighiales > Euphorbiaceae > Manihot > Manihot esculenta. The sequence continues at coordinate 171,100 of NC_035166.2, forward strand.
GTTCGGCCGCCGAAGGTAAGTTCGGCCGCCGAAAGTGCCCAATGTTCGGCTTCCAAAGTTCAAGTTCGGCCCCCGAATGTTGCATGGATTTGCATTCGATTTGGCAGCCGAAGCTGAGTTGCTTAGCCAGCAGGTTTGTATCCCTTAGTCAGCATTTTGGACAGGTGTTATCACCAGATCATGTCCAGAAATTGGCCACGTCTCTCCTGGTTTAGTTGCTGTATTTGAGCAGCTCATGCAGAGTGTTTTGATCGTTCACAAGGGTTTGAATGGTTTGAAGCAAAAAGCTAAGTTTGTGAGAGTTTGAGAGTTTGAGGAGTGTTGGTCCGTTGTCCTTAGTTCAGAGTGTTCAGCTTCTTGTTACAGGAGGTAAGTAATGCTCTTGAACCTGTTTATGTGTTTTCTGAAGGTTTTATGGAAGTTAAGGGAGAGAGATGCATGTTTAAGTGAGAAGTAGTGGTTTTGATGAGTTATGCATGTATACATGTTTCTGTGTTATGTTTGATTTGTTGTTTGGGGTTATTAGATAGTTTTGGACCCCTGTGATCATATACGTGCGTATATGTGTGTTGAGGAATTGGAGTATATATGGTTTGAGTGGTTGAAGGGAAGGAGAAGATGGTTTGCCGTTGAAGCTGAGTTCTGGATGAACTCAGGTTCGGCAGCCGAAAGTTCATTCGGCCGCCGAACCTCCTGCATGGTGGCTTGGTTGCCACAGCTTGCCCCCGAGTGTTTTTGCCTGTTCGGCTCTGTTTGGGGGATTCGGCCGCCGAAGGTGCCGCCGAAGGTGCTTGAGTTTCGTCTCTGGAGAGGACTTTCGGCCGCCGAACCTGCCGCCGAAAGTGTCCTGTCCAGCTTTCTTTTGCATGCTTTGCATGGATAGTTGAGTGAGTTTAAGGGGATTCTTGGGGAAGTTTAAGAGAGTTATTTCTACGCTTGTTTGGTCCCTCATTTGAGTCCATCTGTATAGGTACAGACCAGAGGAACCAGAGAGAGCAGCAGTGAGTACTGCTCCAGAGGTTCAGAGCCTGCAGAGTCAGTCAGTCCATATAGCCAGAGGTGAGTGGAACTAAACTTATGACTTTTAATTGAACCACAAACTGCTTTTAGCATATCTCATGCATCATGTTTATGCCATAGGTTGATTGCATTAGTATTCACGAATATGTTGCATTGCATAGTTATTTGTTGATGTGAGTGAATGCTGAATGATCCAATAGTCTCAGACAGGAAGTCCAGGAGCCTTTGACTACGCCCTGGCAGGTATAGCGAAGTCCAGGAGCCTTTGACTACGCCCTGGCAGGTATAGCAAAGTCCAGGAGCCTTTGACTACGCCCTGGCAATGGTAAGTACAGAGGTGTTATATACACATATACATATATGACAGGAAGACCAGGTGCTCGATTCTACGCCCTGGCACAGAGTTACTGGGACTATGTGGTGACAGGTTTACTCTTGATGTGGCTTGTCTGTGATATGGTGCATTCCATGAGATCATATTTTACTGAGATGTTTTACTGTTCTACTCACTGGGCTATAGAGCTCATCCCACTCCCTTAACCCCAGTTTTGCAGGTTCAGGGTACAATATACAGGGACAGTCCAGCAGAGTACAGGAAAAGTAAAGAGATCTGTAATAGCTTAGAGTGGACATGTAATATTAAAGAGATGTAATAGTTGTTGCTTGACCTAGTAATGTATGTGTTGTACATGATCTGTATATGTATATATGTTTTCCTGTATGTGAAAACCAGGCTTAACAGGTATGAGTTAACCCCTCTAGAGTAAGCTCTAGTCAGGGATACAGAGTACAGAGTACATGAGTACAGAATACAGAGATAGTGCATGCACAGGTTAAGCCTTGGTTCAGAAAAGAGTTTTATTTTCACAGAAAATGTATGATCATGTATGAGGTTTATAGGTACACAGAGAGTATAGCAGGCTTGCTACGGGTTCTGGCGGCCTTAAGCCGACCTGAATCCTAGCGCCGGTGACGGTCCATTTTGGGGTCGTTACAGATTGGTATCAGAGCCCTAGGTTCACATGATCGGACCAATAGAGACAGTGTTGGGCTCAGACAGGTTAGAAGTGGTCAAGCACAATAGGAAATCATGTCCACTAGGATAGGGTCTTGAGTCCTATCTGCTATGATATGCCATGAGTGTTGTATGTGTATGATTGATATGTGATGTTTATGTGCTAAAGTGGTATGTTATATGTTGTGTTTCCAGAGTAAAGATGCGAGGAACTCGTCGATCAGCTCGATTGACTGGAGTCCCACCAGAGAATGAGAGACCAGCTGCTCGTCCTCCTGCATTGCCAAGGGCAAGGTCTCAGAGATCTAGCAGGGAAGGTACGTCAATAGACCCTAGAAGGTCTGTCGACGAGAGCAGAAGAGGAACAGCTAGGGGAGGAAGATCAGAGGAAAGGAGGGACGCTATGGAGATTGATCAGTCTAGAGATGACAGCATGGGTATAGGCAGTTTTGAGGAAGGTATGGGAGAGTCGCAGGGAGGTGCTCAAACCTCAGGTTTTGGCTATCCAGAGTATCCGATGGGAGGTATGTCGGAGTACTCGAGTTTTGTGCCATATCCTCCTTATATGCCTTATATGCCTTATCCTTACTACCCACCATATCCTATGTATCCATCTTCCCCTACTCATCCAAGTGCAGCACACCTAGAGCCAAATGAACCAGTACTATCACCAGAACCAGTAGCCCCTGTTGTTGACAGACATGAACCTAGCTCATCTGGAAGTAAAGTCCAAATGACGGAGTACTTGAAATTGGATGCTCCTAAATACAACACAGGAGATGATCCATTTGATTACCTCAGAGCAGTTAGGATGATAACCAGTGAATTGGGAGCAGATGATAGGAGAGCCATTGAGATGGCAGGTTTCACATTAAAATGCAAGAAAGCCAGAGAATGGTTTAAGAATTATGTGGAGCCTAGAATGGACAGCATGTCATGGGGAGAGTTCGCCAATGAGTTTGCAGGGTGGGCTTTTCCTGACAGTTCGAGGGAGATGAAAGTAATTGAATTTGAACAATTGAGACAGACAGATGAGATGAGTGTTGATGAATTCACAGATAAGTTTCTGGATCTGCTTCAGTACGTGGGTCAAGCCTATGATACTGATCAGAAAAAAGCAAGGAGATATACTATGAGACTGCATCCCAGGTATGCTTCCTTGATTCTTCCAGCAGAAAAGGAGAGTTTCCATACCATAGTAGACGCAGCCAGGAAAATAGAAGCTAGTGCCAATATTCAGAAACAGTCAAAGGCACAGGCTTCGGGTTCTAAAGCCCCCACTCCAAGCAGTAAAAGATGGGATAGAGCAAAAGGAACAAAGAGTAAGTTCTGGAGTAAAGTCAAGTCAGGTCTGGGAATAGGTAGTGGCTCAAGCTCTGGCACAGCTTCAGTCTGCAGACGATGCGGAAAACCACATGGAGGAGTTTGTCGGTTGGGATCTATAGCTTGTTTTCGATGTGGACAGGAAGGGCATATTGCTCGGGATTGTCCGCAAATGACTTTTGCACCATCCCAGCAGATGAGTTCAGGCAGTGTGGTACAGCCAGTTGTACGGCCAGCAGCTCCAGTCATGCCTCAGACTAGTGGCAGAGGTAGAGGGAGAGGGGTAGCCTCTACTTCAGCAGCAGGTTCCCGAGGTGGAAATCCGGTAGCCCCAGCACGGATTTTCACAGTGACACAGGAGGAGGCTAACACGTCGAACACAGTGGTGTCAGGTAATCTCATCATTGGGTGTTCAGATGTGTATGCTTTGATGGACCCCGGTGCTTCTCATTCCTTTATTGCTTCGCGAGCCATAGAGCGATTGGGTTTGATCAGTTCTGAGTTAGAGTATCCTCTCTGGGTCAGTGGACCTAGATGTGACCCATCAGTGGCAGTGTCAGTCTGTCGTTTCAGTCCAGTGTTTATCGAGGGTAGATACCTTCCAGCTGACCTTGTGGTTCTAGATTTGACGGATTTCGATGTCATTCTAGGGATGGATTGGTTATCTACATATAGTGCTACGTTGGACTGTAGAGAGAAGCTAGTGAGTCTTAGAGACCAGGATGGGTCAGAGTGTGTCTTCAGAGGAGACAGGAAAGGTACACCCAGAGGTATGATTTCAGCCCTTCAGGCTCGTCGTTTGCTTAGGAGGGGTTGTCAGGGGTTTCTAGCTCATGTGAGAGAGCTAGACAGTCAGGTGAGGGAACCAGCTACAGTACCAGTAGTCCGAGAGTTTCTCGATGTGTTCCCAGACGATTTGCCAGGACTACTACCTGAGAGGGAGACAGGGTTTGAAATTGAATTACTGCCAGATACCAGACCTATCTCTATTCCTCCCTATAGGATGGCGCCAGCTGAGTTAACAGAGTTGAAAGAACAGTTGCAGGACTTGGTAGATAAGGGTTTCATCCGCCCTAGTACCTCACCTTGGGGTGCTCCAGTGCTCTTTGTCAGAAAGAAGGATGGATCCCTCAGACTTTGTATCGACTACAGACAGTTGAACAAGGTCACTATCAAGAATAGGTATCCCTTACCTCGGATTGATGATCTATTTGACCAGCTAGCTGGAGCAGGTTGTTTCTCGAAAATAGATCTGAGATCTGGGTATCATCAGTTGAGAGTTAGAGAGGCAGATGTGCCTAAGACAGCTTTCCGAACCAGATATGGGCATTATGAGTTCTTAGTGATGCCGTTCGGGTTGACTAACGCCCCTGCAGCATTTATGGATCTCATGAACAGGGTATTCAGTGAGTTTCTGGATCACTTTGTCATTGTGTTTATCGATGATATCTTAGTGTATTCCAGAGATGCAGAGGAGCATGCCCAGCATCTGAGGATCGTTTTGCAGACACTGAGAGAGCATGGTTTATATGCCAAGTTCTCGAAGTGTGAGTTTTGGTTACGGAGCATTGCCTTCTTGGGACATGTGGTATCAGCAGAGGGTATTGAGGTAGACCCCAAGAAGATAGAGGCTGTAGCTAACTGGCCCAGACCCACGACAGTGACTGAGATTAAAAGCTTTCTGGGACTGGCAGGTTACTACAGGAGGTTCGTTCAGAACTTCTCAAAGATAGCAGCTCCTATGACCAAATTAACTCAGAAGAACCAGAAGTTTATCTGGTCAGACCAGTGTGAAGAGAGCTTTGAGGAGCTCAAGAGGAGATTGACAACAGCACCAGTGTTAGCTCTGCCTGTCAGTAATGAAGAGTTCACAGTGTTCTGTGATGCGTCTCGAGTGGGATTGGGTTGTGTATTGATGCAGAGTGATAGAGTAATAGCTTATGCTTCTAGACAGTTGAAGAAGCACGAGTTGAATTACCCTACCCATGACTTAGAGATGGCAGCAGTTATCTTTGCACTTAAGATGTGGCGGCATTACCTCTACGGGGTTAAATGCGAGATCTTCACCGATCACAAGAGTTTACAGTACATCTTAAGTCAGAGAGAGCTGAATTTGCGGCAGAGAAGGTGGGTCGAATTGCTCAGTGATTATGATTGTAAAATCCAGTATCATCCGGGTAAGGCGAATGTTGTCGCAGACGCCCTAAGCCGGAAGTCACTAGGCAGTTTATCCCATATAGCAGCAGAGCGGAGACCAGTTGTGATGGAGCTTTATAAGCTCTTTGACGAGGGATTACAGCTAGAGTTGTCTGGTACAGGTGCGTTGATAGCACAGATGAGAGTGACACCTGTGTTTCTGGAGCAGATAGCTCAGAGACAGCATGAGGACCCTGAGTTGATGAAAATTGCCAGGACTGTTCAGTTAGGCAATAGTGTAGAGTTCAGATTTGACAGCAAAGGGATCCTTCGCTATGGGAGTCGACTTTGTGTACCAGATAGGGGCAGTGTGAAGGAAGACATTATGAGGGAAGCTCATAATGCGAGGTATAGTGTTCACCCAGGAGCCACCAAGATGTATCAGGATCTGAAAAAGGTCTATTGGTGGCCAGCCATGAAGAAAGAAGTGGCGCAGTTCGTGACAGCCTGTGAGGTTTGTCAGAGGGTGAAATTAGAGCATCAGAAACCAGCCGGAATGCTTAACCCATTACCGATTCCAGAGTGGAAATGGGAGAACATAGCCATGGATTTTGTAGTGGGTTTACCAATAGCGTCCAACAGGATAGACTCGATATGGGTGATTGTGGACAGACTCACGAAATCTGCTCATTTTCTTCCAGTACGGAGTAACTATGCTGTGGATAAGTTGGCACAGGTCTATCTGGATGAGATAGTGAGATTACATGGAGTTCCAGTGTCTATAGTTTCAGACAGAGGACCTCAATTTACCTCCCGCTTTTGGCGGAGTCTGCAAAGTGCGATGGGCACGAGATTGGATTTTAGTACTGCTTTCCACCCACAGACTGATGGACAGTCAGAAAGGACCATCCAGACCATAGAGGATATGCTTCGACTATGTGTGTTAGATTTTGGCGGTTCTTGGAGGCAGCATCTACCTTTGGTGGAGTTTGCCTACAATAACAGCCATCATGCGAGCATCGGGATGGCTCCTTATGAAGCTTTGTATGGGAGGAAGTGCAGATCCCCTGTTTGCTGGGAAGAGGTAGGAGAGAAGGCTCTTGCAGGGCCAGAGTTAGTAGACATTACCAGTAGAATGGTGCCCATGATCAGAGAGAGAATCAAAACAGCTCAGATATGCAGACGTTCGCAGAAAGCAGTTAGAGTTTCAAGAGGGTAATTGGGTATTGCTAAAAGTGTCTCCAATGAAAGGAGTGGTTCGTTTTGGAAAGAAAGGTAAATTGGCTCCACGGTACATTGGACCCTTTGAGGTGTTGCAGAGGATCGGAAATGTGTCGTATAAGCTGGATTTACCTGCTTCTATGGAGAGAATTCACCCGGTATTTCATGTTTCTATGCTACGACAGTTTGTGTCAGATCCGAATCAGGTTCTGAGTGAGCCTGAGGTGGAGATTCATACGGATCTCACCTATATAGAGCAGCCAGTGCGGATTCTGGACACGCAGATCAGACAGCTAAGGAACAAGGAGATTCCGATGGTGAAAGTTCTATGGAACCACCATAATCTAGAAGAGTGCACCTGGGAGACGCGAGAGTCTATGCTCCAGCAGTATCCACATCTGTTTTGAGGTTAGTTTCCTCCTCGTGTTTTGTTTTTGTTGTTTTAGGACCATTCGAGGACGAATGTTCTTAAGGAGGGGAGAATGTAATACCCGGCTAGAATCCGGCACCGGAATTTCTGTTGTCTGGTGGAATCCGGGGTGTTGGGATTCTATATAAGGGTAGGCGTTATGTTTTCTCAGTGTTATGATGTGTTTTATGGTTTTACAGTTCGATAGTTTTGAGTTGAAATGAACCAAGGCAGAGGAGCCAAGTTCGGCCGCCGAAGGTAAGTTCGGCCGCCGAAAGTGCCCAATGTTCGGCTTCCAAAGTTCAAGTTCGGCCCCCGAATGTTGCATGGATTTGCATGCGATTTGGCAGCCGAAGCTGAGTTGCTTAGCCAGCAGGTTTGTATCCCTTAGTCAGCATTTTGGACAGGTGTTATCACCAGATCATGTCCAGAAATTGGCCACGTCTCTCCTGGTTTAGTTGCTGTATTTGAGCAGCTCATGCAGAGTGTTTTGATCGTTCACAAGGGTTTGAATGGTTTGAAGCAAAAAGCTAAGTTTGTGAGAGTTTGAGAGTTTGAGGAGTGTTGGTCCGTTGTCCTTAGTTCAGAGTGTTCAGCTTCTTATTACAGGAGGTAAGTAATGCTCTTGAACCTGTTTATGTGTTTTCTGAAGGTTTTATGGAAGTTAAGGGAGAGAGATGCATGTTTAAGTGAGAAGTAGTGGTTTTGATGAGTTATGCATGTATACATGTTTCTGTGTTATGTTTGATTTGTTGTTTGGGGTTATTAGATAGTTTTGGACCCCTGTGATCATATACGTGCATATATGTGTGTTGAGGAATTGGAGTATATATGGTTTGAGTGGTTGAAGGGAAGGAGAAGATGGTTTGCCGTTGAAGCTGAGTTCTGGATGAACTCAGGTTCGGCAGCCGAAGGTTCATTCGGCCGCCGAACCTCCTGCATGGTGGCTTGGTTGCCACAGCTTGCCCCCGAGTGTTTTTGCCTGTTCGGCTCTGTTTGGGGGATTCGGCCGCCGAAGGTGCCGCCGAAGGTGCTTGAGTTTCGTCTCTGGAGAGGACTTTCGGCCGCCGAACCTGCCGCCAAAAGTGTCCTGTCCAGCTTTCTTTTGCATGCTTTGCATGGATAGTTGAGTGAGTTTAAAGGGATTCTTGGGGAAGTTTAAGAGAGTTATTTCTACGCTTGTTTGGTCCCTCATTTGAGTCCATCTGTATAGGTACAGACCAGAGGAACTAGAGAGAGCAGCAGTGAGTACTGCTCCAGAGGTTCAGAGCCTGCAGAGTCAGTCAGTCCATATAGCCAGAGGTGAGTGGAACTAAACTTATGACTTTTAATTGAACCACAAACTGCTTTTAGCATATCTCATGCATCATGTTTATGCCATAGGTTGATTGCATTAGTATTCACAAATATGTTGCATTGCATAGTTATTTGTTGATGTGAGTGAATGCTGAATGATCCAATAGTCTCAGACAGGAAGTCCAGGAGCCTTTGACTACGCCCTGGCAGGTATAGCGAAGTCCAGGAGCCTTTGACTACGCCCTGGCAGGTATAGCAAAGTCCAGGAGCCTTTGACTACGCCCTGGCAATGGTAAGTACAGAGGTGTTATATACACATATACATATATGACAGGAAGACCAGGTGCTCGATTCTACGCCCTGACACAGAGTTACTGGGACTATGTGGTGACAGGTTTACTCTTGATGTGGCTTGTCTGTGATATGGTGCATTCCATGAGATCATATTTTACTGAGATGTTTTACTGTTCTACTCACTGGGCTATAGAGCTCATCCCACTCCCTTAACCCCAGTTTTGCAGGTTCAGGGTACAATATACAGGGACAGTCCAGCAGAGTACAGGAAAAGTAAAGAGATCTGTAATAGCTTAGAGTGGACATGTAATATTAAAGAGATGTAATAGTTGTTGCTTGACCTAGTAATGTATGTGTTGTACATGATCTGTATATGTATATATGTTTTCCTGTATGTGAAAACCAGGCTTAACAGGTATGAGTTAACCCCTCTAGAGTAAGCTCTAGTCAGGGATACAGAGTACAGAGTACATGAGTACAGAATACAGAGATAGTGCATGCACAGGTTAAGCCTTGGTTCAGAAAAGAGTTTTATTTTCACAGAAAATGTATGATCATGTATGAGGTTTACAGGTACACAGAGAGTATAGCAGGCTTGCTACGGGTTCTGGCGGCCTTAAGCCGACCTGAATCCTAGCGCCGGTGACGGTCCATTTTGGGGTCGTTACACTGAACGACTCCCCTTCTACTCTCATCAACAGACCTTCTAGGGTCCCTTGATGTACCTTCTCTGCTTAAACTATCTGATGTTGCCCTTTGCAGAACGGGGAGATGGACATCCATGTCCTCATTCTCCGGCGGAGCTCCTGTCAATCTAGCAGATCGACGAGTTCCTCTCATCTGAAAAGCACAACATCACACACAAAAATATCATCAAATGATCCATGTGAGAACACATGAATCCTCAGCACATATCAAGCATATCAATAAGGCACATGCAGCTCATCATGGCATTTCACATCATCATGCAAGACAGGACTCACATCCTATCCTAGTGGACATGATTTTACCTATTGTGCTTCCCTCCTATACAAGACAACACCTCTTTCCGATGTGGAATATCTCTCGTCCTTGAGCATCGTTGCTCAACACATCGTACTCTTGAGGCCCTATGCTCTGATACCAATCTGTAACGACCCGGAAACCGGTACCCCTTAGTAACGGTCCGAACCATCACTGGCACTAGGATCCAGATCGGCTTAAGGCCGCCAGGACCCGTAGTCAGCCAACTATACTCTCTGTGTACCTGATAAATCTCATACATGATACAAAGCCACTCAGCAATCCTGTAAAACTCTGTAGGCTTAACTACTGCTACTCAGATATGTCAATCTGAAATGGCCCTCAGGGCCTATACCAGGGACTACTATCTGCTGTGGGTCAAGGGATTGAAACCCTTTTAAGCTGTAATACAATCCACTGGTATCACATCAAAGCCATACATTAAGCCTAACTCACACATTTCTCATCAAGAAACGTAAAACAGGATTCATGTACAAGGGATTAATCATACATCACACTATAGCAATGACACTAGGGAAAGCACAAGTCTATCCAGTATATGCCAGTCCATATCTATATTAAATTACAACTAAGCTTTTAATTACATCATGTCCACGATACTATTACAACATACATTCATGCATAACTTTCCTCTGTACTCTTGCTGACTTTGATTTCCCATAGCTATCTCAGAACCTGCAAAACTGGGATTAAGGGAGTGGGATGAGCTCTAGAGCCCAGTGAGGAGGAATAGTAAAACAGTTCATTAATTACATGTTTTCATGAAATGTATCACATCACAAACATATCATCTCACAGATGAATTTGTCACCAATAGCCCTCAACTACCTGTTATACTATAACCAACTGTGCCAAGGAGACTATGTCATCACCTGGTCTACTCTTATCTCTGCTCTGATATCATAACATGACCAACTGTGCCAATGAGACTATATCATCACCTGGTCTACTCTTAACTCTGCTCTGACCATAGTACCAGGAGCAACCTGGCCTATCCAGGGGCGACTTGGTATGGCTATCTCATGCCATAACTCTGTATCTGATCTCTATCAAGGGCTAAGGATCATCCAACATTCATCCACAGGAACAACAACATATGCAATGCATCATATTCGTGAATTCTAATGCAACACAACCTAATCCATAACATGGCAGTTTATGATGCATGGATCATGCTAGAATCGTGTTATTTCTCAAGATAAAAGATTAAGTTTAGTTCCACTCACCTGTAGCCACGCAGTGGCTAGCTCTGGACTAACTCTAACTCTGAAGCAGCTACTACTGCTAAACACCTCGGTTCCTCGGGTCCAATCCTACAATGGAGGATGCAAATGAGGCACCAAACATACTCTATGCAACTGATAAAACAACTTCCCAAAACTCCTCTAGAACACCTCAAAACATGCATGCAAAACAAGCAAAGGAAGGCTGGACAGGGCACCTTCGGCAGCACCTTCGGCGGCCGAATGTCTCCTCCAGAGACGAAAGTCTGGCATGTTCGGCGGCCGAATCCTCCTTCGGCTGCCGAACCTGAGTTCATCCAGAACTCAGCCCCGACGACAACCTCCCTCCTTCATCCCCTTCTAACGCTCAACACCTGTATAACTCCTCCCTCAACTCACATATACTTAAGTATATGCTCAAAGGGGTCTAAAACTACCTAACAACCCCAACACAAACAACAAACAGACACATAATCATGCTTACACCAGTAAAACATCAAAAACTAAGCTTTAAACCCTAGATATGCAACTCTACCCTTACCCTTTTTAAAAGTTGTATAAATCAGTAAAAGAAGGTCAAACCCTTTCCTTACCTTCTGAAATCAGAAGAGGAACAACCTGAAAGCTGATCTATGGACCAACACCTCTTCCAAAGCTCCAAACCACCAACCTCTCCTTTTGACCCAACACCTTCAAACTCACTTGAAAAACACCACACCTGAGCATGGTGTGATAAAATCCTGCAGATGAGTCATGAGAGACGTGGCCTAATCCTCTGTCTGTGATGCCAAAGCAACACCTGGCCATTTCACCGACGGAGGAGTGCACAATAGCTGGCTGACCAACTCAACTTCGGCTGCCGAATCGCATGCAAAACCATGCCACATTCGGGGGCCGAACTTGAACTTCGGGGGCCGAACATTGGGCACTTTCGGCGGCCGAACTTACCTTCGACGGCTGAACATGGCAGAATGCCTCCTTGGCCTTTTCTCTTCCAAACTCAATCCTTTTTCACTCTAACCCTTTAAAACACTTGAAATCATTTTAGAAAACTTTCTCTTCCCCTTCCAGAGACCTCTGACATCCTCGAATTCCACCGGACGGTAGAAATTCCGAGGTCTGAATCTAGCCGGGTATTACATAGACTCTAGTCTCTCAAGTAGACTCTTCCATATTATAGAGATTTTATAAAACTTTTACCATCATAATTTTTTTATTTTTCAATTTTTCAATTTATGTGTTTACAATCCATATTAATTACTCAATATAGGTGAGATCTCTTAAAATCTTTACATTAGACTCATTACAATTTTTACATAAATTTTTATAATATAAAAGTATGAAAAATCGAATGAATTCTCTTTATAAAAGGATGTAAATCTAATTTGTAAGATATATTTCTAAGTAAATGGATGGGAGGAGTATGTAGTAAGGACTATGTAGTTATAAGTAAAAGGAGAGATGTCTTGATGAAATTAAAAAAGTATAGACTTATTTATTAATAATCTAAAAATAAAAAAATACCGACAAAGGGAAAGACACATTTCACTCGCACTCTCGGGCTCTTGACGCTGTTTTGGTCGGTGAGATTGAGTAGAGTGACGGCGTGATTTACACTCATCTCAGTCTCTGCCTCTATCTCGACACAAACAGCTTCAAAGTTCCGCTATCAACGCTGTTTTCGTTCCACGTGTGAATCCTTTTTTGAAAATTTCATGTCCTAAGACCTGCTATCTGTTCACTAAAACTTTCAGAGTGGAAGTGAGTGCGAGTGTGTGTGAGCGAGCGAGAGAGAGATGTTCAGTCGTGAGATTTTGAATTTCTTGGTAAGGAAAGATGCGAGGAAGATACTCAAACGCAAAGACAGTGATGCTGGGGAAAGAGGTAATTTTGGCTTTTTAATTTCTTGGGTCTCAATCACATCCAGATATTTCTTTGTATCAATCTCCATTTTCTTTCTTTTGGCTAATCAATTCAGGAAGAGCGTTAGAAGAGTTGCGTGCCTCTTTGTTCAACAAATTTCGTTCCCATGAAAGTGCAAAGCGACATGAGCAACGTTTATGTCATCCTATTGTTGCTCTTTCTTTCAATTTCCTCGTTGCCATTAGCATTATTTTCATGAATAAATGGGTAAATTATTTTTTGTTTTTTTAATCTGATTAAATTTTTTCCCCTTCAAATCTGTCAATTGCTTTATTTTGAGTTTTTTTGTTTGCTTCAGGTGCTTCAAGGAGTTGGATTTCACTTCCCCATATGCCTCAGTTTTATTCACTACTCAATAAGCTGGGCTCTGATGGCCATTCTGAAAGCCCTCTCTGTTCTTCCTGCATCCCCTCCTTCAAAATCGAGTATTTTGTCCTTATTCACTCTTGGTTTTGTTATGTCTCTGTCTACTGGCCTAGCTAATGTCAGCTTAAAGTACAACAGGTTAGATATGCTGTGTGTTCCTATTTGTTTCAATAATGTATTCCTGTTTGTAATTATCCACTAAATGTTGCTGTTGATGTTCTCTTATTTTTTTTCTTCTTTTTTTTTTTCTTTTAATTATAAATTCAGTGTGGGTTTCTACCAGATGGCTAAGATTGCTGTTACGCCTTCAATTGTTTTGCTGGAATTTGTATGGTTTAAAAAGCGCGTTTCTGTCTCCAAGGTAAATTTTGGTTCCTATTTGAATGATGTATTATTATACAATTGCTTTAGAAGTATGCAGGTTATGCTAAATACAACAGCATGAGTAACAAGGTAGTCTGACTATTTAATTGAGTCAATAAATGCATTTTTTCATTAATCAAATCATAAACAGATGCTAGCTTGTCGCAAATGTGGACTTGTGGCGAATTTGTTTCTTCTTGATTTCACCAAATGAAATATATTGAAGATATGGATCAGCTTTGATGATTTGTCTATGCTGATTGTCCAAAATTGGCTTAACAGATTTACTTATATGAATGATTGAGCATACATAAGTTCAGGAAGGATTTCTATTCCAGTAATCATTTACCTTGTTGGAGGGTGTCACCTTTAGCTCTGTATTTTAGGTGTGGGTTATCTCCTGTTGCTATTAATTTATCTTTTGGATTTCATCCAATTCTATTGGTTATAGTGAAGATTCTGATTATTTGGTAGTTTTGGTCCTTCACTAATCCATAGACACAAGATGTTCGGTTGGGTGCATAAAAATTTTGGCAAACATAGATGCTTTTAAGTTTCCTTGCAAGTGTGACTTGTATAATGAGGTTTTCTTTGGATGTGAAGTGACTATTTTCTCTTAATAGCATATGCTAATTTGTCTGTTGGTACCCCTGTTTTTGGAATCTTTCAGGTGGTTGCACTTACAGTTGTGTCAGTAGGTGTTGCTGTGGCTACAGTAACTGATTTGCAGTTCAGCCTTTTTGGTGCATGTGTAGCATTGGCATGGATAATTCCTAGTGCTATCAACAAGATCCTTTGGTCCACTCTGCAACAGCGAGAGAACTGGACAGCGCTGGCGTATGTTTCATGCTACATCTAGTATTCATCCTTTCTGTTTTGAACTCTCTTTGACCTTCTTTTTCTACTAAATTAAATTTTTGCTTCTCACTTGAGTCGGTGAAATTTTTGAACAGGTTAATGTGGAAGACCACTCCAATCACTTTGGTTTTTCTGGCTTCTTTGGTTCCTTTCTTGGATCCCCCAGGTGTATTCGCCTACCAGTGGAATGCCATCAACACGTTGCTGATTCTTGGATCAGCTTTTCTAGGCTTCTTGCTTCAGTGGTCAGGCGCTTTGGCGCTCGGGTGAGCAACTTCTGTTTATTTGTTTCATCCTCTGTTTTTCACAATAGTTCAGTTTCACTATGAATAATGAAGTGACAATTCAAGCACTATTGGTAAAATTTTCCCATCCAATAAAGCAAGCAGCAAAGATGATTATATGGTTCCATATCATTAACATTCTTATACGGTTAAAGGTTCCAGGAGAAGCTACTTTTATCATGCATAAAACCAAGAGAAACAGTATGGAAAGAAGGAAGGCCAAAGATATGAGAAAAGAGATAGGCAAAATAAGGTGACCAGGTTCTTACCCATAGAAAAGAATGGAGAACGAAGGGAAGAAAAACAGAGAGGGATCAAAGAGAGAAGAAAATAACATTTAATTTTTGATGGTTGACTGAATTAAAGTACAATTATTTTTTCTCTTTATACATTGATCTGCAGAGGCAGGAATAACAACCTCTCAAGTCTCACCAGATTCCTTCCTTCCAATTCCAGGCTATTACTAACACTCTCTCAGTAGTCTGCACAACTAATCCAAATTTGGTCAACCATCAGCTCCTTTATTCAGCCATTGTATTGTATGTTGTAATTCATTGCCAATGAGAACCTTCTTCCCCCAAGAAGGTGGAAAATCAGGAGTTTAGCTTTGCATTGCACGAATGTATACAGTTTAGGCACAAGTATTTCTTCATCTTCCACCAAATGACCAATTGAACCATCACTCAGCAGATGTTTGACTTTGCATTTTATCCTCTCCAAAAATTCCTGCAGTAGTGAAATGTTGTTGGGTTAACAGCTTGCCTTAACCACCCAAGTATTTCCTTCATGAGAATATATCCTCTTTGACTCTGAGAATTCCTGCATTATTTGCTGATGATTAATACATGGCTTGTTGTCCTCTGAAATAAAGTCATTTGAGTCCTTCCAACTGAATTACACTCATCCATTCCAATCCACTCCTAATATATCAAGGCTTGCCAATTCTGTTACTCCAAGATCCAAATTGAACTGATTCTGCTCTCCAAGTGACTTGGTTCACAAACATCGACGGAAATTAGTTTTCTTCCATCTGCTACCAAAACAAGGATGGCAAGTCGTTCTTTGAGAATCAATTGTAACTCTCTAGTTAATGGCTAGGCTAATCTGTCACATATAAGTGAAGGAAGTGGAAGAAAAAGGTAGAAGACTCTGGAAGGGTCGAGAAAGTAGTAGTTTTGGAGGGAATAAAGAATTAGTTAGCTGGTTGTTAGTTTTGGAGGGAAATGTAAATGTTAGTTACAAGCAGTTACTGTGGGAATAAAAAGGAAAATACCTGTACCGAGAGATTCGTTCCAGAATCAATACAACCAGATATTCTCTCTTAATATTCTCTTCTCTCTCTCTGTCTCTATACTCTTCTTCTCTTAATTCTGTTGCAGTTGAACCCTAATCCAAGTGTTGCTACTGACATAATCCCTCCTGTGAAAGAGCATAACTTGCTGGAACATTATCAACTGATTCCATGGTATTATAGAAGTGTTGGAGATTGGAACTCCACCTTTGCCTGTGTATCAGCTGCTCACAGGCCGGGGCTTTAATGCTGTATGCTCTGTTATTCCCAAAAGAGTCTTTTTTTCTCCTCATTATTCCTGTAGGTGACAAGCCCTGAGAATCTCTTTATCCAGATCCTGAGATCCTCAAACTGATCTTTTGTGTTTTTCTACTTATCCCAGCTGCAGATGAATGATGCCTTTTGAACATTGATGGGTATGTCTTCATGAGCATCATCAACCATGTCTTCGTTTTCTATTGAATCTGATTGATGGGAAACCATCTCCTCTCCATTACCAATAAATATAATGTTAACTGTTTCCTCTTCTCCATCACCAACAATATCAACCTCTTCCTCTTCTTCATCTCCAACAATATTAATCCAAGAATTCACAGGTTCTTGGGTTTGGACATTTAATTTCGGTTCAAAACCTAATGCAAACAAAAATTTTCAAAGATGGAGGAAATAGAGTGTTAAATTTGGGAAACAGGAATTTAGAGAAGAAATTCATGCACGAACTCTACAATTCATTCATTCAATTAATTATATGCATATATTTCTTCATTTTGATTACAAGCTTATGTAGCTATCCTGTATTCCCACCCTTCCCACCAGCTTTGCAGCAATTTCTTGAGCTGGCGTAACAAAGTCTTCACTCTTTCCCATCTGAATGTTACGTCCAAACCTCTGATACTCCAACTCTTCATTTTGCCATGTCGTACCTGTGTCAACATGACACAGCATGGGATACGACATGGAATATGTGTCCGACCCATATTCATACAGTTGGATGCTCATATTACAAAGAACTCTAAGATGAATATCATAACTAATAGAGTAGTCTCTCTCTCAAGATTGAGAGGATGGATAACAATTTTTTTCTTAAATAGAAAATAACTATTTGGTTGTGTTTGATGACGTATTTAGGCTGTACCTATTATTGCGTAAATTTTTTATTGTATAACAAAACGTACTCAGACACCCCTTTATAAATTTAGATCCATACCCTCGTATTTTAGAAGATAAGTTAGACACAGGGATATATACCCATATCTCATACTCGTGCTTGAGTCTGAGTAACATATATCCAAACTAATTTTATTCCTTTTATTCTTTGTGGCCAAATGGTTTGTATCCATACTTTCCCTTAGAAAAGTTCCTAGTCCTCTAGGAAGACGATCATCTTGCATTTACTCTTATTCAACTGCCCTATTGAATTTTTACTCAATGTTTGCTTCGTCTTGCACTTAATTCTGTTCAAGAATTAGTTCAACTCCAATGCATGTCCACTACAACCAGAACCAAACCTAAACAAATGGTAGAGAGGAAGTTAAAGAAAGTTGCGGAAATTTCTTGAGGATAACCAGCTTTTGGAGTATCTAGCAAATATCAAAACCCAATTAATTGTACTGTTTTAAATCTATAGTTTGAAATTAACTGGTCTTTAAGCTTGTTGACAATCCAACCAGAAAATAGACCAAGTGATTTTGGGGCTGCAAGTGACAGACAGACAAGTAGCTTTGAATTATGCATAGTTATTAAAGTGCATGCCTGAGCTCGAGGCACATGAGGCTCCAAGGTCTGCGCACTTTCCAGGCGGGTGATCTTCAAAAGGTGCACCCAGGCGTGAGGCGTGTCCATGGGCACCTCAACAAACCTAGGCAACTCATTCAAAACCTTTCATTCTAGCATGGCAACAGCTGCATGCCTCTGGTCTCACTTAACTATTGGGCTTTTATTGGTAGGCTTTGCAACTTTGTCCTGAACTCTAATTGAGTATAGAAAATTTATTGGTTGGCTCAACAATTGGCTTTTAGATCTAATTTATTTTATTATTGTATTTTTGCGTGTAGTTTCTTAAACTCTAATTTTCATAAATTGAATATTAAATGGAAGTCATCTTTATTTTGAATACATAATTACTCATAATAAATTTATAAAATTTAATTTAAATTATCTTAAGTCATATTTAGAATCTTTAAAAAAAAAATATTAAGTTAATATTAAATTAAATATATCATGCAAATGAAAATTATAATTACAAAGTAAAACTATTATTTTTTTAATATTATTTGAGTGATAATAAAATTAATATAATATAATTTAATGATAAGTTTCTCTAACTTATATAATTTGATAAATAATAGTTATGATGTAATAAAGCCAAAAAAAAGGGTAATAAAAATGACATATATATAACATATATTTTATATGTAATTAATACTCTTAGTTAAACCTATGGTGCTCAGTTTTAATGAATTTATTAATATTTTTTAAAAAAAAAATTTTGAGCCTCACATCACTCGCACCTAGCCTCTAAGACTCCTTGGTGCCTTAATGCGCCTTGAGCCTCTAATAACTATGGAATTATGATTTATCTACTCAAGGCTACCATTACAACTAGGCAATTGATTCTCTTCATGAAAGTATTGTTCAACCAAAGGCTTAGTAATCTTTGTTTTACCACTACAGTTGGACCAAAGAAAAAGTATAAACCTGTGCGTTGTTGTGGCGTTCCTAATCTAGCACATCACCTGATTGTAGTCTCTTCAACAACATCAACTGCTTGATCTTGCTTCAGCACTCTGATGCAATCTCTCTATAAACCTAGTTAATTCCTTTTTTCTTGTTTTAGTTAAGTCCTTTTTTCTTGTTTTGTCAAGCTTTGTAATAGGACTGTTCGTCCATTGGCTCATCACTTATTGCGATATACTTGGATTTAACTGTTTGTCAATATCCAATTTTCATCTACACTTCCTCCAAGCAAAGCCATGGTAATATCAATCTCTTTTGCACTTGCACCTTGAATTTGTATCGACTCATGTTTTGTTGATCTTTTTGAATTTTTAGTTTATATGCACATGACCAAAATAATTCTCGAATAACCACACTTGCTCTTCCCATTTTCTTCACTAAATTCAAAATCTTCAGTGACTTCCTCATCTTTCATATCATTTATATTTGTAACCCAATTTGGTTTATTATCACAACCTATGTTACTTGGACTTGGATATGGGTGTCAAAAATGGGTGCATATCCCAATGCCTAACTTGTCAACTTTTTTAATAGAAAATACGAGGACATGGATCTAAGATTAAACATGGGTACTTGGATATGTAATATAAAATAAACTAGAATAAAAAAATATAAAGTTATATAGTAATAACTATAGTCTAAATAAATATCAAATAAAACTAAATGCATCATCTAAAATACAATAAAAAACTATTTTTATCTAAATGTGTTTTTCACCTTCAGAGACAAAAAATGCTCTATCAACTATGCATGAATATGTCACTCAAGTGTCCAAGTGCACAAATATTTGTTGGACACATTTCATGTCGTATCCCATTAAGTGTTGTGTCGACATGGGTGTGACATGACAAAATGAAGAATTGGAGTATCAGATATTACAACTATGATTTATTGTATACTTTTCTTCAAACTAAAGATAAAGACCTTGTTCCCTCTTTTCATTTAATTCTGACAAGGTCTTGGTGACTAAAAATGAACACAATCCATGGCACTTGATGAACAACTAGGAAGAGTAGAGCAAAACAAGAGTGGAAGCATAGTAAACAAATAAGGACAAAGAGAAGGAAATGTTTCAGGAAAGAAATAGAAGGAAATGAAGAAGGTCAAAGGGGAGAGTTTTCAGGGGACAAAACAAGAAACATGTAATTCCACCATGATTGAGAATCAACCATCTCTGCTACCAATTGATGCAAAAAAAAAATAAAATAAAATAAAATTCAAAGATGGAGGAAATAGAGAAACTAGGGATTGAGAGAAGAAATTCCCACAGGAACTCAACAATTCATTCTTTCAATTGATTTATATGCATATGTTTCTTCATCTGATAACAAGCCTATATAGCTATTACAACCTGTATTCCCGCTCTTCCCTCTTCAGCTCTACTTAAAACTTCTTGAGCTGGCGTAACAAAATCCTCACTCTTTCCATGTGACTGTTACATCCACACTAATTTTATTCCTCTTATTCTTTGTAGCCGAATGATTCATATCAGAAACCTGGAATCCTGTTTCTTCTTGAATTTACTTCTTAGTTTTCCCCCTATTCGCCCATCCTTGGATAGTTTCAAGCATACCCAGAATAACTTTCTAGTTACATGATCTGATGACATAGGATTGGAGCTTAAGAGCCCTGTGAAGGACAGAGAATTAGAAAAAAAAAAATAATGAAGAGTTATACTAAAAAAACCCTAACAGAGTTCATGGAGCTAATAATTGGTATTTTTACAGAAACCAAAAGGAATTGAAGGAATGAATAGAAGAGAATGACTCGCAAAAAAATGAGAAAGAGCAGAGGAAAATAAAATAATGAAGAACAGACAAAAATAGAGAAGAATTTCAAGAATGAAGCTGAAATTTGAGAAGAAAGGGGGGTTTCCGGAATTGAAGAAAGAGATCCTAATTTCTGGATTCTTCAGAAAGGAGAAATTAGAAATATAGAGAAAGAAATTTGGATTCAAGGAAGAAAGAAAAAATGGAAGAAGTAGTAGTAGTAGTCATGCTGAGAAGAAAGAATAGAGCTTTATTACAGAAAAGAAAGAAACTGAAGGAAAGGAAAGGGAAGAGAAAGAAGAAATGAGAAAAGAAAGTGAAGAACTTTCAGGGAAGAAGAATGGGAAAAAGATAAATCTCAGGTAAAAAGAAAGAAGAATCTGGAGGAAAAGAAGAAAGAGATAAAAGTGCAGAAAGAAACCTAAATTCAGGCATGAAGCAATTCAGATGAACCATTTTTCAACTCAAGACCACTTGTAAACAAGCTTTCATCATCTTCTCTGTAACCACATTCTTACTCACAAAAAAGACCAGAAATTAGAGAGGACGGAGAAAGAAAGGGTAGTAAAACAGAGGAAGAAGCACAATTGAGGGGAAGAAGATAATATTTCATTATTGATTCTTGGGACTGTAGAGACAGGAATAACTGCCTCTCACCAGATTCCTTCCCTCCAGTTTCTAGCTTTACTCTCTGCTAACACACTTGTTATTCTCTATAACAAACTTAAAGTACTTAGCACAGCACACCTAATTCAGTCTCAGTCAACCATCAGCTCCTTTATTAAGCTCTTGTCTGTGATCCAATACTGTTATGTAAGTAAAAGCTAAAGGAGAATAGATAAGCTATGAACAAAAACCATTTTTCTCTGGTCAAATAATTCTCACACTAAATTTTTGTGACTAAAGAATTTTGGGAGGAATTTTTTATTCTAATTGAATTGATCTTTATAAGTTTGAGTATTTAGACATAAAGAATCAATCTAAATTAGAAATATTTATAATAAGAATAAAATTCCTATAATCAAGCCTAATTAGAATCCCAAAAATCTGAATTTTCGTAATTAGGAACCTTTTATGTTGGTCAACACTCTCTTTCAAGTTGGTGTATAGATATCACACATGTCCAACTTGCAAATCAAGGTGTGATAGTCTTGTTGCTGAGTTCTTGGTAAACACATTAACTAGCTGCTCATCTGAAGTCACATGATTTAATCTCAAGACACCATTTATTAACTTCTCTTTAATGAAGTGTCAATCAATTTCTATGTGCTTTATTCGGTCATGTTGAACCGGATTGTAAGATATACTGATGGTAGCTTTGTTGTCACAATATAAGAGGAGTTTGTCCCTCCAACAATTTCAATTCCTCTAGCAATCTCTGCAACTATAGGAGTTTTCAAATACCTTGTGTCATCGCTCTATACTCTACCTCAGCACTTGATCGAGCAACAACATTTTGCTTTTTGCTTCTCTAAGTGGCAAGTTTCCTCTTAAAAGTGTGCAGTAACCATTAGTCGACCTCTTATTATTAAGAGATTCAGCCCAATCTACATCTGTGAATGCGTGTATATGAGATGATCGTGTTTAGAGAATAGGAGGCATTTTCCAGAAGTAGGCTTTAAGTATCATAAAATGCGAAAAAAAGCTTACATGTAAGACTCATGAGGGTCATGTATAAATTGACTAAGCTGATTGCATATGCTATGTCTGGTCGAGTATATGAAAGATAAATCAATTTGTCTACCAACCTTTGATATCTGTCAATATTCACTGATACACCAATCTCTGCTTGTAGCTTTTGATTGCTTTTAATTGGAGTTTCTGTTGGTTTGCAGCTTAACATACCAGTTCCTTTCAAAAATCCAAAATGTATTTTCTTTAAGAAATAAAAATTCTCCTTTGATCTAACAACCTCAATTCCCAGAAAATATTGAAATTTTCTTAAATCTTTAATTTCAAACTCCTGAGCCAAAGCTGAAATTTTCAGCTGAATTATCTCTTCATTGTCATCCTCTATCATTGCTATGTCAACAACATAGACTATGAGAAGAGTAATTTTACCCTTATGATGTCTGGTAAATAGAGTATAGTTAGCATTGCTCTGTTGATAGCCAAAGAAAATCATAGCTCTGCTGAATCGATCAAACCAAGCTCTGGGTGACTGCTTCAATCCATAGAAAGCCTTTTTTAGTCTGCTCACCTTTTCTTGTATTTTTTCATTAGCAAATCCAGGAGGGATTTTCTTATACACTTTCTCTTCCAAGTCTCCGCAGAGGAATGTATTTTTCACATCAAATTGCTGTAGGTTCCATTAAGATTGGCAACGCAAGATAGCAATATTCTGATTGAGTTTATTTTGGCAATAGGGGGCAAATGTTGTATGATAATCCATGCCATAGATTGGAGTGTATTCCTTGACAACTAGTCTAGCCTTGAATCTTTCAATTGATCTATCTACTTTGTGTTTCACAGTGAACACCCATTTACAGCCAATTGGCTTCTTTTTTTTTTTTTCTTTTTTTTTCTTCATGTGGAAGGGACATCAACTCCCAGGTCTCATTTTTAGCCAAGGTTTTCATTTCTTCAACCATTGCTCCCTTCTAATTAGAATCTTTGAGAGCTTCCTTCCAATCCTGTGGGATAGACACGGAGAAAATAGATAAGGCAAAAACTTTATAGGATGGAGACAAAGTATCATAAGAGAAAAAAGTTAGAAATAGAGTATTTTGTGCAAGACCTAACTCCTTTTCTTTGAACAATTAGTTTATCTAGATTATCAATGGACTCAAGGTTTAAGGATAACTCACCAGATGGAGAAGAGGAAGATTCATGATACTGAGTAGACTGTACAATGACTTTTCTGCTTCTGTTGTGTCTCTTCTTGAGCATCTCCTTAAATCTGATTTATCCAAACGCCCAATTATTATCTTTTCCTGATCACCATTAGTCTCTCTTTGTATGGCAGTCTCCTCTAGAGTACTCAACAAAGAACACATTTAAGTAGTCTCCCTCTGTATGGCAGTCTCCTCTATAGTACTCAACAAAGAACACATTTAAGTAGTCTCCCTCTATATGGCAGTCTCCTCTAGAGTACTCAACAAAGAACACATTTAAGTAGTCTCCCTCTGTATGGCAGTTTCCTCTAGAGTACTCAACAAGGAACACATTTAAGAGCTCTCGAATCGAGCTTCCCACCTGTCCTAATATGAACAAAACACGTGCATTCAAACACCTTTGGTGGAACAGTATAAACATTTTTTTCTTATAGCATCTCTAAAAGGCTTTCAAAGGTAAGAGATTTGAGAGGCATTTTAAAAATGAGATAAATTGTGACTAAGACTGCATTTCCTCAATAGATTTTTGGGAGATTCATGGTTAAAAGGAGAGATCGAGCTACTTCAAACATGTGTCTATTTTTTCTTTCAGCAACACTATTTTGTCTAGTAGTGTAAGAACAACTAGTTTAATACAGTATCCCATTAAACTCTAGATAAGTAGAAAAACGTTCATCCATGTATTCTGTACCATTATCAGTTCTCAAAACTTTTATCTTAGTATCAAATTGAGTACCATCTTGTGAAAAGATTGAAAGCAAAAAAACACATCACTCTTTGCCTTTATCAAATAAATCCAAGTCATATGAGTGTAGCAATCAATACAAGTAACAAACCAACGATTACCAGATAGTGAGACCGTTTGAGTAGGTCTTTAAACGTCAGAATGGATGATCACAAAAGGGATCGTACTCCTATTCTTACTAGAGGGATAAGAAGTTCTTGTACGCTTAACATACTCACAAACATCACAAACTAAAGAATCACATTGAGTCTTGAAAAATAAATCAGGATAAAGTTTCTCTAAAACAAAGAAGGATGGGTGCCCTAGCTTTCGATGCCACTATATGATTTTCTGGTTGACATCCTGATTTCTTCCAAAAAGAGTCCGAGTTGAATTCAAACCCAAATTTATATATAAGCCATTCTGCAGTCTGCCATAACTAATCCTCTTCCCAGTTTGAAGGTTTTAAATAACACAATGATTAGGAAAAAATTCAGTTAAGGGTTTTAGTAAAAGCACTGACAGATAAAAGATTAATAGAAAAATAAGGAATATGAGGAATAGAGGATAGCTTAATATTGGAAGTATAAATAAGAACATGGCATAGGAATACCACATTAGCAAAGCCTAAATGAGATTAACACAAGCTCCTTTCCTAGCATATAAAGTCATTCAATCTTAGGTATAATTCGATTCCAAAAGGACATTTAACCCATGGTTACAACGCCAAGGGACTCCAAGTATGTTAAATGCTAATTGAACCTAACACATCCCACTAAAGAAGTTAAAACCGAAACCTCCTTATTCAAATCTGTGCTGCCAAACCATTCTTTGGGAATGGTAAGCAAACTGATGCTGCAAAGCTCCCAAGAGCAACATACATTTGCAAATGAGAGTAAAAATTAGGAGAAATTCTCTACTAGAAATTTTATTCAATAAAATACTGAAATTACAAAGATTTAAGGCCTATTTAGAGTTTTAATCTCCTAAAACTAATAAGAATATAAAACCACTATTTAGGAACTTTAGATAAACTAAAATACAAATAGAAAGATCCAAACTAAATAGGAAAACTAAATCTTAGTTAAAACAGGAAATTTAAATAACTAATCCTAAATGATTAAGGAAACATCATCTTATAAACTGGAGGATAAAAACTCTCCTAAAACAGGTAGAAGGATGGATTATATTAGGATTGTTAGGGATCCACGTAGAGATGTAAACAACTTGTTTTAGGGCTGTTTGACCTAAGGTCCATATTTGACCCGAGAAAAATATGCCCTAGGGTGTGTAGGACTTTCTAGAGCATGCCCAGAGTGTGTTGACGCAAGCTAAGGCTTATAGGGTCTTCTTGCCTTAGGCGTGCCTTGGGGTGTGTTATGGAGAGTCTGGCAAGCCCTTAGGTGTATTAAATTCCTTTGGAGCTGCTGATTTGTGTACTTTTGATCCTTCTCTCCTCCTTCAGTTGTTTCCCCTTGTTTTAGTTCTTAGTTGAGGATAATTCATACCAATCATCCCTTCGCGTTGAAGATTATTACACGTCATTCTCTCGTCTTAAATTTATTTCTACAACAATCCCTCATCTTTATAATCATTACATAAACATCCTTCATCTTTAAAAGCATTAAATAAAAATCTTTCATTTTTCAAAATGTTACATAAAAATCCCTTTGGCCTTTTATCTGACAGAACTGATATGTGGCATTGCCACTGTATAAAAGTAAGAAATGAAAAAAATTAGAAGTCTGTGAGGAGAGAACATTATTAATGTTTTATGTGGCAATTTTTTTTTTAATTTCTTATTTTACGTTGTGGCACTGCTAGATATGAGTTTTGCCAGATGAACAAAAAATGGCTTGAGAGATTTTTATATAACTCTTTTAAAAGTGAGGGATTTTTGGGGTAACAAATTGAAGAAAAAGGGTTGAAGTGTAGCAACTTCTAAAATTGAGAGATGGTTACCATACCCGGCATGTTGATGATCTACACTTTTACTTCATAATACAACTGATCACTAACATCAATGATCAGGTTAAAATCAACAATTCATTGAAGACCAAAAATGGGTTGGCTTTTCTTCCATTGTTTGTTTAATTGCACAAGCCTCACTTGAAAAAAGAAAAAAGAAAAAAGATCAGAACGAACTTGGTCCATGTACGCGGGTGGGATACCAACAATATGACATCCGGACCAGGGGATTTGCTTTGACACAACCAAAGCAATCCAGTGCATTCACTTATATTTATGGCAGTAGATTTTGGCAAATGTTTAAGTGCATTATAGAAATATTGTGTCTGAAAAAGAAATTCCATAGCTTTGACAATCAATAGATGACACGATTTTAAATGGGAAGTAAAATGTCAACTAAAACGAATGATCTGGTTTTCCTGTATTGAATTTTTTCCATGATTTACTTCATTTTTCTTGTCAACATTACAAGTTGGTTAGTTATGTGAAATTAATTGATTTGCCTGTTCTATAGTGGTGGTAAATGTGAAGATTATTTTTAGCTAATTTTTTTTTCTTCATCTTTTGTGACCATGGATTTCAATAACTTATCTTCCACAAAACCGACCTATTACTATTTTTGCCTGGAAGTCCTTGCAGAAATCTAATGCCTCTGCTGTAGGATCACATAAAAACACAAAAGAATTCCATTCCCCTCTTCTGAGAAGATTGTTGCCATTAAGATGAGAGAAAATTCAGTATTGGAAATGGTTTTCAAATTAATTTATTGGGTTACAATCCCATGATCTAAGAAGATTGTTGCCATCTATGATCTAATGCATTCCAGGATTCATTGATGGCCAAATCGTACACAGACCCTTGTACTATTTGGATTAGCCCATTATAAAAACTAAAACCTATTAAACTCATGTACTTGTGAATTATAACAATTAAGTACAAATTAGTCATTTTATTGATAATTTATTAAAACAAGTTAGAAATGATCATATTTATGCCCAAATGTGCTTTAATTTTGTTAATTATGCTCTAAATTTTCATGAAATGACAAAGTTATTCTCTTTGTATACAGAGTAACTTTGTCATTTCATAAAAATTTAGAATAGAGTCAACGAAAATTAGTTACAATCAACAATAATGTATAATTTTTTTGGCAATTAATTAATGATATGACTAATTTGTATTTAATTGTTATGGTTTTTATAAGTTTAGGGTTTACGAGGTTACTATTTTATTTCAAGTGTTTATGGGTTAATTTTAAATAGTACAGGAGTGCAAATGTATATTTAGCCATTCATTAATCACCTTATGTTGTCCAATTTCACGGCCAAGAGTAGTCAAGCTTCTTCATGGTGTGTTTCTGCACATTAATTGGTATCCATGAGATGAGGTGAACGTGTGAGAAATTCTTATATAGGCCTAGTCCACTGTGGATCTAAAATGCACGATGTGTGGTGAGCACCGCATATGGGCTGATGCATCTTTTAGTTGCTGTTTAAAAGCAATGCCATGTTGCTGATTTTAAAAATCATATGAACCAAGCATTACAAAAATTTTATTAGTCAAAAGTAATATTGTCTTGATGTCAATTTATATTTGGTTCTCAATGAATTTGTTCATTTTAATTTTCAGGGCAACATCTGCCATTTCACATGTTGTTCTTGGTCAATTCAAAACATGTGTTGTGCTCCTTGGAAATTTTTATCTGTTTGGCTCCAATCCAGGGGTGACCAGCATCTTTGGTGCGTTCACAGCTATTGCTGGTATGTCTGCTTACACATACCTTAATTTGTTCAGCATGAAATCACAAGCAGGGAAAACATCTCCCCGAAAAACAGCAGCAGCAAAATCTAGGTTGAGTAGAGAAAATGGAGATAGCCACGATGGATATGGTGGGGAATCTGTGTAGTTGTCTTTGTCAAACAGTTCTTTGTTAAACTAGGTATTGTTTCATCAAATATATATTTTTTTGGCTTACAAGTGGATGTCTAAATTTTATGATTAGGGCTTATCAATTTCTACGTCCATAGGGCAGTTACAGGAATATCCACCCGCGTACTGCAAATCTGAAGCAAAACTCTACTAATTCTGTAGATACTGACCAGTGCTTTGCTAATTTCTACTCTCTTGAATGTGAGTGAACGTTATATATATAGAAGAGTCGATGAGGTACAAAAAAATTGCAGTTTGAACTAATGGTTTTGCTATAATTATGGGCAATAAGTTACTAAAAACTATTTATATATTTCTAAACATTGAAGTTAGTAACTGGTCCAAGTTTGAGTGTCTCTTCTAACAAGAAGAAATTAATAATCAATTTGTTTTCCTACCAAACAAACATTTAAAGAAAAATCACTTCCACAGATGAGAATTTGTGCGATGAAAATATTAAAATATATGGTAATATTCATTTAAAATATTTACCTTAATATGTGAATGTAAATTGATTAGTTGAGGAAATTAAATAGTTTAATTTGGAGACAAAAAGTTCAATGTCTGCCTCAATTTGCGACATTTTACATTTTAATATAAACATATTTAAATTTTAGTTTATGTTAAAATTTTAGATGAATTGATTTGATATTTATATTTAAGTATAATTTTAATTTAATTTTAAAATTAAAATTAAAAATAAACAATTCAATTATTATATATACAATTTACACTTTTAACAATGATTTATTACTATTATTTTTGAATTAAATATATCAATTAATTTTAATTGTGTTAATATTATTTTTATATATGTAATTAGTTTATATTTAAAAAATAATGAAATATTACATATGTCATATCATTTAAACTCTCACATTTAAATTTTTTAAAATTTATTAAAATTATATTTAAATATAAATATTGAGGTAATTCATTTAAAATTTAAATATTTAAATTAAAATGTAAAATAACATAAATGTAAGAATTTTTTTTTTCAATCAGATAAGTTAAATCATGCATAATTGACATTGGAAAAACTAAATTAATGAGTGGTCGAAAGGAGTTGTGTTATGCAAGACTGAGAAGGTGAGGTAGTGAATCCCACGATAGTCACTCTGACATTTAAGTCAGTATATTGTAAAAGAGAGTGAATGTAATAATTCACCTAGATTTTTTGTATGAGATAATAGCGTATTTTTATTTTTGTGATCCTTCTTCTTTTATATTGTAAGAAGAGTGAGATAAATATAACATTTTTTAATAATTCAACAATAATGTGGTCGGTTTACTGGTAAAGAATATTCACTAGCTAATTGGTCGGGAATCCCGTGATTGCAAGCATAAACGGGATCTATTGGATTGTAACTGTCTAATAGTAACTTCCGCATGAAGACTCACCCTGAAGCTGAGAGGGTGAGTCTATCCCACCCGAGGCCAATTTGTCCTAAAGCGTCTGGGTCTTTTTTTCTACGGGTGAGACTACATATTGGTTTATCAAATTTTTGCCACGTGACCCTATTTTATGGTGACATGCCTAATTTGGATGAATATTGTATTGAACATCAGAGGTTCCCCGTTGGTCTTTCATTATTTAGATTCAAAGGTGTCAGTTATCTTCATGATCTAGGGCATGTGGCTTGTTTGTCTAGATTAAGCGCACGGTATCCTTACTTTCTTCTTACATGTCCTGCCGACCAGTCAGGTCTAAGGTATTATCTTGCAAGAATTGGTCCCAGCGATATAGTAATGCCTTGACGAGTTTCTAAGTATTTTTTAGCCTTGTCAAGCTTCCGGATATTTTTCCAGTCCTGACGAGCTTCTTGCAAACTTCATTTACTCACTTGGCAAGCCGTCCTGCCTCCTTCGATCGTCAATAAGTCTCGCTTGCCTATAATGGGCCTTCCTCTTTCATAAAAAGTTTTAGATTTTCAAAAGTATTTTGTAAGAGTAGCGACACATACCTGTGATTCTCTTTGTGAGATAGAATCAATGCTCTCATTCGTGTGGCCTGACTCATACCCGTCTTATGCTCATATCCGCCTTGCGGCTTAACATGAAATGCCTTAAAATCTTTTTGTGAAGTGGGACTAATACCTGAAAGGTTGGCTTAGCGTGCACCCGCCTTAAGGCCTACTATCAAATGCCTTGGAATTTTTTTGTGAAGCGCCTAACACCCGAAAGATCGCCCTGGTGTATTTTTGCCTTAAGGTCTGGTATCAAATGCCTTAGAAAATTCTTGTGAGGCGGGACTAATGCCTTTTATAAATTTGTTTATTTCCATGGACCAATGCCCGGATTATATACAGGACTCATGTTCGGATGGCCTGGCAATTGCCTTATGGCATTTGTTCTTGTTTTCACGCTTTCATCCATCCAATGACTTTGATTTTTCCTATAAAAAAAGAAGCTTGAAGAATGCATCATAGTTTTATAATATTTCAAAAAATCTCAAATATTTCTCTAAGGATAAAATAACAAACTCGGTAATCTAACTTGACCGATTTCAAAACTTAGAGTTTGACTCAGGAGCTGAAAATCTGTAATATTCTTCTTATTGTCACCCCTATTAACACTCGGCCCTCCTGCAATCACATGAATAATCCCCACAAGTTCACTGTCAATGGTGTTTTCGGGAATTGTTACCTTGAGCTGGGGCCTCCTATGTTTTCTACCTTTTTTTGATGAACTTGCGAAGTGTGTTATTCCCTACTAACCTTTCAATCTCATCTTTCAATTGCCGGCACTCCTCTGTTACATGTCCGTGATTTTCATGAAAATAGCAGTATCTAGTCCTATCTCATTTTTTGGCTTTCTTAGGATTGAATTTAGGACACCTGATCTTTTTGTTATTTTTTCTAATTCACATTAGAATATGCGTTCGTGAGTCATTTAATGGGATATATTTCTTATACTTACCTCGGCCATTCCTTCCTCGGAAGACTGAGTAACTTTTATGGTTTCCCTCATACCGTTGTTTCTCCGGCTTTTGGCCTTACTTCTAACCCGTCCTTTTGTTCTCTTCCCATCCTTCATGGAACCTTTGGGCAGCCCGTACCAGCTTTCAGCTAGCGTCCTTGGGAACATCATCTGATGGCTCCCCTTCCTCAGACTTGTTCTTCCCTTTGAACTGAGTTTGGATTGTCTTTGTTGAGGTCTCTAAGGAAACTTCCTCCCTCCCTCTAAGAGTCATGAGTAACACATCTTCTCGAACTTTGTATTGCTCGAAAATAACCTGCAACTTTCTAACATACTGCAATATTTGCTCAATGCTCAGATTGTTAAGATCTACTTCATTGACCATGGGGTGTGTCTTGTTCATTGCTAGGAGCGGAAGAAACGATAGCATCCTTATTGATAGCAACCTTAGCAGCAATTCGTAAATTGTTGGCCATTTCTAAAGATAAAAGAGATATTTCTTTTTAAGAGAAAATGGATAATAGACCGGTTTTAATCCAAATGAACAGAGAGAATTCAACAGATCTCTCTACAATAGAACCAAATGATGTTACTGAAATCAAATTGATGAGGTGGCTGAAATGGGGCTGTGCTATGATTGGCTAAGGTGAGGTGGTGAGTATCCACAACAGCCACTTCGATGCTCAAGTCAGTATACTGAATAAGAGAGTGAATGCAATGATTCGCTTAGAATTTTTGTATGAGAGAATAGCGTACTTTTGCCTCTGTGATTTTTTCTCTTTTATATTGTGAGAAGAGTGAGATAATATAGCATTTCTTAATAATCCGGCGATGATATGGTCAGCTTATTGGTAAGGGATATTCACCGGATAATTGGTAGAGAATCCCGTGATCATAAGTGTAAAGAAAATCAGCTGGATTGTAGTTGTCTAACAATAACTTCCTTATGGAGACTCGTTTTGAAGTTGAGAGGGCGAGTTTGTCTGACCTGAAGCTGATATGTTCTGAAGCGCTCGGGTCTTCCTTTCTATGGATGGGACAATATATCAGTTTATCAGATTTTTATCACGTGCTCTATCTTATGGTAACAACCTTATTACCTACTTTGTGATTGCTGTGTAACATCAATAACAAAAAAAATTGAATGTTGAAAATAAACATGATTTCTTATCAAAGTTAGTTTTGTAATATATATATTAGTTAATGTGCAATGAGTATGCAAAATTTTAATATAAACATTTCATCTAATGTTTATTCTTTTTTTTTTTTCATATAAAATCAATTTGATAATGTACGATCTAAGAATTTGTTTATAATATATAATATTTAGGCTCATGAATTTTATTAAAAAAAATTATATACCATCCTAAATTTTGAAACGTCTTATTATAGATCTAAACTATTAAAAATTATAATTAAAATAACCATACAATTTTAGTATAAAATAATATGCGCTGAGATATATTCATAAAATTTAAATTATTGCATTGTTTCACTATTTAAAATAAATAATTTAATAATAATAATTATAAACAATGTATAAATTTTGAAATTAAAACTCGCTCCATATTATTTATATTTAAAAAATATTCTATTTGAATTCATATTGATCTAGAAATACTATAAAAAATACTATAAAAATTTGTGTTGCCTATTGATTGAAATTCGAAGTTATATTAATTCTATTTTTAAATAATTAAACTATGTAATTAAATTATTTCAAAATTTAGAATGCCACAAAAATTTTATGATAATGTTTAATTATAGATTTAAATATGTATTCCGCTTAATATAATTTAACTATGTCAAAATTAACTAATGATCCTAACTATTAAAATAAATTATTAATCACTAAGATGCAATATAATCACCAATCCAATTAGTTAACCAGCCACTCCAACAAATACAGCAACATACAACATGTTTTATTTCAAAGCAGCAATCGATTCTTGCATATTGCAATCTCAATTCAATTTCCATTCAGGTAGTATTTTATTAGTCCAGTTCAATTACACATTTGTTTTCTATTATAATCCAACATCCAATCATTTTTTCTTCCAATTTCAATTTCAATTCGACTTTGCATCTCAAAGGTCAGCTAATTTTACATTTATATTCAACATTTCAATATATTAGGTTTTTCTATTTTATATTTGATAAAAAAAATAATTCGTACGGCCATTAGTGTCATGTTTTTATTATTAGTATTTACAGAAAACGTTTTTAAAATAAAAAAAAACTGATCAAAACTAAAAATATAAATATTGATTTTTTTATTATAGATTGCATTTTACCATTTTTTCCTTTTTTTTCAACTTTTATCATATTATAATTAACAATTTTAAAATTTTATCCATCACTCAAATTCTATTCTTTTCCTTAAATGCATATTCATTCGATTAAAAGAAATTTATTATTTAATCCCGAAGAACTCATTAATTGATTTTTCGACTACATTAAAACATGTTTAATATTGTAAAAATTTACTAATTAATTAATTTTTCTGCTATTTTTAACTATTAAATTAATAACTAAAGTTTTTGTTAATTAAATAAAATATATAATAATAAAATGTGTGTTGTTCTCTTAGCTACCAGTTAGGTATCCTAGAGAACAAAAAATTTTGGTACTGTAGTGGGAGAAAACGTCACACTTTTCGACTGGATTCCCTCATTTTTAAAACACTGAAATATAAATTTTTTATTCTCCGTCACCGAATGTTTGTAGGTTTTAATCGTCTTTAAACAAGCTAAAATATATAAATGGAGTTACAAAATGATGGAGTCAAATAGTGGAAGGATGGCCATAAAGTTTTGACCGGATCTAATTCTAATTGTTTTGTTCCGAAGAAAAATGTCTACGGATGGTTCGTCCTATTCATACATGTAAAGTAACGTGTAAAATAAAAGAATAGATTAAATAAACAGTAACGAGTAAAATAACGTGTAACACACCTTTCAAATACTAGTTCTAAATATAAAGATTGAATTACGATTAAAGTTTGGAACTTAACTATTAGGTTATAATGCAAACCCCATTATTAATAAAATCTTTAATTTAGAGGGCTACGATATTTATTGCTGGCGGTGAGGACCACGTCCAAAAGCAGCGGCTTTCTCACAGGACGGGCACATTGGAAGATGGAGACACAAAGGAGATCCTCGGGTGAGTTCTAGAGAGCGTAATTGTTGCAATTCTTTCTTCAATCTAGTATTTTCGTCTCTTAAACTCTCGCAACATCTTTTCAAGAATTCGCAGTCTACCTCTGTTTGCTTCAGTTTGATCCTGCACCAACATTATTTCTTTGTTATTAACCAATCTACCACTAATATATATATATATATATATAACATTTATAAAGCTTGACCTTGCTCTCCTATTCTGAAACCAAACTTCAACTTGTCTTGCTGTCAAATTCAACTGCTCAGCAAGTTCAAGCTTCTGTATCTGCATTTAAAAATTAAAATAAAAAAATTATGCTTTTTCTCGTTTTAGCTTCACTATATAAAGAAATCTTTAAGTGAAGTTTTTTTTTTTTTTAAGAAATGAAATAAAATATTTTCTTACGTGATTTCATTTCTTTAAAATAATTTATTCTTTAATTTAAAATAGTTAAATTTTAAACAATTATAGATTTTAAATATAACATGAATCAGATAAAAATATATTGCATTTAATTTCTCTCCTTTTTCATTCATAACAAATCCTAGGTGATAGATACATATAATAATTCTGAGTAATTGAAGTGTTCTATAAATAAATAATTTAGAGGTTAAAAGTGCAGTTAAGAATTTATTTTAATAATCAAGGTGTTAATGAAATAATTTATATACAAAAAAATGGAATGAAAATAAAATAATATATATATAATAATAACGCATACGGGATTGAGAGTGGTATGCAGCTTGAAGCTGTCCTCGAGCAAAGTGGATTGTTCTTTAGTCAGCTTCAGTTTTTTTCTGCTACTGTTCTTGTTTATGCTAATGAAGTCGTTTCCTTTATCATTTGCATGCTCTTCATCGTCTTGATGATGAACTGATTTGAAACTTGACCCTCGTATGCTGATGGACTTTTCTTCTTCTTCTTCTTCGTCTTCGTCTTTTCCTTTTCCTTCTTGTTCCTTAGGGCAAAGGGTAAAGGAGAGGTCCAAGCACACCCTAGACTTGTCGTTATTGCGCCTCTTTGGCCCTTTTGGCACATAGTGAGTCATGCCCAGTTTAAGACCGAGCCCTGTGTTGCAGTATT
The DNA here is from genome assembly GCF_001659605.2 of Manihot esculenta. Taxonomy (NCBI): domain Eukaryota; kingdom Viridiplantae; phylum Streptophyta; class Magnoliopsida; order Malpighiales; family Euphorbiaceae; genus Manihot; species Manihot esculenta. The sequence goes on from NC_035166.2 coordinate 206,269, forward strand.
CATCTTCATGATCTTCCATGGTCAATGCCAACTGTAGTAATAATATTTTTGGAGGAATTGAAAAGGAGAACAGATGGAGAGAAACGAAAAATAAAAAAGAAAGATGGATATACATATAAGAGATGGAAAGGGGTGCGACCATACAATAATTCAGGATAAATAATTCAATCAGTTAATTAATATTTAGTATTTCCCATAATTTTTATTCACTTTTTTATTATTCTAAAATTATTATTTACTTTTTTTTAAACTATAATAATATATAAATTTATCATTGTAATTATTTTATATTATTTTATTTTATTTCTTTTCTAAAAAATTTTTTTCTAATAAAATTTAATATATTTAAAATAAATATATTTAAAAAATTAATAAAAAACTATATTTTTTTAATACGTGTAAAAAATAAAATAAATAAAAATTATAGAATAGAAATTATTATAATCCTATTTAATTTATTTTATTTAAAAAAAAACTTTTTAAAATTTTTTAATATTTAATAAAATTTAATATATTTAAAAAAATTTAAAAAATTATATTTTTTAATATATATATATAATAAAATAAATAAAAATTATGAAACAATAATATTTATTTAATTAATTCTGTACACTAATAATAATGACAATTTAATTATAACATGCATATAAAAAGATAAAATAACATTATTTACATATTTATACATATTTTTATTTAATTTTTTATAAATCTCGATATGATTATTTAATATAACGGTTATTAAATTTATCCTTATATAATATTGAGTTTATATTAAATTAAATATTTTATATCAAAATTTGTATATAATTAATTAAAAAGTACATAATGATTGCACGAATATATATATAATTTAATAATAGTAAAATTAATTTCTCTCCATAATTTTACCCTGCTATTATAATTTTATTTTTCTAATAAGTACAATATTATATTTGTTAATTTTGTTAAATACAATTTTTTTATTATTAACTTTACATAGGTATCAAATTATATATTTTTTCTGTGATATCGTATTTTTAATGTAATATTATATAATTTATTATATTAAACATAAAAAGTTAATAATAAATAACTATAGTTAATGAATTTTCACAAGTGGGTATTACAGTCATTTAAAAAGCTGTAATTAATTTTCATATTTGACTTTATCATTTTCAAGGACTTCCTAATTAAATGACATAATAAAATAATTTTATTGTATATTCAAATCGAAAAATTAATTAAATTTAATTAATTTAAAATTTTGATTTAATTTTTTATTTATTTCAGTTCAATTTGATTTTTAATTTTAAAAATTTTAATTTTTTTTATTCGATTTAATTTTTTTATTGAATTAATTTAAAATTTTAATTTAATTTTTTATTTATTTCAGTTTGATTTGATTTTTAATTTTAAAAATTTTAATTATTTTGATTCAGTTCGATTTTAATAAAAAAAATAAAAAAATCAAATCAAATTAATTTAGTAATAATAGTATATTATTTTTAATAATATAAAAATATTAAATCATATTAAAATTAAAATATTTTAATTAAATTTTAAAATATTAAAAATAAAATGTTAAAAATAAAAAATTTATTAAAAATTCAAATTTATCAAATAGAACTGAATTCAGTTTCTGACCAAAATCGATTCGATTTGATTTTTATAAATACTAAAATTTTAATTTTTAATTTGTTCTAGTCAGTTTTAAACCGAACTGACTAAATACTAACCCTAATTGCATTTTCTTAATTAATTAATCAAAATAATAAATTTATTAAAAAAAGATAAAGTAAGACATTTTGATACATGGCCACCAATGAAGCTAAATATATGATCAGCTACGTACAACTTCATCCTATAAATAGGTAACCCAAAGTAAAGTAGAAGCTCATATTTAACAGTACCTGTACAGTTTCCTCATTTAATTGCCATCTCTTTCTATTTATTCCCACAACGTTAAGAGTCTATGTATTTGGGATTGCAATATAATAACTAAATATTTATTTTAAATTAATTAAGATTAATTATATAAATCCTTTTATCTTTTAATTTTAAAATAAATTCAATATTAATGTCAATTTTTTAACATTACTTTCCCTCTTTCTTCTCATTAATTTCTTCCATTGATAATACGACACTTAGCTTATTGAATATTCAATATTCTATGTTGAATATATCTAAAATGAGATATATTATTATTCTCTACTCTTGATAAAAATCAACCCTTCAATTATATTAATTGAAAATGTATTTTTAATAGCATACAAATTTCAAAAACAATTTAACAACTTTTTTGAAGAAAATATTTAAAATAAATATTAATTTCTCTAATTTTTTTTTCCTGTCAATTACAATCCAAATAGAATCTCAATATTCTCTAAATATTAAGTATTTAAATTTAAAATGTTTTCTAATCAAATTTAAATACATATAGCGAATTGCGCTCGATTTGTCATTTAAAGACATTCATGCATGAGATCCTTTATTTACTTGTGTTTTTGAACAAATCTGTGAATTTAAAGGCTTTATTAATCGTTGAGGCGTATTTGATTTCATCAGCTACAAATGATAAACGATATTTGGAAATAATGTAATACATAATTGGTGATCGTGAGATCTAGGGCGTATAAGATATAGACACGTTGATCATGACTTTTAAGGTTTGGAATAGTAATGTTTTTGACTTAGTAAATGAAGGTAATAAGGAGCTAGTATTTTCTTTACATATATGTTGAAGTAACAGAGGAGTTATGAAAGTCTAGAGAAGACAATGTGAAATCTCCATCCTCGAGAATAAGAGAGGTATTTATATTCGAATATGTTCAAGACTCCCCTGTTATATGTCTTTTTGGTAAAGATAACAATGTTTTTCAGGATTTTCAAACGGTTTATTAATGATAAACAGTTGACTCATTTAATACTCAACCGACTAAAATAATATTATCTCTAACACACGTTATGTCAAGGTTGTCATGGCACACGGATTTAAGGTATCGTACTAGAGGTCGAAGGTTTAATGCTTAAAGAGTTGGAACTTTGAAAGTCTATTGGGCTCGGTGCGAGGCTATATACTCCTGCGAGTCATGCATTTTATTCGCCCGATAGAGTTAATAAGTCCTTTGATTCATAATTAATAGAGCTAATACATGTATCTTGATTTTTTAAAAACTCGTATTTTATATATAATATATAAAATAATTTCGATCACTGAAATTTTAAATTTCATTATATTTAATATAAAAGGATCGATTTTATATATATTTAATTAAATAAAATGTTTTAAAAAATTATTTAAGTAGAAATTTTAAAACACTTCATGAATTATTATTTCTCATACTATAAGTATTAACTATGTAATTGTAAAATATTTGTATAATGTAGTAGTAATAATAATATATAAATGAGTGAAGTAGACAGTTTTTTATATATATCCTCACTATCAACATTATTCTGCAAAGCACATGGAATGATTGTCATTAGTATTCATAAATGCATAATTTGATTCCTCATCTTTTTATAAAAAGTCATTTTATCTCTTAAAATTTTATTTTTATCTTATTTACTCTTTTAATTTTTAAATTTTGAATAATTTAATTTCTACAAAGTAAGAGAATATATATATCACTTCTTCAACTTTTAATTATTGAATAATTTAATTTTTATGATGTAGTAGCACGTCAATATCATGTGTCAATCGTAAAAATTAAATTATTTCACCATTTGAAAGTTGAAAGAGTAAATAGAACAAAGTTAAAGTTGAGGGATAAAATAACTTTTCATGTAAACGTGAGGGATAAATTATACATATTGGCTATTTTTAACAAAGCGAATCTAGTGAATTGAAAAGTTATCTAAAATTGAAAATTTTTACTAAACTTCTTTTAAATTGAATATACATTTTCATGATGCATATAGGACTGACAATATTTAAGGATTCAAATTTAAAGCCTCCAAATCATAAAAAATTAAGAAGTGTTCGAGTCATTTATGGTGAACATTATGCGTAGAAAACAAGAAAATGTATAAGAAAAAGTATTTGTGCATATCTCTAACAAAGCACATCATAACATAAAAGATGAAAAGGAATATAGATCATCTTGCTTCACACGAATCTACCCTGTGCTTTAGAGATTTGCCTCGCATTTCATATTGAATGAGAAAGCATGGATGTGAAAAACAACTAATAACATGGCCTATAGACTCAGAATATGGCCTAAACATGTGTTTTCTTATATTATCCCATATTTTTTCTATTGTGACAATTTTAAACTTTGAATTATTTTGAATTTTAATATTATTTAATATTTTTAGGCCCATTAAATCATGTAAACTCATCTATATTATTAGAGTAGGATTATTTTACATGTTTCAGTTGGATTAAATTTAATTTTCCTAGTTTAAATATGATTCCTTATATGAGTAGGATTTATTAATTGTTTACCTTTTTCTATTAGGATTAGACTTTCAAAACACTAAATAGATGTTGGAAAAAGAATAGATGATTCTAGTATTATGTTTATGACAATGGATACTTTTATCCTTCTAATTTTGATACAAAGATGAGTTTTTTTTTTGTGTGTGTAATTCACACTGTTTAGCAAATTTATCAAGGATTTTCCATTTAGCAAATTTATCAAGGATTTTCCATTTACAGTGTTTCTAATGAGTTTATCACTTGATTGCCCACATTTCTAATTACATTAGCTGGTTAGGGCCGTAATAAAAGAAAAATCTTTGAAGTTATTTTTAGTGTATTTCAATATCAAGTTGTGTGCTGGGGTTCTTGATCACAAGTTGATCTTAAAGTTCCATCAATTGGTAATAAAACATAGTGATAGATAAAATTCTTTTTTCATCTATATTTATTTGCTTTATTGTTTATTTTATGTTTTTTCTTATTTGCTTCGATTATTTCTCAACTTATTTCATCGTTTTAATTTATAAAAAAAATATCAAGTATATAATTACACTTATGTATTATTTTAGATTATTTCATTAAAAACTTAAATTAAATTTTAATCTATTAAACACCTATATTTACATAAATTATAATAATTAAACATAAATTAATCATATTATTGATAACTTGTCAAAAGTAATTAGAAATAGTTCGACCTATTGCTAATTGCACTCGAAATTTGATTGATATAATTTTAAATTTTCATAAAATAATAATAATTACTTTCATATAATTTTGTCAACTTAAAATTCAGAATGCAATAAACAAATTTTGAGTATAGTAAGTAGTATATATGATCAATTTTATTTTTTTATGATAAATTTTCAATAATATGACCAATGTATTTTGTATGAAAAAAGAAGGATAAAACAGAGTATTCAATTGAATTTAAAAAGAGAGAGTGCGTGTGTGTGAAATTATAATTACAGTATGAGAGAAAGCGTTATGACACATAATGATATGCATAAAGATTTCAATCAATAAAAGGACCCTTTTGACACATTCAAGTCTCTAAGTAATTGGATAAGTGATATTATTGACATTAGATTGATGACGTGATCAGAATAGAGCTGCGCTATGATTTGTTAGAACCTGCAAGGAAAAGAACATGAGGTGGTGGTGGGTGCCTACAACAATCACTACGATACTCAAGTCAGTATCATAAAAAAATAAAGAGAATGTGATGAATTGCTTAGAGGTTGAGTAGTATTAGAGAATAACGTACCTTTATCTTTGTGATTCTTCTCCTTTTATACTGTAAGAGGTAGAGATGAATATAGTATTTTTCGATAATTCAACAGTAATGTGGTCGTTTGCTTGATAAGGGATATCGCCAGCTAATAGGTGGGAATCCCGCAATCATAGGCATAATGGGAATATACTGGGATGTGCTTGATAACGGTAATTTCGTGTCGAGACTCGCGCTATCAAGGGAATGGTGAGTCTTTTGATGATGATCTGAATGTTAAGGTGTCTAGATCTTCCTTTTCTCATGCTGGACCGTGTTTCTCATTTATTAGATTCCTACTATGTGGCCTTGTTCTGTGATGATAGCTCACAACTTACTTTGGATGATTGTTATGTAGCTTTAGAGGTCCACCCGCTGGTCTCCAATTCTTCAAATTCGGAAGAGATCGCTATTATCGAGGTCTGAGGTACATGACTTCCTGAGATTGATTTCTTATTGCTCACGCTATTTCACCTATCTAGCCCATCAATGATGACTGTAATGCTTATCGTACCGCATTTAAAGCCTGCTTTCAAAACCATCATGTAAAAGCCCTTTATCTTCTCCAAGTACCATTTTTACTCTCTTCTGCAAACCTTTATTTTCAGAGAAACTTGCTCCGCAACTCTTTTTCCTTCTTTGCTCCTTATGGACTTATTCTTCTTACGGTAATTCTGTTTCTTTTTCTTTGATATGAATAAGAATACTTCTTCTTCTCTTTCTCTTAGCGGGAGTTCTTCCTCTAGCTCCTCCTCTGATGGTCCCATTCGAGTACCAGCCCTTATCGTTCCATTGAGGGAGGCTCTAGAAAAAGAGGGTAGCTTAATTAGTAAGACCATGTCTGTCCTCTCAAAGCGTGATGTAGACCTTTTATATGATGCTTATCACATTTCTCGAGAGTCTTTTCGAGTCTTGGCTCCTTCTCTCTGCGTCTGTGTTAATGACTTAATCCATACTAAGGATACTATCATTGTCTTTGAAGAGCAATTGAAGGTGGGTCTATGATTCCCCCTAGACCCATTTTTCATTGAAGTCTTTCGATTTCACAAGCTTTCAATTGCTCAACTTTATCCTAATAGCTGGAGAATCCTAGTGGCTTTTTGGTTCGTGTGCCTTAACAATCACATTAAACCGAGTGCAGTGCTTTTCTCCCAATTATACCAACTGGGTACTCATAAAAATGAGGAGTTTTAGTACTTCAATAGTTGAAAGTACTTAAACATGTTTGACCGGATGCCTTCCTCCTTGATGCAGCGGAAGAATAAATTTTTTATCCTCCATCACCAGACGCCATGGGATTTTGAGTGTCTTTAAACAAACTGGTATTATTGGGTGGAGTTGAAGAAGGATGGGGTTCGTCCAAGGAGAGAGGAGGATGAAGCTTTAGCCCTTCTCATAATAATGGCTAAATCCCTAAAGAAAATGAACATCACCTAGGTGGTGAGGAACACCATTTTGTCTTAGCAGAGTCATCTGCAAGCAAACTATACCCGGGGTCCTCACTCGCCCAACCTTTCCAGACTTTGCAAAGGCACTTCCCTGAATCGGGATCAGGGTACTTCTCTTTCTGTCTTTTTTATTTTTTGAACTGCCTTTCTTACTTACTTTTCTTTTTTTTGCAGATATAGCTGGGTCAAGCAAATTTGCTAAGGCGGCATATGCTGCTCGCAAAGGCAAGAATGTTGCTGGGGTTGCTAGCCTCCCTGCTAAGCATGCTCACCTAGCAGAAGAGGTGATCATACTTCCTCCTCCTCGCTCCCACCTGCGCAGAAGAGTTGGCCCACCTTCAGCCTGAATCTTCTACCTTGGGCGCTTTTGCTTATACCCCAGCTTCTGAGCTTCCTATTGATGTCCCATCCCCCTCTGCACCTACACCTGCAAGCATGGGAGTCGAATCTTTCTGGCCCCCAAGCACCCAACACCTGTCCTTGGCGCTAAACCAAGCACCCTCGCTCTTTAATGATCCTTCTCTAAGCCTCCTACTAATAAAAAATGCCATGAGGCCCACAGATCACCACCACTTGAATGAGATTGAGATAGACGAGCTTTTTGATAATGTCATATACTCTGCACTGAATGGTGCCCTTTGCACCTATGTGGCCAAGGAGCGGCACAAAGCCTTGAGGCAGGAGTTTGGTGCAAACGAGACAGACAGGAGACTTATGATCAAGGAATTTTCGAGGTTAAAGTCCTAAGTCGATGAAGTTGAGGATACCATGAAGTAGACCCTGGAGTCAGTGGATAAGTTTCGGGCTAATCTGGATGAGACCAATGCTTCCAAGCTGGGCCTTGAGAATTGGGCAAAATCTGCCGAGGACTAGGTGGCCCTAGTGCATCGCTAAGTCTTGGAGTTACAAGCTCAAGCTAAAGGGGCCCGAGCTGCTTCAACCAAGGTAGCTGAGCTAGAGGCGGGGCTGCAGGAGACAATAGCCCAGGTTGGAGAGATGTTCGTTTAAGGCTAGGATTTAATATGGAAGGAGTTAGTAAAGCGGTTTCCTTCCAAGGATTTAGATAGACGATATCTTCCCTGAGGAGGAGGATGCGATTGAAGAAGAGGAGGGGCATGTTGAGGACAGTCCCAACGACTGGGTCTCTATGAATAATATAATAGATGTAGAAAATATCAATGTAACAGAGACTCAGGGGGAATCTAAGGATATCCCTCCTCCTATATAGCCTTCTTGTGATTAATGAAAATATATTGTCATTTTTACTGACTGTCTGTATACCTTGTGCTCATTTACAACCTTCTTTCAAGACTTTAACAATTTCTTCTTTTAAAGGAATTTCCAAGAGTTAACACCCGTCCATTATAGTAAAAAATAACTTGAAAATCCTTAAATAATAGGGATAACACCCAAACACACGGCCTGGCGTATACTTGCCTTAGGCTTGATCTTAAAGCTGGTACTCACCCATGAATGCCCGTCCTGTAACTTGGACCTCAATTGTCTCAAAAGTCTCACATGGGGCTATCTCTCTGTAATCGAATTTAATGAAACCCGCCTCGCAGTCTGGCATAAAACCTTCAATTAGTAGGGCCTTCGCCTGCTTTTTTGGCCTAATTTATATCTTCCCCATGGCCTTGGGCATGCCTCAGGAATTTTTTGTAGGGATTTAACACTAGTCAAGACTTGGCATGCCTCAGGAATTTTTTGTAGGGATTTAACACTAGTCAAGACTTGGCCTATAGCCTTTCGTAATCACTTTGGGTTAATGGGACCAACGCCCGGATAGTCTGGAAAAATCCATCTTGCGATCTGACCTGGCAGAGCCCACCTTGTGGCCTTGTTTAGTAGGACCAGTGCCCAGATGGTCTGGCAGAACTCGTTTTATAACCTAGCTTCGGAACCCACCTTGTGGTCTTGTTTATCGGGACCAATGCCCGAATGGTCTGGAGGAACCCACCTTATGACCTGGCCTTGCAAAACCTGCCTTGTAGCCTTGTTTAGTGGGACCAACGCCTAGATGGTCTGGCATTCCATTCACTATTACATATATTACCCCCTTACAAGCTCTCGACCAGGGGTGCTTTCAAGAGTTATTTCCTCGGGCTCAAGTCTCCTCTCTTCCCTACCCTTCCTAGTAAATTTTTGGAGAGTGCCGGCCCTTATTAGTCTCTCAATTTCATCCTTTAGTTGTCGACATTCTTTTATCATATGCCCGTGATCTTCGTGGAAGCGGCAGTACTTTGTCTTGTCTCGTTTCTCTACTTTTTTAAGTTTGAGCTTGGATGGCCACCGGATTTCTTTATCATTCTTCCTAATTCACATCAAGATATGAGTTCGTGAATCATTCAACAATGTGTAATTTTGATACTTACTTTGGTCATCCCTTTTTCAAAAAATAGGATAACTCTTATGATCTCCCTCATGCTCTTGCCTCTCGAGCTTTTAACTTTGCTTTTGATTCTCCCTCTTATCCTCTTTTAATGCTTGGATTTCGTCATCTAACCTAATATACTTATGAGTTCTGTCTATCAACTGTTAATACATTGCAGCTAAATTTTTTATTAAGGAATCCATGAATTTGACATTGCGAGTTCCTTTCTTCAATGCTTCACAAGCTATCTTATGATTTAATTCTTCCACCTGTATGGCCTCAGTATTGAACTGTGAGATAAAGCTCCTCAAAGACTTACCCTCTCCTTAGCAAATCTTCTGCAAGTCAGAGGAAAGTTTTTTTAGAAGATATGCAAGTAATAAACCTGGACTTAAATAATATAGCAAACTGTGTAAAGTTTTGAATTAAACTTGAGCTTAGATGTTGGTACCATTTCTAAGCCAAACTTATGGGTGTTGAGGGAAAAATCCAGCACAATATAAAGTCATTGACATCCTGAAATTGCATAGTCCTTCTGAAGATTGCTAGGTGACTCCTGGGATCTGCTGTTCCGTCATACTTGTCCAAGGTAGGCAGTTTGAACTTGATTGGAAAAGTTTCTGCTAGAATTTCTTTCGATAGAGGTGAGGTTCCATCTAAGTCAAAATCTTCCTCTTGTTCCTTTTGGTATCTTTGCACGGGCCATACTAGCTTCCAATCAATGTCTTTTGGAGCTTCATCTAATTCGTCTTTGGACTCGGCCTTTCCCTTAGACTGTATTTTGATCGCTTCTGTCCGAGCCTTTGGGGTGTCTATGGAAGCTTCCTCTCTTCCTCCGGGGGCCATATTTGATGCCTTTTCCTGAGTCTTATACTATCTGAGGATAACCTGCAGCCTTTGGATATACTGGAGTACCTATTCGTTACTTAAATTATTAAGACCTATTTCATTTACTACTGAGGGCATGTTTTCTCTATTGTTAGGGGTGAAGGAAATGATGACATCCTTGTTGGTATTAGTAACAGCTTGCAAACTACCAGCCATTTAGAGAGTGAGAGGAGAGAGAAGTTTCTCTTCAAGGAAATGAGTAGGAGATTGGACATAATATAAATGAATAGTGGGGATTCAAAGGATTTTTCAGCAACGGAACCAAATGATGTTGCTGAAATTAGATTGATGACGTGACCAGAACGAAGCTGCGCTATGATTAGATAGAACCTATAAAGAAGAGAATGTGAGGTGGTAGTGGGTGTTCACGGTAACCACTTTGACACTCAAGTCAATATTTCGAAGGGTAGAGAGAATGCAAAGAATTACTTAGAACTTGAGTAGTTTTAGAGAATAGTATACATTTGTCTCTATGATTCTTCTCTTTTTATACTGTAAGAGATAGAGATGAATATGATATTTTCCGATAATCCGGCGATGATGTGGCCGTCTGCTTGATAAAGGACATCGCCAGCTAATAGGTGAAAATCCCATACTCACAGACGTAATAAAGATATGTTACGGTAATTTTGTGTCAAAACTCGCCCTATCAAGGAAAGGGCGAGTCTTTTGATGATGAATTGGGTGTTAAGATTTTCGAGTTTTTCTTTTCTCATGCTGGATCGTGTTTCTCATTTGTCAGATTTCTGCAATACTATAAACATATGTAGAAAGAGAGATGAACGACTTTATCATTATATTTATGACAATGGAGACTTTGTCCTTCCATCTTAATATAAAGATAAACTTCTTAGTGCTACACCTTATTTAGAAAAGTTATTAAGAATGTTTTTATTGTGGCATTTCTAATGGGTGTATTGCTTAATTGTACATGTTTAATTACATTAATTGGTAAGAGTGAAATAGAGCAAAAGGTTTCTATGTGCAATGCAGTGTAACTTTTCAATTTATGTCCAATTTCAGTTCAAAAATTTTTAAAAGAGAAACTATTTTCTTTAAAAATAATTTAATTTTCTTTTTAACTAAATAATATTTTTTTTATTGTCTCATTTCTTTGATGCCCCAAACATGAAAAATACAAAATTCCATAAAAACAACTGAAACCAATTTTCATTCAACAATTTATTTTTATACACACGTTAGGCTTTCTTCTTACGTCCAATTTGAGGAATTGTCAATTAAACATAAAAATAGGTTCTGTTAAATAGGCATCCGGTAACATGGATATAAACGGTTAAATAGGCATTAAGATTTTATTTGAAATCCTCAAAACTTAGCTCGATTGTCAAGTAAAATCACCATTCAGTTTGTTGGCCATGATTCAGATCTTGAGACTAGACCCTGAAAGAAATATTTTCATTCCAAAATTGAAGGTTTATATTTTATTTTCTCAAAGGCAGACAATGCACACACATGGATTGATAGATGGTTTATCATCGATCGGATTAAAGAGATTAACTTAGTATGGTGCGCTAAAGCTGTCACTTACACCACTTCACCACAATACCACAGACAAAAAAGTAAACAATTCCTCCCAGAAAAGACTCGGAACCCGGAGTGAACCATGCATACGCCTGCAAACGAAGAATCAATCGGGATTCCAATAGCAAAGAACTAATCAGAAACAAAAGTGTTTCTTTCACCAGCATCATCAGTTACTATCTTACTTCCCCACATGGACGTCCATGCATGTGCATGTGCATGTGCATGTGCATGTGCATGTGCATGTGACATTCAAACATTGGAACAATGCACATGAACATTCAGATTTTTCATCACATCAGGGGGTTCTCACAAGCTGCTGTGGCACGACCTCCTCAACCATTTTTTATACTGCGAATGACAAAGCTCCTTATTTTGTGGAAAAACTTTGTCCAAAAACCAGTGTGGCATATATCAACTCATTCCATGCATCAGGAACCCCTGGAAGACACCAATGGCTACAGTCTTGCCGTCTTGTGGAAACTCTTCTCCCTGCAGTTAGGTTCTTGCCATAGACTGATGGATGTCCATCCTTTCTAAAATTGGTCAACTTTGTCACATTTAATAGTTTCACTGGTATATGCATTTCCCGGATTACCTCCTCTACTATCTTCATTTTCATAGGGTAGTTACCGAGCATGGCACCTCTCAATATTGGTTCGGTCTCTCCATTGCATGTCCCTCCTGAGTCCCAATCCCCACCTCTGTTAGAAGAGTTTAACACGCATAATTAATTTTTTGAGCGCCAAGAGTGCTTCAACAAAATAGTCTTATAAGGCATTTTTATTTTCTTTTGCAGGCTAAAATTTATACTCTTCCAAGAATTGGCCTTGGAGTCACAGTCACAATTGATAAACTTGGAGTTCCTTTTTTCCCAGTTTCCACGTGGTTTGTACAGTCAAAAAGGCAAGGACAAAACTCCAGAAGAAAGAAAATTATAGACAAACACACCTGAAATGAGCAGATGAATATCCTCGATAGAAGACCAATTGCTTCGCAGGATCAACATTCTGATCAACCCACTTTGCCCAGGTCCTCAGAGCCCTTCTGTAAGCCTCAACTGCATCAAATTGTGGATAGAGATGATCACCTTCTTTGTAGTAATTTTTTCTGCATTAATCAGCCATCTGTTAGGTTTTTCTTGGGGGGGTTCATATGGGTGGACAAAAGCAAACAAGAAATCAAGAAAGGAAGCAAGCATAATAAGTATGCAAGTGCAATGGTTAACAAATCAGCAAGGATCACGCTTGCAAGTTTTTGCACTTTGCAAGGTCTAGAGTGCCACCAAAAGAATGATAATATTTTATTGTTGATAGGGGCTTTTCTCGTAAAAAGTGTGAATCAAAAAATTATTTCCCCAGATGGGGTGAGGAAAAATTATTTCCCCAGATGGGGCGAGGAAAACTTAATCCCTATCTGGGGTAGTCAAGCCCCTCGTCGTCACTAGGGGCAGTTGAGAAAGTATGCTTTCTTCTAAGTACTGCTCAATCAAGGATGTAGTGATATAAATACCAATTGTATTTCAATATGCATAACATTTCACTTATTATTTTTTAAAGAATAAGTGTACAAGACAATTAAGATAATGTGGTGAATTTTTTTTTTTAATATTTATATTCAAATAATTGTAGTAAATTGAATGACAAAAGAACTTTAAAATAATATAGGTGAATTTATTAAATTCAGCTTTTTCAGAATTAGTAAACTTGTAGGAGACTCTTGAAATTTTTTAAGTGCCAACTACTTAAATAGATTGTAGTAGAATTTTATTTTTAAAATTTTTAAAAAATATATTTATTTTTCAGTAATTATGTATTATTATTTAATAATTAAATTATTTATTTAAAAATTAAATTCCAAGCAGAGAACTTAAAAGGGACAATTGGTTCCCAACTGGCAAAATGGCGACTAGGGACTTGCACAATAGAAATGCGGGAAAAAAAAATATATACATATATATATATATAGCTAATGCTGAAAATTTAAATTACAAAATATTTTTGACATACCCACGAGCAGTTTTTCCATGAGTCCACCAATGCCCAGTATTAAAAACAAGAATGTCAGCCCGCTTCCACCGACCTGATGTCTTGTCAATTCGGTCAATGGATAAAGTTGGATTTGAGTTTCCCTGTGCATTGATGCGAACCCCTTCCCTTACAAGGAAATGTGACCTCACAAACTCCACTGAACAGTTATAATCCTGCCAAACAATTGTAAAAGTCAACAATCTGGTCTGCAATGCCTAATCTCCTGTATTATCTATGATTAATTCACTAACATGTACTTGTGGTTATAAATGCAACACATTCAGTAACTAACATTCACGTGAGGATAAATTATTGAGAGAGAAGCAGTTATAGCACTTAAAGGTCAAATCAGCATGACATGTACCATCAGACGATGAATTACCAGGAAAAAAATAAAGTCAATTTTTCAAAAGCGTTAACCTGAGGATTCTTTCATAGGGGGTAAGAGCGATGCAGTCATGGCTGGTGATATGGAAGAGGAGAGCTGCTCCCTGTTCCATTTAGTCTAACTTACCATGAATAAAAAAAATGACATTAAGTTCAAAAGGAACTTTCAATTAGGATGCAGCAGAATTAACTATATGATACATATGCTATTCTTTGTCTGACAGAAAGTTGTCTCCAAAGAGAGTACCATGTTTTCTAAGCGAAGATACCATATCAGCTATATGCGCCTATTAACATTCTCAATGGTAAAAAGTTTACAAAATAATGAGTAAAATGTCACTCATATAATTTTCTAGTATATCACTGAGAAAGGACCCAACAATTCTATGCCCTCCCTAGTCTTGTAAAAAATTCTGCCATTGCTAAGGTATAGAAGGTATGTTATTACCATAAATTTGAAGACATAATAGCCTCTTCCCTTTGTTATTTTGTGGCCATGTATTTCCCGCATTCTGCTCTTATCAGGCAGGCCTTCCCGGAGCAGGCATAGCATTGATTCAAACTGGTTCCGGTTCATGGAATCTCCAATGAGCATAAGCCTCTTACCTCTCAATCTTGTCAAGAAATCTGTTGCATTAAACCTACAAGTGAAAAGCGAAAGCAGAAAAGAATTGCATCCTTGCTAATTTGTTATGCAATCAAAAACACACAATGCTGTTCAACGTTTACACCATAGCAAGAGTACTAAAGAAAACAAAGGAAACCCTTCAAACTTTTCCAGAAGACTTTCAAGTTCCAAAGGGAACTTTCAAATCAGGCAAGAACCAAAAAATTTTCACAGGGCACAAGAGTTCTTATAAGATGGACATACAAGCATTCACATGCCTGCATAGATGCACGTACGAAGGTGATGCTGAAAGCTGTTTGTACACAGTGATCATTTCCATTGACAATTAAGTACATTTTTAATACCTTTACCATTTTGAAATCACAGGTCAAGGAGTATGGATTAATAAACTAGCAAACCTCCATGCTGAACTAGGCTTAAAGATGGGCATTACATCACCAAAATGGCGTAGGCCTTAATTTGATCTGCCCACACTTGCATGCCATTTCATTTTCTTGTATACCGCCAATATGAGACTTGTTCTGCAAGCCATATATTCCAACACCTCCTGCAACTGCAAATAGGTTTGGCCCAGACTTTACAGGCTCTTTTCACTTGGTATTGCATGAGGTGGCCCATCTAAGTTGAATCTAACACCTTTTGGCTCAACCCTCAAGGTCAAGCTCGTTGGGCTAGCCCATGAATTGGATCAACTCAAGTCCAGCTCAATTAGCTCTAATGCAGTAAATAAAAAGCAGTTTGTGAGCTATTTGAGACTCAATTCAATAAAATTTTGGTTTAATTCAATTCGATTTCTAAATGAGCCAAACCATACTTACCTGGTTCATCAGTTCATGGTACTCTGAGTCATGGTACAAATATGTGGGACGTGGTACACCAACTTATGAAATATAGGATATGTAGGGGTACACTTAACTGTTTCACTAATTTTTTTGATATTTTTAGTTAGCAGCCAACTTAATTTGGGGTATATAAATTATATTTATTCAATATATTGCTACTTATTCTATTAACATGTAAATCCACTACCACATAAAGTGTTTCAGAACACATTTTCTTCTTTTTATTCTTCTTTCTTTGCTATAGCCTTTCTTTCTCTTCTTCTTCTTGTACTTGCATGATATTTGAGCACATGCATACTTGTTAATCTTTCTTATTCTTTTCTTCCTTCCATCTTTTGGTTTCTTACTAGAACCTTATTTAGGCAACACAAATCGCATCCCCAATAATTTGGAATGCAAATGTATCGCGTACCAATTTCTCAGGGGGTGAGTGAATCTGGTAACTATAAGCCAAACTCGAATCAAATTTTTAGTCTCCTTTAATAAATGAGCCATACTTTAAGCATGATGATATTGGCTCATTAAGGTTCATGAGCTTGTTTGTTTAATATGTTCAATGAGACTGCTCATAAATATGTATGCTTAACTAAATTATTTAGTTTAAACTTATTATTTTAAAAATATAGCTAATTATGATTGTAAATGAGTTAAGCTGATTGTGAAATATTCAGAACTCAACTTGATAAAAGATCGGATCAACTTGACTTGTTTACTAAACAAACGAAGCTTGAGCTTATTGATATCAGCTCAAGTTTAAAATGAGTCACCTTCAATTTAGGCTCAACCAACCTGAATTTTTCAAAAGCTCATCTATGTTTGATTCGTTTTATGCCCCTAATTTGCTCAAATCATAGGTCTAGCACATTACGACTTACCCATCATGCTTTTAGATCCCGAATCTATATCCATTGGGCCTTAAATTGGAAAAAGGAAAAAGGATCCAAAGAGATAAATTGGAAATGCTAAACCAAACTAGCAGGCATTGCCTCCGGGTGTGCCAGACAGCTTGCAACACGGCCTAATGCGTGTGCTAAGCGGAAATCCCAATCTGGAACTAGCACGCCCTAGGGCATGTTCCCATGCTCTCATACTTTATTTAAACTTCCTATTATCTTAGTTATTTATTCTAATATAGTTTTTAATGTCTTTTGTTTTATTTAGAAAGTTATTTTGCAAGCGTAATTTAAGATTAGTCTATTCCTATTTCAATCATATATAATCTTCAAAAATTATAGAGTTCTATTCATATTCTATTTAGGGAGAACTCTATAAATACCTTTTATTAGCTTGAATTCAGTAGCTTCCAAATTAGTAAAAATTACAGTAGAGATTTTCTCCTAAAATTACTCTTTCTCACAGGTGTGTGTGAGATCTACTGAGCTATGATATGTCATCGAGGCTTAAAACTAGTCTCTAACCCAAATTATAGTCCAGTTGGATCCCTGAAATAATAAATGCTTATAGTTTATGGCAATTTGGCCAAATTCAGACCAATCCTTATGCGTAGCCAACAATGGCTTTAGAATCAAACTCAACATGCACATTAAATATACTGTGAGCATGTAGCCAAAGAAATTATCCCAGTGCTAAAATTTCAACCAGACAAGTGGAAAGAACAACTTCATAGAATCACGTCAAACCCATCTGAAAAGTCCCGCTATCATCCTGAAGCACCGCCACAAAGGAAATCATGCTCCTCTATTCATGGATACCAGCATCAACATTACACTTAAACCCACCCAATGAAGGAGGAGTCCAAATAGAACCTCTATATCCCCACCCCAACCCTTCCTCGAGCCTCTTCTGCAGTATTCACCAGGTGAGTATACTAAAAACCTTAAGCCCTGAAGCAACCACTTCTTCTGCACTTGATTGATTATGATGCAAAGAAGCCAATTATTTCTGGTCCATATACTCCATGGTACAGCACAAACTTTCTCTATAAGAGAGTAATCAGGAGACCACTCCAAAAAGTGAAAGAAGTTAGCACAATAGGAAAAACTACCAGTTCCTATAGGAAAAGCACGCCAGCAATCATGTACATGTGAGCAATGCGCAAACACATGAACATTATTCTCCTCTTCCCCACAATAAAGATAGCAAACATAGTTATCAACTATTTTGTCTTAAATTAACCTTAGTAGGAGGATTCTCTCTATGAAGCCTCCATATAAAATTTTTAAATTTTGGGGGCATATGTAAGTTCTAAATTTTCTTCCACTGCCCACGGATAGCTTACCATCTGAATGCACAACATGGTAGTCAAATTTCATACTGTACTTTCCTGATTCATTAAAATGTCAAATACTTCTGTTCTCCTAATTTACCACACTCAACGTTATCTAAAGAATTTTATCAACATCACTAAAAAGAAATTCATTTAAAACTCTATGTTCCAGCTTCTACCATCCTTATTAACTAAACCTAGAACAGTGGAATCTTCTAGACCATCAATAGGAAGAGTTTCAACCAAGAAGGTAATATTATCATTGAGCCATGGATCTTCCTAAACCCTAATATCTAACCCGTTCGCTAATCTCTATCCTCCACCGAATACCTCTAATAAGTAAATCCTGAGAACGCAATAAACTTTTCTAAATAAAAACTTGGATTAGAACCATCAATTGCATTTAGAAAGTTTCCATTTGGAAAATATTTAGCTTTGAAGAGATTACTAAAAAGAGTATTTGGTTTAGAGATAATTCTCCAATCTTGTTGTCTAAGCATTATAATATTAAAGTGACAAAAGACTACAAAAGCCCATCTCTCCATGTTTCTTCTCTAAACATATCTTCTCCCAAAATAACCAATGAATACGTTTATGACTATTGCGTGTATATATATATATAATCTCTTCGTTTATTTTTGTATTTAATATTATCTACCTACTTTTTAATAAATTAATTTATTAATATAATTTAAATATGAACTCCATCTCTATTAACTATTTAATAGTTATTAACAATATTATAAAATGACTATATATTCTAATTGGTTATTAAAAATTTCTCACTATATAATTTAACTAATTTACTTATAATCTCCTTATTAATAGAATCAACAGGAATAGAATATAAATTAATAATACATATTATATAGTGGTTGAGACTATAGTGGTTGAGACTCTTTCTTTCTTAAGAAGTCGAGTAGTTTTCCCTCCTCCTTCTAATATCTATTGTCGATTACAAAAAGTACAAGTTTGAAAGGCTTGTTGGAATTGATCCACTATAGAATTTACATTATACGCGAAAGAAGCACTCGGGTATCTAGCTCAATCCTAGATTATAGCCATTCAATTGAAGTAGCAATTTAGAAAGAAGGATCTATATATATATATACTTATCATTTCAGCAATAAACATATTAAATATTTTATAGTTTTTAATTATATGAATAAATCACATATTAGTTATATACTTTTATATGTTAATTACACATATATTTTTTAAATAAAATTATATAATTAATAACTCTATATAAAATAATATCAAATTCTTATTAATTATATATAATATATTTTTAATATTAATATTATAATTATTATTTAAATGTTAGTATTTTCATTTTTGTTATTGTTTTAATGTTAATTATTTACTATTTTAAAGTAAACATAAAAATTTTGTAATTTTAGGTGCAGTACTCAATTTGAACTAAAACTAAGGCTAAAATAGAATTGAAATAAAAACCAGAAATGAACCGAAACCGTACCCAAATTGGGTACCAAGCCTAGTTCTTAAAAATCAAATCAAAGAATCAGAAGTTTGATTCTGGTTTTGGTTATTAGCAAGAACCGTAACAAAATTGGAATCGAACACCCTTAATTCCAACCATCTACAGCATGATATTATTATTTCTCTAGTTTCATACATCTATACCCCCAAATCAATGAATATTGTTGAAAATAAAACCAAACATAATTAGTAATCTTTTTTTTTTTTGGCATATGGTACTTTCTTTCATCTTCTTTCTCATAATAAGCATTGTTTGTGGCTTCTATTACTTTCTTCTTATTTTTTTAGAATCCTTGTTTTGGTGGCCCAATAGTGTCCCTTAATGTTATAGGATGCAAACACCCACGAGATAAACAGGCAACCTCGATCGTGGAACTCGAGAAAGCAAGTCAATCTGATAACTAAGAGTCAAACAAACACTAAAGAAAAGGACACCTACATTAGGGGATAAATGTTGTGTGGTTTCCATGGTAAATTGCTGCCAAGCATGAAAAGGAATTGGTAGTAGTTGTAGCAACACTAAAGAAGCCAGTGTTGTTAAAGGCGCCTTCACCTTGCCTAGCTAAGGTGAGGTGAAATTAAAGAGGCAAGGAGTTGCCTCTTTGAAATAAAGGTAGATTAGTATTCCTTTCCCTACTGTTTGAACATCAAACCCTGACCCATAGTGTCGAATTCCAACATCAGCTGCTGGAGTACTAAATTTTCAGGTACATGTTACACATTATAGGAAGAGAGTTAGAAATAGAAGCTAATAGTAGATTCTTGAAGAATAGGTAAGACAAGAAAAGATTGTAAAACAGTTACCAGTCATTATCTGTTCTGTAGTAACTTGTAACTAAGGTAGTTATTGAGCCATAAGCTCAGCAGCCTTGTAATTCATTCTCAGAATTATCAAGAATACAACTTCTCTCTCTTCCTTCCTCCCTTTCTCTCCTTACTCTCTCGAATCTCAGTTAGGGATCTGATCACTAACAGTACATTTCTCTTTTTCTCTTTTATTCTTCTTCTTTCCTCTCTCCCCTCTCATATTCTTCTTTTGCCACTGCTGGTGCAGGAAATCCAGTAAGTTTTTTTTTTCTTCTTTCTCTCTCTCCTCTCCTCTTATTCTCTGCTACTCTTCTCACGGCTGGCGCAGCAAATCAGCACCTTTTTATTCAAATCTTCTTCTTTCCTCTCCCTCCTCTCCTCTTATTCTCTCTTTACCTTTTCCTCTTCTCACTACTGGTGCAGCAAATCTAGCAGGATTACTTCTTTTTCTTTTTCTTTGGTTTCTTTCTAAGTTTCTGTTCTAAAATTATGTGTGCATAACCCATCACCTTAGTATTACCTTACTTCAAAAACGACCCTCCCTTGCCTCTCGCCTAAGGCCGCAAAGTACTTTGTCACCCTAGTGTCGCATCTCGACTTGTCTTAATAACACTAGGAGAAGCACAACACTCTACTTTGCACCAGGGACAAGTGTCATAACTTTTCACCCAATCCATGACTGCCTTGCGCATAGCAAGCCAAGAGAAATGTCTCCTAAGCCCAATAAAAGAAACATTGATTCTTGAATGGCCTCCTTAAGAGGACCTATGATACAAAGCTAATAATTGATTCCTTAAAGTAGCAATAGCCCCCAGAAACAATTATTCTTTGCGATATAGCAAGCCATTCCTATAAGAGTATCCAGGATGTGCTTTTTTATCAATAGATAAATGTGATGTAAGGTCTGCAACCAAACTAAGTCATCCACAAAGGTTGCAAAAAATACTACATAATCCTGTAATGCCCATCCACAATAGTGGGCTATCTAGATAAGCCATCAGCTATTTTATCGTCTATGCCCTTCCTATACAATATCTTATATTGCAATTCCAACATTCTAGAATAGTCCATCCTTTCCCCCAAAAGATTCTTCTTGAGCTTCCTCCTGTAATAGACTTTTAGTGAGCTGGGTTCTCAGCCCATGATCCTTCCCCTCTCTGTTGGACTTCTTCTATTAGATTCTCAGGATAACTCTTGACTGCTTCCTCAGCAGTTATTTATACAAGAGCTAATGTAACTACCTCTTGACATTACTCTGCTGAAGTCTACAAATTTTCCTCTGAAATAACAAATTAGTAACTGTTTTTCCCACCAATGCAATTCTTATCAATCCCTTTCTTCCTTCTTTTAGAATACGTACAAACTAAGTGCTTTTTCACAAGTGCTTTTTTTACTGTTATTGTAATATTCCTCATTTGATCAACCTGTAATCAACTAAAGGGTCAGAAGTACATATAGTTTGATCTACAGAAAACTTTGGCACTCTGGCTAAGGAAAATGTGAACA
Organism: Manihot esculenta; assembly: GCF_001659605.2. NCBI lineage: Eukaryota > Viridiplantae > Streptophyta > Magnoliopsida > Malpighiales > Euphorbiaceae > Manihot > Manihot esculenta. Next base: position 228,123 of record NC_035166.2, read on the forward strand.
AAATACATAAAAGAAGGTATTCTTAAGGTACCCAAATGCAAACCAATAAATTTGCACTCCTTTTTTGTGTCTTCCCAAAAATCTAGACATTGTATTTTTATATCCTTGACTTCTAAAAATTGCAGAAACTCAAGAACAAAATGCTTTACCTTGTCCTTAGTAGCTCTATATGAAATTTATCCCATAATTCTAAAGTTCCCCAGTCTTAGTAGATACTTCTTCCAAAGTCCTCATTTGTTTGCATCGAGTGCAACGGGAAGGGAAAAAAAAAGTATTAAGTGCCCTTCTCAAGGTGGTAAGGCGAGGGACTCATTATACATAGGTAAACTGCGAGAACCAAATCTAACTGAAGCAATTTGGCCTTGTCAACCACTTGCCCTTCAAGCTATCCAATTCCTTGTCAATAAGTTAAATTGATCTCTGATCACGATAATGCTGAATCTTAATTGATCTCTGATAAAAAAAACATCAACGATCTGAATGTGGAGCCCTAACCCAGTGTTGAGGTAAGACACTGAATACTGGACAGTGAAGTTTCAGCTAAAAGTGTTTGCTCTACTGTTTCCCTGATTCCCTCTCACCCTGGGATGGTCACAGTGGAATGTGGAAATCACATGGTTTAAATTCTCCCTTAGAGGAATTTCTTTAATGGGATTCTTTAAATTTGTGCAACATTTTTCACAAAAATAAAGCAGGGAAAACATCCAATAGGAAGACCGATTACAAGAATACTAATCCCGTTTTTCAAAATAGAGAATCTTGTGTAAGATAAGATTAAAATTGTGCATCCAGTTCAACATTTGTGAACCTTAAAAGAAAAGTATGCTTAGTAGCTAGTTGCAAAGCAGGCTCAGGAGAAATTATTTATTTTATTTCCAAGGAACTCTTTGTTTATATCTTCACCCTTTTCTTCTTTGGTCGCTACCTTCGAGTCCTTAGCTGTGATGTTTATGCTGTGTACGTCCAAATTAATGCAATATATTGCATTACCTATAATAGCAAACAAAAAAAAGGCGAATTCATACTGCCTAATTTAAAGCACAATACATTTTTCCGATTTAATATCAAATCAGGGACGCAACTTAACCTTTATAATGATGATATTCATAGACTAAAGTTACAATGACCCCATGACAAAATAAATAAATAAAAGCCGAAGGAAATCAAGAAATGACATACCTGGGCAGGTCACAAGTTTCTGGCTTCCATCTCCATTTAAGATAATCGGAATCTTTCCTTCCATTGATTTGGCAATCATAAGCCTCGTCAACATATGGACAAGAACCCGGTCTGTAAATTGGGTATTCCTCGTCTTTAACCCAAGTTCCCATGTACAAATCACAATGTTTACCATTCTGAATCAGTTTGTGGGAACCATTGTCACCCACAGCTACAGGCTCAGAATAAGGAACTTGGGCTTCCTTATTTGCAGTGGAGATCTGCCCATTAATTGACTCATCATAAGCTTTAGACTCCATAGGTCTATTTGTAGAAGACGGAGACGTCGGCTGTTGGGCGGGTGCACCAACAACCTCAGAATCAGAAATGGCATCCTCCTTGTCTTTTCCAACAGGAAGTTCCCCAGAAACCGCGTCGGAAACGTTTTCAGAAATTGGAGATACGAGTTGATAAAGGGCGTCCGAAGGGACGGAATCGGGTGCGGAAAGGTGAAAATGGGTTTGTGGAAAGAAATCTCTGTAGAGGGAGAGAGAAGGCTCGAGAGCACGTTTAGTAAAAAGGAAAATGGTTAAGAGGAACAAAACGAGGAACAAAACGAGGGTTAACGTGTAACGGTTCTTAAGAGAAGAGGATAAATTTGCCATTCAGTGAATGACAGAGCACGCTTTGTTGCTCTTTTATTCTTGAGGAAGACAACAATTCAATGTATGCATTGCCTTGGCACTTCGATAGTGGCCCTTTCCAATTTCCCTCTTCTGCGATACCAACTGGTGTTGGGCAAATATACTGATCGGGGAATCATTTAATATATTTTAACCACGATACTAATACCTCTTAATAAAATTAATTATTTAATAATTATTTAATCTCTCTATTTTAAACTTTTTTTTTTAATTTTACTTTTAATTTGTAAATTGTTTAATCCTTTTTATTAATTTTTTTAGTCAAATTAAAAATAGGATATTATTTTTTGGGGATTAAAGAGACTAGATAATTATATTGTTTAAATTATAGGTAATAAATAATTAAGTTGAACAAATTTTATTTTAAAAGAATAGGAAAAATTTAACTGGACTAAAATACTCATTTCATACAATAAAATAATGCCTATTTATTTTTTTAAAATAAAATATAATTATTAATTAAAAGAGAAATATTAAAATTATATTATGATTTATCCTACTTTACTTCAAAATTTATAATTTAATATATATTAAAATAATATCTCCTAATATGATATCTATATTAGTATTTTTAATCGCATCTGAAAATTGATAAATATGATATTACGAGTTACTATTTTGATACAAATTGAATTATAGATCGTGAGATTAACAATTATATATTAATAATTAATAATATATCTGATATTGCAGAAATTAAATTAATAATGTAACTCGAATGAAGTTATGTTGTGCTTAGCTAAACCTGCAAAGGCGAAAATGTGAAATGATAGAGAGTATAATGAATTACTTAAAAATTGAGTAGTATAAGAGAATAATGTATCTTTATCTTTATGATCGTTCTCTTTTTATACTGTAAGAGGATGGAGATAAATATAGTATTTTTCGATAATCCGGTGATAATGTAGTCGGCTGCTTAATAAGAGATATCGTCAGTTGTTAGGTTGGTAATCTCGTGATTATAGGCGTGATGGAATACGTTGAAATGTGCTTGATAATAATAACTCCATGCCGAGACTCGCTCTATCCAGGAAAGGACAAGTCTTGCTAATGAACCTGGTGTTAAGATATTCGAGTCTTTTTTTCCTTGGACTGGATTGCATTTTCTACTTATCAGATTTTTGCCACATAGCCTTATCTTGTAGCGACAGCTCATTGCTTTCTTTGGACAATCGTTATATAGCATCAGAGGTCATCCGCTGATATTCGATTCTTTAGATTCAAAGGAGATAGCAATTCTCGAGACCTGAAACACGTGGCCTACTAAAATTGGTATTTTTTATGTTTACGTTGTTTCACATATCTAACCCCTTAAGCCCTACTAGCTTGCCATCAAAATCGTATTACAAGAACACTTCTTCTTCCTCGAATAACACTTTTGCTTTCACCTGTGATCTTTTGCTTTTAGAAAGTCTCTGTCTTCTTATCTGTTTATACTTCCTACGGTAATTTTTGCTTCCTTTTTTCTTATCAAAATGAACAGGAATACTTTCTTTTCTATTTTTCTGGTGAGAATTCTGCTTTAGACTCCTACTCCGATGGTCCCATCCGTGCTTCGGCCTCCATCGTTCCATTAAGGGAGGCTCTAGAAAGCAAGGGCAGTTCTATTAGTGATATCCCCTCTGCCTTATTGAAGCAAGATGTAAAACGCCTTTATGAAACGTAACAAATCCCTTAAGAGACCTTTCGCATCTTTGTCCCTTCTCTCTGCATTCGTGTGAATGACTTGATTGCTGTGGAAGACACTATTATGGTCTCCGAGGAGAATCTGAAGGCAAGTCTCCCCTAGACCCATTTTTTGTTGACATTCTTTAGTTCCATAAGTTTTCGATTGTCCAGTTGCACTCCAATAGTTGGAGAATCTTGATAACCTTCCGGTTTATTTGTATTAATAACAATATTGAACCGAGTGCAGTCCTTTTTTTCCCAACTGTACCAGCTGAATACCTACAAAAATAAAGAATTTTAGTATTTTAGCAGACGAAAATATCTGACTATTTTTTACCGAATGCCTTCTTCATTGAAGCGGTTGAAAAATAAATTTTTTACCCTCCATCACTGAATGTCTAGGGGCTTTGAACGCCTTCAAACAAGTTAGCACTTTTGGGTGGAACTAACGAAGAATGGGGCCCACCAAGGAGGGAGAAAGATAGATCTTTAGCCTCTCTTTTGACTATGACTAAGCCTGTGAAGAAAATTGATATTATTCAAGCGGTGAGGAACGCTATTTTTTTCTGGTAGAGTCATTTTCAAGCGAGTCAGACTTGAAGTCTTCACCACCCAGCCTTCCTAGCTTCGGGGAAGGCACTCCCTAGCCAAAAATGAGGTTACTTCTCTTTTTGCCTTTTTTGGATTTTAAACTATCTTGCTTACTTATTTTTCTCTTTTTGTAAATATAATTTTAATAATATGATAATAAAATATTAAATTTAGTTGACGTCTATGAAAATAATATATTATAACAATATTTTAATTCTAAAATTTACATACAATTAAATAAAAAAATTTAATCATGAATATAATCACATGCTTTCAGAGGCAAAAAAAACATATATATTGATGACCGCTGGATTTCTTCACCCCAGATCAGGGGCTTGACCGCAGCCAAAGGCCCATAATATAGAGGCCCACACACCTGATATGCACAACAAGCTTGGCTCATTCAACCTGCAAGGCTGGGCTTAACCAAGCTTCTTCATTCGGATCGGCCCAGTCCGCGACCAACAGGCCCTCTCCTCTCAGGTTCAGCGTCCGGCCCGACTCTCGGCCCAGCCCAGTTTCCAGAGCCATATTCAGACAACCTAGCAAATCCGCTCGAGCGTACGCACGAGGAGAATCAGAGGCCGTTACGCATGGAGCAGGCGGCTGATATCCTCGTACGCCCGAATCTGTATGTCAGAGACGCGTGTCCCAATCATGGAGAGGCCTTTACACGTCACCAGCAAGCATAGCGAAATGGATAAAAGGGGAACCCCCTCCCCAAAAAGTTTAAGTTTTATATTTTCAATACCAAAACCTTTGTAAAACCCTATTCTATTGGATCTCAAATCATCATATATATATATATATATATCACAAACTTCAAATTATTAAATAAATTCATAAGATATTATATTTTCATTTTCTAAACATTTTTAATCCAATATTTTTCCTATAAAGTGGTTATTTAAAAAATTTAGAAAATTTGAGATAACACGTAACATTCAATGAAATTTGATTGTTTGTTTTTTAAATAATAATGATGGAAGCCGTCTTCACGATATGCTTACAAGAAGACTTTTAAGGTAAAGAAGTGGCTTTTTAAAAATAAAAAAAATTCATTCAAATTTAAAACGATGAAAAATATTCACAATTTTCATAGTTAAAATTTTATTTAAAACTTAATTAATTTCATTTTTAAATTTTTTCTATGTACTAATAATTATTATCTAATAATAATATATATTTTTTTATTATAGAAGAGTTATTATTTTGCATTTGAAAAAAAACAACTAGAAAACATAATTTTGTTATAAAGCAAAACTGCGGAAAACATTTTAAAAATTGTTTTCCAAATCATAGTTAAATGTTAGAAAACTAGAACTATTTGAAAAACTAACACATGTGAACATAAAACTTTGTTTTCCAATTTTCTTAGAAAATATTTCCAGAAAATTGCTCCAGTTTTATATAAGTAAACAGGCCCCTAAATTTTCCAAACTCACCTTGAAACTTTGCATTACTTACCTTCACATAAAATATATATATATATACTTTCGCCCCATCTGTATCTCCATCCCATCCAAACACACTGTTAAAACAACAAACGGTCTGCATTAGCAGAAACAAAACGCGCGAAAATGACAGGAACGTCTTAGCATCAAAGCTGAAGAGTGCTGTACTATACCAGTGGAAGAACCTCCCTATTGTTAGAGACTCCTGTAGCAGAATCGCACCATTGATTTGAGATTGGTGCTCTTACAAGTGTGTTAATCTAGGCACTCCATTTACTTCCCTATTTCCCCCTTACTTCCCCTTGTAATTTGAGAAAACTTTCCTTAACCAACATATTCGATTATCATCAATAAAATGTAATGCCATACCCATAATTTTATTCTGCGCAATTTGGAGTAAACCTGGCCTCGGTCCAGGCTGACTTCCAAGTTGAATCTAAGGTTGCCTGATCAAATTGGAAATTCCAAGGGGCAAGTTCCATTCTCCCCCTCCAAGACTGAACCAAACTGGAACATGCGCTCCATATGATTCAGACTCTTTTTTTTTATATATATATTATTGTATAAAGAAATTATGAAAACAATTCCATTGTACTGCCTCAGTCCGAACTGAACTGGAACCACCACAGCTAAGGTTGGAACCAAACCTCCCCCTACAGCCTAATTCAGGTTCATTCCCTCTACGGGATGGAACTGCCAGTTTCAACTCGAAATAGGACCAAAACTTACCCATCCGGGCTATCTAGAGTAAAAACGAGAAAACATTGCACAATACTTGGAGAGAACCCAAAAATAAAACAAGCAAAACTTTGATAACTTGGCTAAGATTGCCTTTGGAACCAGAATTTGTAAATCATAAAAAATAAAGTCACCAACTCAGCAAGTCAGCTCGAGTAGAAAGGATTAGTTTCTTTCTTAGGGGCAAGAATCTAGGGTTAATAGTAATCAATAAGTTGGAAGAATTTCATAAGTATTTTTTTTTTATATCGAAATATAAAGAATCCAATTCAAGCAAGTTTAAAATCCAAAAAAAAGTTTGTTGGAATTGCCAAAATTCTTTTGATTAAAAAATAAAATGTATCACACAAGAATCAATCGTTAGTCCAATTCTTTGATTGAAAAAAATCACAAAAGGCGTATATTGCTGCCATTTTGAAACGATTAAAGATCACCGGAGTAATGTCCAAACACAATGATTCAAGACAAAGATGAAGGATCCTGGAACAAGTAAATATGGTTTTCAATTGTCTCCTATTGTCCAACTGGAGTAAGAGTCGCATCATAACAAATGCTTTGGTACATTATTCTGACAACTGATACTAAGAATAGTACTGGATCAAAGATCATCCTTACCAGCAGCAATGCCCAGAAACTTCGCCAGTTCTCCACTTTTATAAGCTTCAACTGTATCTGTTATCAAGGGATCAGATCATTCTGTGAGGATAAAAATATTGGAAATAATTTTTTCTTTCAATAGATTATATATAAAACAAAATGTTTGCATTTGTTTGTTTGCACCAGAAGTAAAACTTACCATCAGAACCACCAATGTGCTTTCCATCTATGAAAACCTGAGGAACTGTACGCCTCCCAAACATTTTACTCAGGGCATCTTGAATGGTCGGCCCATCATCTATATGACAAAGAAAAGCATATTGAATAGCTTTATGGATGCCTAATAAAAAGCAGAGGTCAAAAGAAGAAGCAGGAGATTTACACAAGATTGAGAAAAGCATATTTCTATAAGTAGGAAGCAAGTTTAATTAATCCTTGATTTCTTGTTATTTTTACAACTAGATTATTAGATCTAACATTCTGCTTCAGCCAATGAAATTGATGATAATTGTAAACAAACCTCGCTGATCTAGCTCAACAACGTGTGGTACCTCATTCAATTCTTCAAAAACAGCTTTAGCCCTCCTACAATATCTGTATAACAAAAACTTACAAGTAAATGAAATTGGAAAAAAGAAAGTAAATGTACAAAGAAGAAGAAAAATAAACTTAGGAATTTTTTCCTTTAATTTGACCAGATTGACAATTACAAATTAACAAGAACAACCTAAGCTTTAGATAACAAAGAACTGAGATGAAACTAATCAGTGAGCTTTATTTTTCTTAGCTGCATCACTTTTACAAAATATGAGTTAGTACATTAGACAATCCACAACGAAGGAAAGGTTAAATTCAGTCTGGTATTTATCAGACTTCAACTAATAAAAATAACAGAAACCCGTGATTGAAGTGAATCAATAATAGAAAATAATCAAAGCGAACAAGTACATCTTTAATCAAAGGCATATCTTATGCTGCGAACTCTTCATCAATCAATGATTCAGTAAACACATCATCTCACGCTGTGAGAAGCCACTATTGAACACAAAAATGTTTAATCAAATTCCCAGTGGAGTTTTTGCTGACATTGATTGATGAACGCTTGCACATCCCATACATTATTATTTGCCTTTTATGCTCACTTGAGACCAAAGAAATAGCAAATTCTCTTTAATTTTTAACGGATCGTGTAAACCTAAGACGAATTACGTATTCTAAGAAAAATGATACAAGGGAAAGTAACAAGCAGAAGAGAGGTAGAGAGAGACGTACGGGCAATAAGACTTGGAGAAGATGACGATTTTGTGGGACGTGATGGTTTTCTTCACAAAAGCAGCCTGAGTATCAGCAGTAGCAGCAGCAGTGGTAGATGGCCAACAGAGAGAGGCAGCAATTACTGTTATTGCCAAGATTGATGATACTCTTGTTCTCGCCGCCGCCATTGAAGACTGAAGAATAAGGTTACCAACAACTGCCTATAGCAAAGCAATAATGCAGAGAGCCTTTTTGTTTCACTTCCGAAAGCTCACCCTCACGCCCGTAGTTTCCCTGGAGAGAAAGGACAAATCAGGCGATGCAGAGGAGCAGGACCTACAAATACGGGTGTGCGGTTCTGGTTACGGGAATCGGAATCAAAATTCAATTTCTTAAATTTTTTAAATTAAATTTTAGTACGATTTTGTATATTTTTTTCAATTTGATTTTAATATTAATTTTTATTTCAATTTCAATTTTAATACCATTCTCCATTTCTATAATAAAATTTAAATTTAAATAAAATAATTAAATATTTTTAATATTATATTATATTTTTTATATTAAATTAATAAATTTTATTTTTAAATTTTAAAATAATATAAAAAATTTATAATATTATATAATATTTTTATTTAAAATACATTAAAATATTAAATAATCAAATATATCTTCTTATTATAATTTTTAAACACTTAAAAGAAAAAATAAAAAAAATCTTTAATTAAATTTTTAAAAGTTTTGTTACAATATTTTTATAAAAAATTAATTTTAACTAAATAAATTTTTATTATTTTTCTAATACATTATAAATTTATTTAATTTTTTTATTTTTTATAATAAAACTATATAGTTTTATCTACGACTATAAAGTTTAATTGAATAGTAATTTTTTAAATAATTATAATTATTTTTTAATTTTATTAAATTATATTTTATTAATATATAGTTTAATTAACGATTATATAATTATATATATATATAGGAGTAATAATTATAAATACATATACATATATATATATAATTGATTTTAATAATTTATATTTTATTAATATAAATTTTATTAACATAAAAATAATATATAATATAATATATTTAAATAGAATAAAATATAATAAATAAATTAAATTAATTAAATTATATTTCTATAAATATTTAATAATTAACTAGTGGCACTTATAAATTTAATCTGATGGTAAGTGCATATAAATAAATCGATTTCATATTCTATTCCTTTAATCTCTAATTTTTATTTAAAAAAAATAACCAGTGATTAAAACACATAATAATTATATATATATATAATTATTTTAATTATTTATATTTTAATAATATAATTTTATTAATATTGTAATAAATGGAATGAATTTTAATTAATAAATAAAATTAATTATATTATATTATTATAAATATTTAATAATTAATCAGTAACTAAAGAATATAATAATTTTATATTGTTGTTATATATATAAATAATAATTATTATTATAAATATATATATATATATATAATTATTTTAGTAATTTATATTTTAATAATATAATTCTATTAGTGTATATATATTATATATAATCTATTTAAATAGAATAAATTGCACTCATAAATTTAATTCGATAATAAACTTAATCCGAGTAAATATGAAAAATTTCAAATTTTATTTTTCTAATTCTCAATTTTTAATTAAAAAAATAAAATAAATTATAATTAATTAAATTAATTAAATAAAATAATAAAAAAATATTTAATAATTAAACAATATTACAATTATAGTATAGTGTGTAATTTTATTGAAATAGTATGATATATTAAATATATTATTGAAGTTATATATTTAAATTATAGTATTATTATAAATTATTTAAATATATAGATTAATTTTTCGATATGATTTCAGTTGGATGCAAATTTAATATAATTTCAATTTAATTTTGATATAATTCCTAAAAAAAAGTTAAAAATTAAAACTAAATATTTACACTTTCATACAATTTATTATTTTTCGATTTCAATTCGATCTGATTCTTTGATTTGGTTCCACATCCAATAACGGTGCACATTTATTCCCTCAAATAATTCTACCTATGACTTTCATAGAGTTCAAAAATAGGTAGGCTATTCGCCAAATCACCCATTTTCATTCGAATTTAATTATTATTTTTAACACGCGAATTCACTCCGACTTAGATCAAATTTTATTTTAAATCATTAAATTTAGAATTTAATAGTATAATATTTAAATAATATCAAAATTTATTTAAATTTTTAATTAAATATCTATATAAAAAATTTCATTAATAATTTTATTTAAAATTAATTACCATATTATTCTATTTTTTAATTTTAAAATTAAAATATATAGAAATTCATAAAAAATATATATTTTTGATTTCAATTAAATTAAAACTCATTTTAAACCAAATTATTTATCATTTAAATTATATTAATAGTCAAATCAAATATTATAAAAGTATCTAATTTTTTTTTTCTATTCAATCGCTAATAAAGACATATAATTAAAAATCGAAATCATCGTTTTTAAAAAATCAAATCAAACTAATGTGAAAAATCTAATTAAATTGAATCAAATTAAAAAAATTTCATTTAGGCTCAGATTAGTTTTTTGGTTTAGACTTGATTGTACTGGGAGTTAACCTTCTAAATAGATCTACTTGATTGTGCTGGGAGTTAACTTTCTAAATCATGGTCTTGTTCATGATTCATCTCCAAATCCTACACAAATTAATGGTTCTTGATATTACTGAGATTAGATTGATAATGTGACTGGAATGGGACTGCATTATAATTGGTTAGAGCCTACAAGGAAGAAAAAGTGAAGTGATGGTGGGTGTTCATGACAGCCACTCTGACACTCAAGTTAGTATCTTGTCGAGTAGAGAAAATGTAATAAACTATTGAGAGCTTTTAGTATTTACGAATAGCGTATCTTTATCTCTGTGATTCTTCTTCTTTTATATTGTAAGAGATAGAAATAAATATAGTATTTTTCTGATAATCCGGCAATAATGTAGTCATCTGCTTGATACGGGACATATCAGCCAACAGATGGGAATCTTGTGATCACAGGCGTAATATGTGTGATAACAGTAATTTTGTGTCGAGATTCACCATGTTGGGAGAAGAGCGAGTCTTTTGGTGATGGCTTGGGTATTAAAGTGTCTAGGTCTTCCTTTTCTCGTACTGGTCTGCGTTTCTTATTTATAAGATACCTGCCATGTGGTCCTGTTTTGTGTTGATAGCTCACGGCTTATTTTGGATGATTGTTGTGTAGCATCAGAAACTCCTCGACTGGTCTTTGATTCTTCAAATTCGAAGGTGACGATTTGTCTTCTTGATTACATAGCATAATTTGATTGCTTATATCCTTTTGCCTTCCTTTGGTCATAATGACGGCCTCATTTTTTTATTCATATTAAAAACTTTGCCGACTTTGCTATTGTATAAGAACCCTCCTTCTCTTTTGTATTTTGGTATTACCATCTTCGAGAGACATGGACTGGGCACTTACTTTCTTCTTCTTAAGGGTAACCAGATCTGTGTGGGCAATATCATCATGGTCTGTAAAGTGCAGCTGAAGATGAGTTTTTTTGAGGGCGCGGGCATACTGCTGAAGGTTGCATTTGGTCTAACTATAATGCTTCTTCAGAGTCGTGATTCTTGAATTTTTTATGAAGATGCAGTAGCATTACTTGGCTCCACAGGCTGCAACCAGTCTGACTATAATGCCTTTTCAACCCTAAGGTGAGCATTGTGCAGGATTGATTCCGAGGGCAAGGCCAACCGGTGTCATAGGATGAGATGGAATTGCTATTAATAGATTTTTTAGGGTTTTGATTTAATAGAGACTTTACTTGGGTCCCTTTTATCTCCTTGTAATATTTTGTAATAAAAATGCTTATTTTATCTATCTCGTTTGGTAGTACAAACATATGTAATTGTGGATTTTGATTCTCGATTTAGCAAATATTCCTTATAAAATTTTAATAAAATATAATGAACACCCAGAAGTATGGGCTGGCGAGTATGCGCCTCTACCTTGCTCTGTGCATTTTTGTGATAAGTGGCCTTCATTCATCTTGGTTATTGGCTTATCCTTTACGTTACCCTCTGATCTTTGATTGGCTTTCCCTTTGTCCCTTGGGGATTAGTATACCCCTTTTAAGTCCTTTTAGTGTGGGGGACCTATTTATAGAAAACAATGTCCAGTTGGTTTAGTGAAAATCGCCTTGTGACATAGCCTGGCAAAAACTGCTTTGTGGCCGTGATTAGTGGGACCAATGCCCAGGTGGTCTGGTGAAAATCGCCTTGTGACCTAGCATGGCAAAGCTACCTTTGTGGCTGTGATTAGTGGGACCAATGCCTGGGTGGTCCAGCGAAAACCGCCTTGTGACCTAGCTTGGCAAAAACTGCATTTTAGCCGTGATTAGTGGGATCAACGCCCAAGTAGTCTGGCGAAGACCGCCTTATGATCTAGCTTGGCAAACACTGCCTTATGGCCATGACTAGTGGGACTATTGCCCAATTGATTTGGTGAAAATCACCTTGTGACCTGTCCTAGCAAAGACTGCCTTGTGACAGTGATTAGTGGGACCAACACCCGAGTGGTCTGAAGAAAATTGTCTTGTGACCTACCTAGCAAAAAATGCCTTTTGGCCGTAATTAGTGGGACCAATGCCCAAGTGGTCTAGCGAAAACCGCCTTGTGATCTGGCTTGATAAAAACTGACTTATGGTCGTGATTAGTGGGACCAACGCCCGGATGGTCTGGCGAAAATCACCTTGTGACCTAGCCTGGCAAAAACTATCTTGTAGCCTATTCTTATTTCTTGGGTCATTCTTTTGGGGAAGGCAATCCATCATTCATTATTACTGGAGTACTCAATATATGAAAATAACATCGTTAACTCATTATTAATAAAATTTCTCAAGTTACAAATATTCTATGCATGGGGAATAACTTGACCATTTAGATTGGCCAGCTTATAGGATCATGGGCGAATAACCTTTGAGACCCTAAACAGTCTTTTCCAGTTTTCACCTAGATTACTAGGTCCGGCATCGCCACCTGTTATATTTGCTCCATTGAGGACCAAGTCTCCCACATTGAAGGTTCTCAGCCTAACTTTGCTATTGAATATTCTGAACATTTTATTCCTATAAACTGCCATCCTAATTATGGCCTTTTCCCATAAGAACTTGGCTTGGTACAAATTGAATTGCATTTCCTCGAGATGTCTTGAAATTTCAAGATATTGTATTCTGAAGCTGCTCACTTGTATGTCCACGGGGATGACTACTTCGGCCCCATATACAAGGGAAAAGGGTGTTTCTCCAGTGGCTGTTCTGTGAGTAGTCCTGTACACCTACAATATGTGAGGTAATTCTTCGAGCCAATTGCCCTTGGCTTAGTCAAGCCTTTTCTTCAGCCCTTGTAATATAGTCCTTTTTGTAACTTCTGTCATACCATTAAACTAGGAGTGGTAGGCTAAGCTGAACCCCAAATCAATTTCCTATTTCTTACAAAATTCTCTAATCCTGGTGCGTGCAAATTGAGTTCTATTATTGAGAATCATTATTTTGAATATTCTAAATCAGGTGAATATATTTTTATTGAAAAAAGAGATTGCTTACTGGATAGTGATAGATTGTACTGCCTCCGCCCATTTGCTGAAGTAGTTTACTACTACGATAAAAAACTTTCTTGGTCTGGATGCCTTGGAGAAAGGGCTAAGGATATCTATACTCCATTGAAAGAAAGGCAAGGGACTTCCAATGGCCGCTTGCATTGTACCCGGTGTCCTTGGGATATTTGCATGTACATGGCATCTTCGACACTTTTGAACAAGTAGCTTTGCATCCTACATTATCATTAGCCAATAGTATTCTTGTTTGAATGCTTTCCGGGTAATTGTCTGAGCTCCTTCGTGGCTCTCGCAATTACCTTCAAGGATATCATTTAGGATTTTTCTGGCCTTCCTCTTCTGTCATGCATCGCAACCATGGCTGTGTGGAGGACCTCTTGTACAACCAACCATCGATTAGTGCATATTTAGAAGATTTTTTTATTACATGTTTGGTTGATAACTCGTCGACTGAAAGATCATCTTGTATCAATAATTTGTACACAGGCGTCATCCATGATTCTCCTTCTTCTATAGAGAAAGACTCTTCCACCTCTATCGCTGGAGTGTGTAACTCGAATTAAAATGGTTGAGTTAAGTGTTGTTCGCCTGTCGCCACCATTTTGGCTAAAAGATTTGCCTCTTCATTGTTACCTCTAGCTACCTGGTGAAGTTCGCAGCTGCCTTACCCACTCTTGATCTTTTCCATTATGAATCAGACTTTTTCCTTATATTTGATGAGGTTCGATTCTCAGATCTTGAATTGTCCCTAACACTGATTAACAACTAATTGTGAGTTATTAAAAACAATTAATTTCTGGATACCTAGCTCCTTGATGATTCTTAGGGCTATTATTACTACGTCCTATTCGGCTACATTTTTTATGGCTTTGAAGATGAGTTTTTGTAATACCCGGCTAGACTCCGGTATCGGAATTCCTACCGTCCGGTGGAATCTCGGATGTCGAAAACCTCTAGAAGGGTAAAATCATGTTTTCATAAAATATTTTAATGTATTTTAAGGTTTTAAGTAAGAAAGAAATTGAAATTTGAATGAAAAAGGCCATGGAGGGAAATCCAGGTTTGGCCGCCGAACCTCATGTTCGGCCGCGCGAACTTGCATGAGTTTTGGAGGCACTTTAGGCTTCCGAAGGTGGCCTGGCCAGCCCCTATAAGAAGCTCCATGGCCGAAAATGGGCGAGTTTCTTCCTCATTTCCGGCCAGAGGTGAGTCCATACCCTCCCATGGTTGGTTTTGATGTCTTTCCTCAAATCTTTCGAGTTTTAACAAGTTTTATCTTGGTTTGAAGATATTTGAGCAAAAAGAGTGAAGTTGGTAACTTGGAGACCCCAGGAGCTCGATCTCTCCCATCTCCGAGTTGGATCGCCTCTCCTCTCGATCTTCAAGAGGTAAGAGTAGATCTTTAGCTCATTCCATGTTTTAAACAAGTTTTATGAGATTTGTGGGATAGAAATGCATGTTTAGGTTAATGATGAGTTTGTGGTTAATGTATGCCATTTTGAGTTGTTTTGTGATTGTGTTAGAGTTTAGGTTAGTTTGAGACCCCTATATTCTTGTTGGCTTGAGTTTGCATGTTGTAGAATAGCTAAATGTGAGATTGGAAGGTTTGGGAGGCAAATGTGCATTGTTTGGCTGAGTTCTGCCACTTTGGAAGAACTCAGGTTCGGCAACCGAAGGGACTTTCGGCCGCCGAACCTGCCTGTGAAGGCAAGCCTTTGGCTGCCGAACCCTGCCCCCAAAAGTGGACTTTCGGCTCTGGAGGGGAGTTTCGGCCGCTGAAGGTGCATGACTTTCGGCTCTAGAGGGACTTTCGGCCGCCGAACCTGCCGCCGAAAGTGCCCTGTTCAGCCTTCCTTTGCATGATTTTCTATGCATGTTTGTGATGTTTTAGGGGGTTTTTGGGGAGTAGTTTAGAGTCATGTTCATGTATGTTTGGTCCCTCGTTTGAGTCCACCTGTGTAGGTTCGGACTCGAGGAACCGAGGACCCCAGCAGTGAGTTAGCTACTTCAGTGTCTTTTTAGAGCTAGCTTGAGGTGAGTAGAATAACTCCTTATGTTTCAAAGTAAATAATGAAAGTTTTAGCATGATTCACGCATCATGAATGCCATGAATTATATTAGGGTGCTTGCATTAGAATTCATGAATATGTTGCATTGCATATTATGTTGTTGATGTGGATGAATGTTGGATGATCCTTTAGCCCTCACTATGATATGATATGATATGAGATGGTGATGATACAGTACGAAAGACCAATGAGGCCCATTCTACGCCCCTGACACTATGTAAGACCAGTGAGGCCCATTCTACGCCCCTGGCACTATTGGAATGTGTAGAGGGCTACTGGTGACAAGTTCATCCTTAATGTGATTTGTTTGTGATGTGATGCATCCCATGAGATCATATGTTTTAAATATAATGTTTTACTATTCTGCTCACTGGGCTCTAGTAGCTCACCCCATTCCTTTAATCCCTCAGGTTTGCAGGTACGGGATTGACCAGGAGGTCAACAGAAGTAAAGTCATGATTTATGTAATAGCTAGATGTGGACATGGAAATAATGTAATGTGAAATATAGTACAGTAATGTAATGTAATGATGTTTATTGAGATATAGAGTTATGCTTGACCCTAGTATGTATGTTGATCCCTTTTTGATACATGATCTTTTAAGGAAAGGTGTTATTGATGCCTATGTAAACCAAGATTTTTTGTATGATATGTTACCCCATTGGAGCATTTGATGAGGGCTCCAGTGTGGGGTTTTATGGTTATGAGTTGTGCATATACAGGTTGAGCTTGGTAAATGAAAGAAAAAAAAAGTTTAAAGTTTTATGTTATGTTTGATCATGTATGGGATTTAACAGGTACACAGGAGGTATGTTGGGCTTGCTATGGGTCCCGGCGACCTTAAGCCGATCTGGATCCTAGCGCCGGTAGCGGTTCGGTTTCCGGGTCGTTACAGTTTTGCCATATACCAAAGCTTTATGCCGATTTGGGATTGCAAAAGGATCCCGATTCTTGATCCCTTAGCCCCGTAAGCTCCATCTGCCCACACTTTCCATTATTCTATGGTTGCTTCATAGGACTCCAAGAGTTCTAATTGTGGAGTCATCTCCACGATAAAGTCAGCTAGAACCTGAGCTTTATGGCCTTTCTAGGAACATGAATGGTATCATAGGCTGATAATTTTACTACCTAGGTAGACAATCGTCCTGATAGCTCCTATCTGTGTAAAATCTTTCATAGAGGATAATCGGTTCTGACTTCTATGGTGTGTGACTCGAAGTACGATCACAACTTTGTGGCCGATATGAGTACTGCAAATGCCAATTTTTCAAGAGGAGGATAACTCAACTTTGCCCCTTTCAGAACATGGCTGGCATAATATATCGTGCTTTGCTCTCCATTGCTCTCACGAATGAGTATCGAGCAAACTGTTTCCTACATCACTGTAACGACCCCAAAATGGACCGTCACCGGCGCTAGGATTCAGGTCGGCTTAAGGCCGCCAGAACCCGTAGCAAGCCTGCTATACTCTCTGTGTACCTGTAAACCTCATACATGATCATACATTTTATGTGAAAATAAAACTCTTTTCTGAACCAAGGCTTAACCTGTGCATGCACTGTCTCTGTACTCTGTACTCATGTACTCTGTACTCTGTATCCCTGACTAGAGCGTGCTCTAGATGGGTTAACTCATACCTGTTAAGCCTGGTTTTCACATACAGGAAAACATATATACATATACAGATCATGTACAAAACATACATCACTAGGTCTAGGTCAAGCAACAACTATTACATCTCTTTAATATTACATGTCCACTCTAAGCTATTACAGATCTCTTCACTTTTCCTGTACTCTGCTGGACTGTCCCTGTACACTGTACACTGAACCTGCAAAACTGGGGTTAAGGGAGTGGGATGAGCTCTATAGCCCAGTGAGGAGAACAGTAAAACATCTCAGTAAAATATGATCTCATGGAATGCGCCATATCACAGACAAGCCACATCAAGAGTAAACCTGTCACCACATAGTCCCAGTAACTCTGTGCCAGGGCGTAGAATCGAGCACCTGGTCTTCCTGTCATATATGTATATGTGTATATAACACCTGTGAACTTACCATTGCCAGGGCGTAGTCAAAGGCTCCTGGACTTTGCTATATACCTGCCAGGGCGTAGTCAAAGGCTCCTGGTCTTTGCTATACGTGCCAGGGCGTAGTCAAAGGCTCCTGGACTTCCTGTCTGAGACTATTGGATCATTCAGCATTCACTCACTTCACCAAATAACAATGCAATGCAACATATTCGTGTATACTAATGCAATCAACCTATGGCATAATCATGATGCATGAGATATGCTAAAAACAGTTTGTAGTTCAATTAAGAGTCATAAGTTTAGTTCCACTCACCTCTGGCTATTTGGACTGACTGACTCTGCAGGCTCTGAACCTCTGGAGCAGTACTCACTGCTGCTCTCTCTGGTTCCTCTGGTCTGAAGCACATAAAGACTCATATGAGGGACCAAACTATCGTAAGACTACCTCTTTTAAACTACCCAAGAAAACCCCTGAAACTCACTTAACTAGCCATGCAAAGCATGCAAAAGAAAAGCTGGATAGAACACTTTCGGCGGCAGGTTCGGCGGCCGAATGTCCTCTCCAGAGACGAAACTCAAGCACCTTCGGCGGCACCTTCGACGGCCGAAGTCCCCAAACAGAGCCGAACATGCAAAACTCACGGGACAAGCTGTGGCAGCCAAAGCCACCATGCAAGAGGTTCGGCGGCCGAATGAACTTTCGGCTGCCGAACCTGAGTTTCTCCAGAACTCAGCTTCAACGGCAAACCATCTCCTCCTTCCCTTCAATAACTCCAAACATGCATATACCAATTCCTCAACACACATATACATCAGTATATGATCACAGGGGTCTAAAACTATCTAATAACCCCAAACAACAAATCCAACATAACACATAACCATGTATACATGCATAACTCATCACAACTAGCATTAAGAACCTAAACATGCATCTCCTTTCACAAATCCCCCTAAAACCTTCAGAAAACATAGTCAAGAACATCACTTACCCCCTGTAGTAAGAAACTACACACTCTGAACAAGGGAAAACGGATCACCTCCTCTCACACTCTCAAACTCTCTCAAACTCACTTTTTGCTTCACAACCTTCAAAACGTGGTAAACGAGCAAACTCCTGCATGAGCTGCTCAAACTCAACAAATAAACCAAGGGAGACGTGGCCAACTTCTGGCAACAAGTTGGACACAACACCTGTCCACAATGCTGACTCAGGATGGCTCAAAAGCTGGCTGACCAACACAGCTTCGGCTGCCGAATCGCATGCAAAACCATGCAACATTCGGGGGCCGAACCTGAACTTCGGAAGCCAAGCATTGGGCACTTTCGGCGGCCGAACTTATCTTCGGCGGCCGAACTTGGCTCCTCTGCCTTGGTTCATTTCAACTCAAAACTATCACACTGTAAACCCAGAAAACACATCATAACACTTAGAAAACATAACTCCTACCCTTATATAGAATCCCAACACCCCGGATTCCACCAGACAACAGGAATTCCGGTGCTAGACTCTAGCCGGGTATTACATTCTCCCCTCCTTAAGAACATTCGTCCTCGGATGTTCCTAAAACATACAAAACCAAAACACAAGGAGGAAACTAACCTCAAAACAAATGAGGATACTGCTGGAGTATAGACTCCCGCGTCTCCCAGGTGCACTCTTCTAGATTATGGTGGTTCCATAAAACTTTCACCATCGGAATCTCCTTGTTCCTTAGCTGTCTGATCTGCGTGTCCAGAATCCGCACTGGCTGCTCTATATAGGTGAGATCCGTATGAATCTCCACCTCAGGCTCACTCAGAACCTGATTCGGATCTGACACAAACTGTCGTAGCATAGAAACATGAAATACCGGGTGAATTCTCTCCATAGAAGCAGGTAAATCCAGCTTATACGACACATTTCCGATCCTCTGCAACACTTCAAAGGGTCCAATGTACCGTGGAGCCAATTTACCTTTCTTTCCAAACCGAACCACTCCTTTCATTGGAGACACTTTCAGCAATACCCAATTACCCTCCTGAAACTCTAACTGCTTTCTACGAACATCTGCATAACTTTTCTGTCTACTCTGAGCTGTTCTGATTCTTTCTCTGATCATGGGCACCATTCTACTGGTAATGTCTACTAATTCTGGTCCTGCAAGAGCCTTCTCTCCTACCTCTTCCCAGCAAACAGGGGATCTGCACTTCCTCCCATATAATGCTTCATAAGGAGCCATCCCAATGCTAGCATGATGACTGTTATTGTAGGCAAACTCCACCAAAGGTAGATGCTGCCTCCAAGAACCGCCAAAGTCTAACACACATAGTCGAAGCATATCCTCTATGGTCTGGATGGTCCTTTCTGACTGTCCATCAGTCTGTGGGTGGAACGCAGTACTAAAATCCAATCTCGTGCCCATCGCACTTTGCAGACTCCGCCAAAAGCGGGAAGTAAACTGAGGTCCTCTGTCTGACACTATAGACACTGGAACTCCATGTAATCTCACTATCTCATCCAGATAGACCTGTGCTAGCTTATCCACAGAATAGTTACTCCGTACTGGAAGAAAATGAGCAGATTTCGTGAGTCTGTCCACAATCACCCATATCGAGTCTATCCTGTTGGACGCTACTGGTAAACCCACTACAAAATCCATGGCTATGTTCTCCCATTTCCACTCTGGAATCGGTAATGGGTTAAGCATTCCGGCTGGTTTCTGATGCTCTAATTTCACCCTCTGACAAACCTCACAGGCTGTCACAAACTGCGCCACTTCTTTCTTCATGGCTGGCCACCAATAGACCCTTTTCAGATCCTGATACATCTTGGTGGCTCCTGGGTGAACACTATACCTCGCATTATGAGCTTCCCTCATAATGTCTTCCTTCACACTGTCCCTATCTGGTACACAAAGTCGACTCCCATAGCGAAGGATCCCTTTGCTGTCAAATCTGACCTCTACACTATTGCCTGACTGAACAGTCCTGGCAATTTTCATCAACTCAGGGTCCTCATGCTGTCTCTGAGCTATCTGCTCCAGAAACACAGGTGTCACCCTCATCTGTGCTATCAACGCACCTGTACCAGACAACTCTAGCTGTAATCCCTCGTCAAAGAGCTTATAAAGCTCCATCACAACTGGTCTCCGCTCTGCTGCTATATGGGACAAACTGCCTAATGACTTCCGGCTTAGGGCGTCTGCGACAACATTCGCCTTACCCGGATGATACTGGATTTTACAATCATAATCACTGAGCAATTCGACCCATCTTCTTTGCCGCAAATTCAGCTCTCTCTGACTTAAGATGTACTGTAAACTTTTGTGATCGGTGAAGATCTCGCATTTAACCCCGTAGAGGTAATGCCGCCATATCTTAAGTGCAAAGATAACTGCTGCCATCTCGAGGTCATGGGTAGGGTAATTCAACTCGTGCTTCTTCAACTGTCTAGAAGCATAAGCTATTACTCTATCACGCTGCATCAATACACAACCCAATCCCACTCGAGATGCATCACAGAACACTGTGAACTCTTCATTACTGACCGGTAGAGCTAACACTGGTGCTGTTGTCAATCTCCTCTTGAGCTCCTCAAAGCTCTCTTCACACTGGTTTGACCAGATAAATTTCTGGTTCTTCTGAGTCAATTTGGTCATAGGAGCTGCTATCTTTGAGAAGTTCTGAAGGAACCTCCTGTAGTAACCTGCCAGTCCCAGAAAGCTTTTAATCTCAGTCACTGTCGTGGGTCTGGGCCAGTTAGCTACAGCTTCTATCTTCTTGGGATCTACCTCAATACCCTCTGCTGATACTACATGTCCCAAGAAGGCAATGCTCCGTAACCAAAACTCACACTTCGAGAACTTGGCATATAAACCATGCTCTCTCAGTGTCTGCAACACGATCCTCAGATGCTGGGCATGCTCCTCTGCATCTCTGGAATACACTAAGATATCATCGATAAATACAATGACAAAGTGATCCAGAAACTCACTGAATACCCTGTTCATGAGATCCATAAATGCTGCAGGGGCATTAGTCAACCCGAACGGCATCACTAAGAACTCATAATGCCCATATCTGGTCCGGAAAGCTGTCGTAGGCACATCTGCCTCTCTGACTCTCAACTGATGATACCCAGATCTCAGATCTATTTTCGAGAAACAACCTGCTCCAGCTAGCTGGTCAAATAGATCATCAATCCGAGGTAAGGGATACCTATTCTTGATAGTGACCTTGTTCAACTGTCTGTAGTCGATACAAAGTCTGAGGGATCCATCCTTCTTTCTGACAAAGAGCACTGGAGCACCCCAAGGTGAGGTACTAGGGCGGATGAAACCCTTATCTACCAAGTCCTGTAACTGGTCTTTCAACTCTGTTAACTCAGCTGGCGCCATCCTGTAGGGAGGAATAGAGATAGGTCTAGTACCTGGCAGCAATTCAATGTCAAACCCTATCTCCCTATCAGGTGGTAGTCCTGGCAAATCGTCTGGGAACACATCAAGAAACTCTCGGACTACTGGGACTGTGGCTGGTTCCCTCACCTGACTGTCTAGCTCTCTCACATGAGCTAGAAACCCCTGACAACCCCTCCTAAGCAAACGACGAGCCTGAAGGGCTGAAATCATACCTCTGGGTGTACCTCTCCTGTCTCCTCTGAAGACACACTCTGACCCATCCTGGTCTCTGAGACTCACTAGCTTCTCTCGACAGTCCAACGTAGCACTATATGCAGATAGCCAATCCATCCCTAGAATGACATCAAAATCTGTCAAATCTAGAACCACAAGGTCAGCTGGAAGGCATCTACCCTCGATAAACACTGGACTGAAACGACAGACTGACACTGCCATTGATGGGTCACATCTAGGTCCACTGACCCAGAGAGGATACTCTAACTCAGAACTGATCAAACCCAATCGCTCTATGGCTCTCGAAGCAATAAAGGAATGAGAAACACCGTGGTCCATCAAAGCATACACATCTGAACACCCAATGATGAGATTACCTGACACCACTGTGTTCGACGTGTTAGCCTCCTCCTGTGTCACTGTGAAAATCCGTGCTGGGGCTACCGGATTTCCACCGCGGGAACCTGCTGCTGAAGTAGAGGCTACCCCTTTCCCTCTACCTCTGCCACTAGTCTGAGGCATGACTGGAGCTGCTGGCCGTACAACTGGCTGTACTACACTGCCTGAACTCATCTGCTGGGATGGTGCAAAAGTCATCTGCGGACAATCCCGAGCAATATGCCCTTCCTGTCCACATCGAAAACAAGCTGTAGATCCCAACCGACAAACTCCTCCATGTGGTTTTCCGCATCGTCTGCAGACTGGAGCTGTGCCAGAGCTTGAGCCACTACCTATTCCCAAACCTGACTTGACTTTATTCCAGAACTTACTCTTTGTTCCTTTTGCTATGTCCCATCTTTTACTGCTTGGTGTGGGGGCTTTAGAACCCGAAGCCTGTGCCTGTGACTGTTTCTGAATATTGGCACTAGCTTCCATCTTCCTGGCTGCGTCTACGATCGTATGGAAACTCTCCTTTTCTGCTGGAAGAATCAAGGAAGCATACCTGGGATGCAGTCTCATAGTATATCTCCTTGCTTTCTTCTGATCAGTATCATAGGCTTGACCCACGTACTGAAGCAGATCTAGGAACTTATCTGTGAACTCATCAACAGTCATCTCATCTGTTTGTCTCAACTGTTCAAACTCAATTATCTTCATCTCTCGGGAACTGTCAGGAAAAGCCCACCCTGCAAACTCATTGGCGAACTCTCCCCATGACATGCTGTCCATTCTAGGCTCCACATAATTCTTAAACCATTCTCTGGCTTTCTTGCATTTTATTGTGAAACCTGCCATCTCAATGGCTCTCCTATCATCTGCTCCCAATTCACCGGTGATCATCCTAACTGCTCTGAGGTAATCAAATGGATCATCTCCTGTGTTGTATTTAGGAGCATCCAATTTCAAGTACTCCGTCATTTGGACTTTACCTCCAGATGAGCTAGGTTCATGTCTGTCAACAACAGGAGCTACTGGTTCTGGTGATGGTACGAGTTTATTTGGCTCTGGATGTGCTGCACTTGGATGGATAGGGGAAGATGGATACATAGGATATGGTGGATATGATGGGTAATAGTGAGGATATGGCATATATGGCATGTATGTAGGATATGGGTCAAATCGAGAGTACTCCGACATACCTCCCATCGGATACTCTGGATAGCCAAAACCTGAGGTCTGAGCACCTCCCTGCGACTCTCCCATACCTTCCTCAAAACTGCCTATACCCATGCTATCATCTCTAAACTGATCACTCTCCATAGCTTCCCTCCTTTCCTCTGATCTTCCTCCCCTAGCTGTACCTCTTCTGCTCTCGTCGACAGACCTTCTAGGGTCTATTGACATACCTTCCCTGCTAGATCTCTGAGACCTTGCCCTTGGCAATGCAGGAGGACGAGCAGCTGGCTCATTCGCTGGTGGGACTCCAGTCAATCGAGCTGATCGACGAGTTCCTCGCATCTTTACTCTGAAACAACATATAGCATACCACTTTAGCACAGAAACATCACATATCAATCATACATCTCATAGCATATCAAAACAGATAGGACTCAAGACCCTATCCTAGTGGACATGATTTCCTATTGTGCTTGACCACTTCTAACCTGTCTGAGCCCAACACTGACTCTATAGGTCCGATCTTGTGAACCTAGGGCTCTGATACCAATCTGTAACGACCCCAAAATGGACCGTCACCGGCGCTAGGATTCAGGTCGGCTTAAGGCCGCTAGAACCCGTAGCAAGCCTGCTATACTCTCTGTGTACCTGTAAACCTCATACATGATCATACATTTTATGTGAAAATAAAACTCTTTTCTGAACCAAGGCTTAACCTGTGCATGCACTGTCTCTGTACTCTGTACTCATGTACTCTGTACTCTGTATCCCTGACTAGAGCGTGCTCTAGATGGGTTAACTCATACCTGTTAAGCCTGGTTTTCACATACAGGAAAACATATATACATATACAGATCATGTACAAAACATACATCACTAGGTCTAGGTCAAGCAACAACTATTACATCTCTTTAATATTACATGTCCACTCTAAGCTATTACAGATCTCTTCACTTTTCCTGTACTCTGCTGGACTGTCCCTGTACACTGTACACTGAACCTGCAAAACTGGGGTTAAGGGAGTGGGATGAGCTCTATAGCCCAGTGAGGAGAACAGTAAAACATCTCAGTAAAATATGATCTCATGGAATGCGCCATATCACAGACAAGCCCACATCAAGAGTAAACCTGTCACCACATAGTCCCAGTAACTCTGTGCCAGGGCGTAGAATCGAGCACCTGGTCTTCCTGTCATATATGTATATGTGTATATAACACCTGTGAACTTACCATTGCCAGGGCGTAGTCAAAGGCTCCTGGACTTTGCTATATACCTGCCAGGGCGTAGTCAAAGGCTCCTGGTCTTTGCTATACGTGCCAGGGCGTAGTCAAAGGCTCCTGGACTTCCTGTCTGAGACTATTGGATCATTCAGCATTCACTCACTTCACCAAATAACAATGCAATGCAACATATTCGTGTATACTAATGCAATCAACCTATGGCATAATCATGATGCATGAGATATGCTAAAAACAGTTTGTAGTTCAATTAAGAGTCATAAGTTTAGTTCCACTCACCTCTGGCTATTTGGACTGACTGACTCTGCAGGCTCTGAACCTCTGGAGCAGTACTCACTGCTGCTCTCTCTGGTTCCTCTGGTCTGAAGCACATAAAGACTCATATGAGGGATCAAACTATCGTAAGACTACCTCTTTTAAACTACCCAAGAAAACCCCTGAAACTCACTTAACTAGCCATGCAAAGCATGCAAAAGAAAAGCTGGACAGAACACTTTCGGCGGCAGGTTCGGCGGCCGAATGTCCTCTCCAGAGACGAAACTCAAGCACCTTCGGCGGCACCTTCGGCGGCCGAAGTCCCCAAACAGAGCCGAACATGCAAAACTCACGGGACAAGCTGTGGCAGCCAAAGCCACCATGCAAGAGGTTCGGCGGCCGAATGAACTTTCGGCTGCCGAACCTGAGTTTCTCCAGAACTCAGCTTCAACGGCAAACCATCTCCTCCTTCCCTTCAATAACTCCAAACATGCATATACCAATTCCTCAACACACATATACATCAGTATATGATCACAGGGGTCCAAAACTATCTAATAACCCCAAACAACAAATCCAACATAACACATAACCATGTATACATGCATAACTCATCACAACTAGCATTAAGAACCTAAACATGCATCTCCTTTCACAAATCCCCCTAAAACCTTCAGAAAACATAGTCAAGAACATCACTTACCCCCTGTAGTAAGAAACTACACACTCTGAACAAGGGAAAACGGATCACCTCCTCTCACACTCTCAAACTCTCTCAAACTCACTTTTTGCTTCACAACCTTCAAAACGTGGTAAACGAGCAAACTCCTGCATGAGCTGCTCAAACTCAACAAATAAACCAAGGGAGACGTGGCCAACTTCTGGCAACAAGTTGGACACAACACCTATCCACAATGCTGACTCAGGATGGCTCAAAAGCTGGCTGACCAACACAGCTTCGGCTGCCGAATCGCATGCAAAACCATGCAACATTCGGGGGCCGAACCTGAACTTCGGAAGCCAAGCATTGGGCACTTTCGGCGGCCGAACTTATCTTCGGCGGCCGAACTTGGCTCCTCTGCCTTGGTTCATTTCAACTCAAAACTATCACACTGTAAACCCAGAAAACACATCATAACACTTAGAAAACATAACTCCTACCCTTATATAGAATCCCAACACCCCGGATTCCACCAGACAACAGGAATTCCGGTGCTAGACTCTAGCCGGGTATTACAATCACAGACAAATATAGAAACAAAATTTTGCCTTCGACAGGCGAGCTTAGCAATGGAGGAGAGGATAAAAAGGTTTTTAAACTTTCAAAGTCTCTGCACACTCTTTCCCCCACTCAAACTTACCTTTGCCTTTCAAGACTTTGAAGAACGAGAGGCACCTTCTAGCTGAACATGATATGAATCGGCCAAGGGTAGTGACTCGTTCATTTAGCCTTTATATTTTATTGATGGTTTTGGGTGCTTCTATATTTTGGATAGCGCTGATCTTCTCAAGATTCGCCTCTATGCCCCTTTCTGAGATGATATATCCTAGAAATTATAATACCCATCTAAACTTTGGCGTCAGAATTCCCACTTTCCGACAGAATTTCCATCAGAATTCGAAATTTCGAAACTGGAATATTTAGAAGGGTAAAATAGGGTTTTCATAAAATGAATTTTGAGGTTTTTAGAATTGTGTTAAAAAAAAGAGTTTTGAAAAGGTTTTAAGATTCGGCCAGCGAAGGTGGTCTCTCCAGCCACCTATAAAAGCGACTTCGCTTGAAATGGAGAGAACTTTCTCTCCATTTCGAGCAGAGGTGAGCTTGCATGACCCTTTTCTTTCATAATGCTTCTTTTAAGTAGTTTTCTTACGAATTCTCCCTTTGTTTTTGAAGATCTGATTTGTGATTTAAAGCTCTAGTTCTTGGGATCTTCTAATGTTCATCCATTCTTCATTCCCCAAAAATCTCCTCTTGATTGCCGTGTTGGTGATCGTTCAAAAGGGTAAGTTTGACTTCTCTAAAAACCTCTTGTTTTGGGCTCAATGTTAGTCATGAGTTGCTGTTTTGAAATGCATGCTTAGATTTGAGTCTTTTCCTTCTTTTATGTTTTGAGTTAAAAGTTATGTTTTTGAGCTTTGGAGTTTTTTCTTCTTGTATTTTTGTTGTTGCATGATGAGGATTAGGCTAGCTTTAGATGCCCTTATGCATGTTGTGTATATACAATTGTTTCTGAGCTGTTGCATGTGAGAAAGGGAGCTTCTGGTGGCTGTGAGTGAAGGGCAGAATCGGGTTCTACCTTGTTGGAGAATCCAAATTCGGCTGCCAAAGCAAGGTTCGGCCACCAATCCTACCTGTGGAGGCAGCCATTTGGCCGCTTAAACTACTCCCTGTTTAACCTTCGGTTTTATGAAGGGCTTTAGGCCGTCGATCCTACCCCTGAAGGTTTGACCTTCGGATCTGTGAAGGGCTTTAGGCTGCCAAACTTGCTCTTAAAAGTTTTAACTTTCGGATCTATGAGGGACCTTCAGCCGCCGAAAGTCTCCCCAAGAAACCCCTAAGAACACACAAGAACATACGTAGAAATCAAGCAGAAAAAGGTTGGACAGGGGACCTTCGACCGCCGAAAGTCCCCTGTCCAACCTTTTTCTGTTTGATTTCTACGTATGTTCTTATGTGTTCTTAGGGGTTTCTTGGGAGGTTGTTTTAAGTATTATAAAAGTTATGTTTGGTCTCTGATTTTTAAGTCCGTCTATGTAGGATCAAATTTGGGAGACCGTAGAGACTTGCAGTGAAATAAATGCTTCTGTATTAGGCGAGCATCAGCTAGAGGTGCATAGAACTGTAACGACCCGAAAATCGGACCACTATCGGCGCCAAGATCCATATCGGCTTAAGGCCGCCGGAACCCGTAGCAAGCCTAACATACAACCTGTACACCTGTTTAATCCCATACATGATCAACATATACATAAAATTTTGAACTTTTCTCATTCAATTACCAAACTCAACCTGTACATGCACAACTCATAAGCATAAACATTAAATCCCACACTGGAGCCCTCATCAGATACTCCAATGGGGTGACATAACATATGATAAGTTTGGTTTACATAAATATCATTAACTCATTTTATTAAAAGATCATGTACTCACAATAGGATTAACAACATACTAGGGTCAAGCACAACTCTAAACCTTAATACTTGTCATTACATTACATTACTATACATTATATCATTCTCATGTCCAAAGCTAACTATCACATAAAACAAAATTTTACTCTTCTTGACCTCTTAGCCTATCCCGTACCTGCATACCTGGGGGATTAGGGGAATGGGGTGAGCTACTAGAGCCCAATGAGCAGAATAATAAAACATTATATTTAAAATTCATGCTTTCATGGAATGCATCACATCACAAACAAATCACATCAAGGATGGTTTTGTCACCAATAGTCCTCTATATGTCCAATAGTGCCAGGGGCGTAGAATGGGCCTCGTCTTGGTCTTTCTCTTAACATAACATACATAACATAACATTCCTATAATGCCAGGGGCGTAGAATGGGCCTCGACCTGGTCTTTCTCTTAACATAGTGCCAGGGGCGTAGAATGGGCCTCGACCTGAACTTCCATACCATACCATATCATATCATACCACATCATATCATACGAGGACTAAAGGATCATCCAATACCCATCCACATCATCATCAAATTATGCAATGCAACATATTCGTGAATTCTAATGCAAACAACCTAATTTATCTCATGGCATTCATGATGCGTGAACATGCTCAAAAACTGATTTATTTGCTTTGAAACATAAAGAGTTATTCCACTCACCTCAGGCTAGCTCTGACAAGACACTGAAGCAGCTGTCTCACTGCTGGAGTCCTCGGTTTCTCGGGTCCGAACCTACACAGGTGGACTCAAATGAGGGACCAAACATACATGAACATGACTCTAAAATACTCCCCAAAAACCCCCTAAAACACCTTAAAACAATCATAGAAATCATGCAAAGGAAAGCTGAACAGGGCACTTTCGGCGGCAGGTTCGGCGGCCGAAACTCCCTCCAGAGACGAAAGTCATGCACCTTCGGCGGCACTTTCGGCGGCCAAAGGTTCCTTCCAGAGACGAAACTCATGCATGTTTGGCGGCACCTTCGGCGGCCGAAACTCCCTTCCAGAGCCGAAAGTCCACTTTCGGGGGCAGGGTTCGGTAGCCAAAGGCCTGCCTCCACAGGCAGGTTTGGCGGCCGAAAGTCCTTTCGGTTGCCGAACCTGAGTTCTTCCAAAGGGCAGAACTCAGCCTCCAAAATGCACATTTGCCTCCCAAACCATTCAACTCAAACACAACGCTTCCACAACATGCATACACACATACATAAGCTCCTAGGGGCCTCAAACTATCCTAAACCCCAACTACAACACATCAAGCATAAACAAACAACCCACATTGCTCAAAAACTCAACATAAACCCATAAACTCAATAATAACCTAAACATGCATTTCTACCCCATAAACTTTCATAAAACTCCTTTAAAACATAAAATGAGCTAAGGATCTACTCTTATCTCTTGGAGAACGAGAGGAGAGGCGATCTAACTCGGAGATAGGGGAGATATAGCTCCTTGGGTCTCCAAGCTCCAAAACTTGCTCAAAGCTCACAAATCTTCAAAAACCAAGCAAACACTTGTTAAAACTTGAAAGATTGGAGGAAAATCGTCAAAAACGACCATGAGAGAGCATGGACTCATCGTTGGCCGAAAATGGGGAGAAAACTCGCCCGTTTCGGTTATGGAGCCCTTTTATAGGGGCTAGCCAGACCACCTTTCGGCAGCCTAAAGTGCCTCCAAAACTCATGCAAGTTCGGCGGCCGAACATGAGGTTTGGCGGCCGAACCTGAACCACTTTCGGAAGCCTAAATTGCCTCCCTAAACTATCCAATGTTCGGCGGCCGAACTTGAGGTTCAGCGGCCGAACCTAGAAATGCCTCCATGGTCTTTTTCATTTAAAATTCAGTTTCTTTCTTACTTAAAATCAATAAAACATATTAAAACATTTCATAAAAACATGGTTTTACCTTCTAAAGGTTTCCGACATCCGAGATTCCACCGGACGGTAGGAATTCTGATACCGGAGTCTAGCCGGGTATTACATTCTCCCCCCCTTAAGAACATTCGTCCCCGAATGCATAGCATACAACATATCATACATATAAAACACACATAAAACTAACCTTAGAAGAGATGAGGATATTGCTGGAGCATGGACTCCCGTGTCTCCCAGGTACATTCTTCGATGTTGTGGTGATTCCAAAGGACTTTCACCATCGGGATCTCCTTGTTTCTCAACTTTCTGATCTGGGTGTCTAGGATCCGTACTGGCTGCTCAACATAGGTGAGATCTTCTTGGATCTCCACATCAGGCTCGCTAAGAACCTTGCCCAGATCTGACACGAACTTTCTTAACATGGAAACATGGAAAACCGGATGGATTCTCTCCATTGAAGCAGGTAAGTCCAACTTGTACGATACATTCCCAATCTTTTGCAAGATCTCAAAGGGTCCGATGTACCGAGGAGCTAGCTTACCTTTCTTCCCGAACCGAATCACCCCTTTCATAGGAGACACCTTGAGCAATACCAAATCCCCCTCCTGAAACTCTACTTGCCTTCTGCGGATATCTGCATAACTCTTTTGCCTGCTCACAGCAGTCTTGATCCTTTCTCTGATTATGGGCACCACTCTGCTGGTGATTTCTACTAGCTCAGGCCCTGCCAAGGCCCTTTCTCCAACTTCTTCCCAACAGATAGGCGACTTGCACTTCCTTCCATACAAAGCTTCATATGGAGCCATCCCTATGCTAGCATGATGACTGTTATTGTAAGCAAACTCCACTAAAGGTAGATGCTGCCTCCAAGAACCGCCAAAATCTAGCACACACATTCTAAGCATATCCTCTATTGTCTGGATGGTCCTCTTTGACTGTCCGTCCGTCTGTGGATGAAAAGCAGTGCTAAAATCCAACCTGGTACCCATGGCATTCTGCAGACTCTGCCAAAACCTGGAGGTGAACTGGGGTCCTCTGTCAGACACTATTGAAATAGGAACCCCATGCAACCTGACAACCTCATCAACATACACCTGCGCCAACTTGTCCACAGAGTAGTTACTCCTAACAGGAATGAAGTGAGCAGATTTGGTCAGTCTGTCCACAATCACCCATATGGAGTCTAACCTGTTGGACGATGCCGGTAACCCCACTACGAAGTCCATAGCTATATTCTCCCATTTCCACTCTGGAATAGGTAGTGGGTTGAGCATTCCAACCGGCTTCTGATGTTCCAGCTTCACCCTCTGACATACTTCGCAGGCTGACACGAACTGTGCCACTTCTCTTTTCATAGTTGGCCACCAATAAACTCTTTTCAAATCTTGATACATTTTGGTGGCTCCAGGGTGAACACTGTATCTGGTATTATGAGCTTCCCTCATAATGTCTCCCTTTAAACCCACGTCGTCTGGTACACACAATATATTCCCATAGTGGAGGATCCCTTTGCTGTCAAATCTGAACTCTTCGTTCTTGCCTGACTGAACAGTCCTGGCAATCTTTACTAACTCTGGGTCCTCATGCTGTTTCTGAGCCTCCTGCTCCAGAAACACGGGTGCCACTCTCATCTGGGCAATCAAAGCACCTGTACCAGACAACTCCAACTGCAAACCTTCATTAATGAGCTCGAAGAATTGCCTCACCACTGGTCTTCTCTCTGCTGAAATATGGGATAAACTGCCAAGTGATTTCCGGCTTAAGGCGTCTGCCACAACATTCGCCTTACCCGGATGGTACTGAATCTTGCAATCATAGTCACTAAGCAGTTCTACCCATCTTCTCTGCCTCAGATTTAATTCTCTCTGACTCAAGATGTACTGCAAGCTTTTATAATCTGTGAAGATCTCACATTTTACCCCATAGAGGTAATGCCTCCACATCTTGAGTGCAAAAATTACTGCTACCATTTCTAGGTCATGTGTAGAGTAATTCAACTCGTGTTTCTTCAACTGCCTAGAAGCATAAGCAATCACCCTTTCATTCTGCATAAGCACACAACCCAGCCCCACACGGGACGCATCACAATACACGGTGAAGTCTTCATTACTAGTTGGCAGAGCTAACACCGGTACCGACGTCAACCTCTTCTTTAGCTCTTCAAAGCTCTCTTCATACTGGTCGGTCCACACGAACCTCTGGTTCTTCTTAGTCAATCTGGTCATGGGAGCTGCAATTTTAGAGAAGTCCTGAACGAACCTCCTGTAGTAACCTGCCAAACCCAAGAAGCTCTCTGTAACGACCCGAAAAACCGATACCCCTCTGTAACGGCCCGAACCGCTACTGGTGCTAGGATCCAGATCGGCTTAAGGCCGCCGGGACCCGTAGCAAACCAGACATACCTCCTATCACCTGGTCAAATCCCATACATGATCAAAACATTAACATAAAAACTTAAACACCTGATGCAAACACCGAGCTTGACCTGTATGCGACATAACTGGAAACATAAAGAACCCCCTACTAGAGCCCTCATCGAAACTCTAGCTGGGTCAACATAACATACATCAAGCCGGAGTCACATCCAAAGAACTAGAACCTAACCTGTGCATGCATCAAACCACAAACATAAGACCTCCACTAGGGTCCTCATCAAACTCTAGCGTGGTAAACAACACATGCCACAAGATTAGTTCAAACACAACTCAACATTAAACCAATACATACATCATGTACTAAACAGGGACTAACCAAGTCTTAGGGCCAAGCACAGTACTAATCCATAAACATAGCTCTACTACAATGGCATTACATTATATTGCATTATCTTACAATCCATTATATCAATTTACATTACATGTCCACACTAAAAGTACTAATCTATTACATAAGCAAAACCTTAACTCTTTAGACTTCTCGAACGACCTCAAACCTGCAACACTGGGGTTAGGGGAGAGGGGTGAGCTAAAAAGCCCAGTGAGTAGAAACAGAAAAAAACAGTTTATTAATTACATGCTTTTATGAAATGCGTCACATCACAAACATTTCACATAACGGATTGGACATAACCACCAAAACTCCCTCTGACTATAACATAACATGGTGCCCGGCCCTTCGGGCTCCTCAGGACTTCATTATGCCCGGCCCTTCGGGCTCCTCAGGACTTCATTAACATAACATATCTAGGGCTATTGGGGTCGCCTTGGTCTATCCACATCAACAGTAAATAATGCAATGCGTCATATTCGTGTAACTAGTGCAATCAACCTATTACATATAAACATGATGCATGAACATGCTTTAGGCATTTGAATTTCGTAACGTAAAAGATTAAGTTTAGTTCTACTCACCTCTGGCAGACGCTGGACTGACTCTGCAACTGCTAACACTAATGGCCTCCTCGGTCCCTCGGGTCCGATCTTACACAGGTGGACTCGAATGAGGTGCCAAACACACTCTAAACAACTCATAAACAACTACCCATAAACCCCCCTAAAACATCACTTAAACATGCATAGAAAACAACCTTGAAAGGGCTGGACAGGGCACTTTCGGCTGCACCTTCGGCGGCCGAATGTCCCTTCCAGAGACGAAAGTCATGCAGGTTCGGCGGCAGGTTCGGCGGCCGAAGTCTCACTCCAGATCCGAAAGTCAGGCACCTTCGACGGCCGAACATCACCTTCGGCGGCCGAAAGTCTGCTCCAGATCCGAAAAACAACTTTCGGGGGCAGGGATCGACAGCCAAAACAAGCTACCACAGGCAGGTTCGGCGGCCGAAACTACTTTCGGCGGCCGAACCTGAGTTCTTCCCAGAAGGGCAGAACTCAGCTTCCACATGCACAACAGCCTCCAAACCTTCCAAAACATGCATTAACTATTCTACAACATGCAACCAAGCACATAGGGGTCTCAAACTATCCTAAACCCCAACAACAATACATTCATTATACATAAACACACATTTGCATAAAGGGTAACATAAACCCTCAACCTTATGCATTTGTTCTAAAACAACCCAAATCCTCACCTACTCTTTCCCCATCATGCATACTCACTCCCACATGCATAGACTAGCTTAAACCTTCAACATAACATCACATAACATACATTGGGCATAAAAATCCACATAAACCTAAACATGCATATCTACCCATACTCAACCATCAAAACATCATTAAACTTACTTAAAACTTCATTAAAACATAAAGGAAAGCAAAGATCTACACTTACCTCTTGGAGATCGAGGGTTGGTGTGATCCCTAACTTGGAGATGGGAAGAAACTACTCCTTAGGTCTCCAAGCTCCCAAAACTTAGATCTAAGCTTGAAAACTCTTCAAAACAACCATGAAACTCATAAAAACATGGAGGAAATGAAGAAAAACATGAAAACGGCTAAGGGAGGACAAAAACTCACCTGAGCTCGAGAATGGGGAGAAAACTCGCCCATTTCCGATCTGAGGGCTCTTTATAGGTGGCCTGGTCAACGACCTTCGGCAGCCTAACGTGCTCCCTAAACTCATGCATGTTCGGCGGCCGAACCTTGGTTGGTTCAAACAAAGCTTTCGGAGGCCAAAAGCGCTCCCTAAACCTTCCCATGTTCGGCGGCCGAACTTAACTTTCGGCGGCCGAACCTGGCAATTGCCTCCTTGGTCTTTTCTTTTCAAAACTAAATTTCTTTTGCATTAAAACCATAAAATCATGCGAAAATATTTTAGACACACATTTTACCCCTGGCACTATGTAAGAGAAAGACCGGAAGTGGCCTGCACTACGCCCCCGGTGTAATACCCGGCTAGAGTCCGGCACCGGAATTCCTGTTGTCTGGTGGAATCCGGGGTGTCGGAATTCTATACAACAGGTAGGATTTATGTTTTACTAAGTGGTGTGATGTGTGTTGATGTTTTAAGGTTAATGGAAGTGAGTTTTGAGTTGAAATGACCTAAGGCAGTTGAGCCAAGTTCGGCCGCCGAAGGTAAGTTCGGCCGCCGAAAGTGCCCAATGTTCGGCTTCCGAAGGTAAGTTCGGCCCCCGAATGTTGCATGGTTTTGCATGCGATTCGGCAGCCGAAGCTGAGTTGGCCAGCCAGCTTTTGGGCATCCTTAGTCAGCATTTTGGACAGGTGTTATGTCCAACTTGTTGCCAGAAGCTTGGCCACGTCTCCCATGATTTATTTGCTGAGTTTGAGCAGGTCATGCAGGAGTTTGCTAGTGGTCAAGAGATTGTGAGAGTTTTTAAGCAAAAGTTAAGCTTTTGAGAGATTGAAGGGGGTTGGTCCGTTTTCTTTTGTTCAGAGTATTTAGCTCCTTTTTACAGGAGGTAAGTGATGCTCTTGAACATGTTTTTATGTTTTCTGAAGGTTTTATGGGAGTTATTGAAGGAGATGCATGTTTATGCATGTATATGTGTGTTCTCAAGGTTTTATGGTTTTAATGTTTTATGCATGTATACATGTTTATGTGTTATGTTTGTTTTGTTGTTTGGGGTTATTAGCTAGTTTTGGACCCCTGTGATCATATACTTGAGTATATGTGTGTTGAATAGTTGAAATATGCACGTTTGGAGAAATTGAAGGGAAGAAGGAGATGGTTTGCCGTTGAAGCTGAGTTCTGGATGAACTCAGGTTCGGCAGCCGAAAGTTCATTCGGCCGCCGAACCTCCTGCATGGTGGCTTAGTTGCCACAGCTTGGCCCTGAGTGTTTTTGCATGTTCGGCTCTGTTTGGGGGATTCGGCCGCCGAAGGTGCCGCCGAAGGTGCTTGAGTTTCGTCTCTGGAGAGGACATTCGGCCGCCGAACCTGCCGCCGAAAGTGTTCTGTCCAGCTTTTCTTTTGCATGTTTTGCATGAGTTTTAGAGTGAGATTAAGGGGTTTCTTGGGTAGTTTAAGAGAGTTATTCTTAAGATAGTTTGGTCCCTCATTTGAGTCTTTATGTGCTTATACAGACCAGAGGAACCAGAGAGAGCAGCAGTGAGTACTGCTCCAGAGTTACTGAACCTGCAGAGTCAGTCCAGAGCCAGAGGTGAGTGGAACTAAACTTAATGTTTTTAATGGAACAATGGAATGTTTTAGCATATCTCATGCATCATGATTATGCAAATAGGTTGATTGCATTAGTATTCATGAATATGTTGCATTGCATTGTTAATTGTTGGTGTGAGTAAATGCTGAATGATCCAATAGTCTCTAAGTTAAGACCAGGAGCCTTTGACTACGCCCTGGCAGGTATAGAAAAGACCAGGAGCCTTTGACTACGCCCTGGCAATGGTAAGTACAGAGGTGTTATACACATATACATATATGACAGGAAGACCAGGTGCTCGATTCTACGCCCTGGCATGGAAGTTACTGAGGCTATGTGGTGACAGGTTTACTCTTGATGTGGCTTGTCTGTGTTATGACGCATTCCATGAGATCATATTTTATGACTGATTTTGTTATTCTACTCACTGGGCTATAGAGCTCATCCCACTCCCTTAATCCCAGTCTTGCAGGATTTCAGTGTACAGTGTACAGGGGAAGGTCAGAAGAGTTCAGAAATAAGAGAAGAAACTTGTAATAGCTTAGAGTGGACATGTAATATTAAAGAGATGTGTTAATTGTGTTTACAGTTAGAATTGTGCTTGACATAGTTGTGTTGTAAATCTTTGGTTTTTGTACATGATCTGTTTATGTATATATTTTGCTGAGTATGTGAAAAACCAGGCTTAACAGGTATGAGATAACCCATCTAGAGCCAGCTCTAGTCAGGGGTACAGACAGAGATAGTGCATGCACAGGTTAAGCCTTGGATCAGGAAAAGAGTTTTTATTTTCACATAAAATGTATGATCATGTATGAGATTTACAGGTACACAGAGAGTATAGCAGGCTTACTACGGGTTCTGGCGGCCTTAAGCCGACCTGAATCCTAGCGCCGGTGACGGTCCATTTTGGGGTCGTTACACCCGACATCATGGATTATGTATGTTATGTTATGTTATGTATAAGAGAAAGACCAGGTGTGGCCTGCACTACGCCCCTGGCATGATTGGATTATGTAGAGGGCTAAATGGTGACAAGTTCATCCTTAATATGATTAGTTGTGATGTGATGCATTTCATGTTATCATATGTTTTAAATGCTTTATTATTCTGCTCACTGGGCTCTAGTAGCTCACCCCTCTCCCAAATTCCCCAGGTTTGCAGGTACGGGTTAGACAGAGAAGTCAAGAAGAGTAATGAAGTCTTATGTATGTAATAGTTAGAATGTGGACATGACAGACTGTATAATGATGTATAGATATGTAATGTAATGATATTAAGGTTAGAAGTGTGCTTGACCATAGTATATTGTAATCCCTTTTGATACATGATCTTAATGATTATTGATGACTATGTTTAACCAACTCAACACATGTATTGCCACCCTTTGGGGGCATTGATGAGATCCCACAGAGGGGTCAAGTTTATGATTATGTATATGTTCAGTGCATGCACAGGTTGAGTTTGGTGTATGATAGAAGGTATGAAAGAAAAGTTTTAAATTTTTATGTATATTTGTCGATCATGTATGGGATTAAACAGGTTGTATGTTAGGCTTGCTACGGGTCCCGGCGGCCTTAAGTCGACCCGGATCCTAGCGCCGGTAGCGGTTTGATTTTCGGGTCGTTACAGAATGGTATCAGAGCCCTAGGTTCATATGGTCGGACCTGGAGTGTCGGGCTCATAGATGTTATAGAAGGTCAAGCACAATAGGAAAGGTCATGTCCATTAGGATAGGATGTGGAGTCCTGTCTTACTTGATGATGTGAAATGTTATGATATGAATGATATGCTATGATGTGTGATGCGGGTTCATGTGTGCCCACATGAACCATATGATGCTAATGTTTATGTGATGTGTACTGTTTTCAGAAAACAGGATGAGAGGAACTCGTCGATCAGCAAGATTGACTGGAGTACCACCTGAGGATGAGGGCACGAGCGCCCGTCCTCCAGCATTGCCTAGGGCAATGTCTAGTAGGTCTAACAGAGAAAGAGCAGTAAGAGACCCTAGAAGGTCTTTGGATCTGGGTAGAAGCCGATCAGTCAGAGGAACAGTTCAGGGAGGAGCGTCAGAGGACATGGGGGATGATATGGATGTAGAGCAGAGGAGGGATGGCAGTCTGGGAGTCAGTATGTCAGAAGAAGGAATGGGAGAATCCCAAGGAGGCACTCAGGCCTCGGGATTTGTTCAGCCACCTTACTACCCACCCTTCTCACAAAACCCTGGGTATTCGATGGGAGGCACATCGGACTACCACAGCTTTAGCCCTTATCCCACACAGATGCCATACCCACCCTACTACCCACCATATTCACAGTACCCAATGTATCCACCTCCACCTTACTATCCAAATCCAGCAAACCCTACCCCAGGGGATGCTGCACCTCCTCCTCCCCCAGCAGAACCAGCAGCCCCAGCTACCCAACCTCCTAAACCTAACTCAGCCAGTGGGAGCAAGGTCAAGATGACTGACTACATGAAGTTGGGTGCTCCCCAGTATGAAAAAGGGGATGACCCGTTTGTGTATCTTGAGAGGGTCAAGGTGATCACAGATGAGATTGGGGCTGATGATAGTAGAGCCATTCAGATGGCTGGGTTCACACTTAAGTGCAAGAAGGCACGAGAGTGGTTCAAGAATTATGTGAACCCGAAAGTGGATAGCATGTCTTGGGAGGAGTTTGCAAACGAGTTTGCAGGATGGGCTTTCCCAGATAGTTCAAGGGAGCTGAAGATGATAGAGTTTGAGCAGTTGAGGCAGACTGATGAGATGGGTGTAGAGGAGTTCACAGACAGATTTTTGGAGTTGTTGCCATTTGCAGGGCAAAGCCTTGACTCAGACCAGAAAAGGTCAAGGAGGTATATCATGAAACTCCACTCCAGATATTCCTCCTTAATCCAGTCAGCAGATAGGGAGAGCTTTCATGCCATAGTGGATATGGCCCGGAAAATGGAGGCCAGTGCCATCGTTCAGGGCTTAGTTAAACAGTCAGTGGCACAGCCTTCTGGTTCTAAGACCCCAAGCTCTTCTTCAATGAGTGCAGCAACTTCAGGTAGCAAGAAGTGGGACAGAGGTCCCAGGAAGTCTAAGAAGAACAAGTTCTGGAACAAGGTTAAGTCCAGTCTGGGACTAGGGAGTGGCTCAAGCTCTGGTGCGGATAATGCAGTTTGTGCAAGGTGTGGTAAGCCACACAGAGAAGTATGTCGGTTTGGGACGACAGCCTGTTACAGATGTGGTCAGGAGGGGCATATGTCTCGAGAATGTCCAAGAGCAGCCCCGATGGCTCAGTCCCAGCAGACAGCTTCAGGCAGTGTAGCGCAGCCAGCAGCTCCAGCCATGACTCAGGCCAGTGGCAGAGGCAGAGGGAGAGGGGCAGCCTCTTCTTCAGCGGGTTTCAGAGGTGAAGGTCCATCAGCTCCAGCACGGATCTTCACAATGACACAGCAGGAGGCAGATGCATCTAACACCGTGGTGGCAGGTAACTTAGTCATTGGTTGTTCAGATGTGTATGCCTTGATGGACCCGGGCGCATCTCATTCTTTTATTGCACCGAGAGCCGTCCAGAGGGTAGGGTTGATGATCTCTGAGTTAGAGTGTCCTCTCTGGGTCAGTGGACCCAAGTGTGATCCATCAGTGGCAGAGTCAGTCTGCCAGTGTAGTCCTGTATTTGTTGAGGGGAGATGCTTGTCCGCCGACCTTGTGGTTCTAGACTTGACAGATTTTGACGTCATTCTAGGGATGGACTGGTTATCTACCCATGGTGCTACCTTGGACTGCAGAGACAAGGTAGTCAGGTTCAGAGGTCAGGATGGGTCAGAGGTAGTCTTCAGAGGAGACAGGAGGGGTACACCTAGAGGTCTGATATCAGCTCTTCAGGCTCGTAGGTTGCTTAGGAGGGGATGTCAGGGGTATTTGGCTCATGTGAGAGAGCTTAGCAGTCAGGTTAGAGAGCCCGCCTCGGTGCCAGTGGTTAGAGAGTTTCTAGACGTCTTCCCAGACGAGCTGCCAGGTTTACCACCTGCTAGGGAGATAGAGTTCGAGATAGAACTGATGCCTGAAACCCGACCGATCTCTATCCCTCCCTACAGGATGGCTCCAGCCGAGTTGAAAGAATTGAAAGAACAGTTGCAAGAGCTGGTAGACAAGGGCTTCATCCGACCGAGCACCTCACCCTGGGGTGCTCCAGTCTTGTTTGTCAGAAAGAAGGATGGATCCCTTAGACTTTGTATCAACTACAGGCAGTTGAACAAAGTCACTACCAAGAACAAGTACCCGTTGCCTAGGATCGACGATCTATTTGACCAGCTAGCCGGAGCAGGTTGTTTCTCCAAAATAGATCTGAGATCTGGGTACCATCAGCTGAGGATCAGAGATGAGGATGTGCCAAAGACGGCTTTCAGAACTAGATATGGGCAATTTGAGTTCCTTGTAATGCCGTTCGGGTTAACTAACGCCCCTGCAGCATTCATAGACCTCATGAACAGAGTGTTTAGCCAGTACCTGGATCACTTTGTTATTGTCTTCATAGATGATATCTTAGTGTATTCCAGGAATGCAGAGGAGCATGCCCATCATCTGAGGTTGGTTCTGCAGACCTTGAGGGAACATGGCTTATACGCCAAGTTCTCCAAGTGTGAGTTCTGGCTGAGGAGCATTTCCTTCTTGGGGCATGTAGTGTCAGAAAATGGAATAGAGGTGGACCCCAAGAAGACAGAAACTGTGGCTAACTGGCCTAGACCCACTTCAGTGACGGAGATCAGGAGTTTCTTGGGTTTGGCAGGTTACTACAGGAGGTTCGTTCAGGACTTCTCGAAAATAGCAGCTCCTCTGACCAGACTAACCAGGAAGAATCAGAAGTTTCTGTGGACCGACCAGTGCGAAGAGAGTTTTGAAGAGCTTAAGAAGAGGCTGACTTCAGCACCAGTTTTGGCTCTGCCATCTAGTGATGAGGACTTTACAGTCTTTTGTGATGCGTCCCGTGTGGGACTGGGTTGTGTACTGATGCAGAATGAGAGGGTGATTGCTTATGCTTCTAGGCAGCTAAAGAAGCATGAGTTGAATTACCCCACACATGACCTTGAGATGGCAGCAGTAATCTTTGCACTCAAGATGTGGAGGCACTACCTCTATGGGGTAAAATGTGAGATCTTCACAGATCATAAAAGCCTGCAGTACATCCTGAGTCAAAGAGATTTGAACTTGAGACAGAGGAGATGGGTGGAGCTGTTGAGTGACTATGATTGCAAGATTCAGTATCATCCGGGTAAGGCGAATGTCGTGGCAGACGCCCTAAGCCGGAAGTCACTAGGCAGTCTATCCCACATCACGGCAGAGAGGAGACCAGTGGTGAAAGAGTTTTACAAGCTCATTGAGGAAGGTCTACAGTTGGAGTTGTCTGGTACCGGTGCTTTAGTGGCTCAGATGAAAGTGACACCTGTGTTTCTGGAGCAAGTGGCTCAGAAACAGCATGAGGACCCAGAGTTAGTGAAGATTGCCAGGACTGTTCAGTCAGGCAAAGACAGCGAGTTCAGATTCGATAATAAGGGGATCCTCCGCTATGGGAGTCGTCTATGTGTACCAGATGACATAGGGCTAAAAGGAGACATTATGAGAGAGGCTCATAATGCAAGATACAGCATTCACCCCGGAGCCACCAAGATGTATCAAGATTTGAAGAAAGTTTATTGGTGGCCAGCGATGAAGAAAGAAGTGGCACAGTTTGTGTCAGCCTGCGAAGTGTGTCAGAGGGTGAAGCTGGAACATCAGAAGCTGGCTGGAATGCTTAACCCGCTACCTATTCCAGAGTGGAAATGGGAGAATATAGCTATGGACTTCGTAGTGGGGTTACCGGCAGCGTCCAACAGATTGGACTCCATATGGGTGATTGTGGACAGACTCACCAAATCTGCTCACTTCATCCCTGTCAGGAGTGGCTACTCTGTGGACAAGTTGGCGCAGGTATATGTGGATGAGATCGTCAGGCTGCATGGGGTTCCAGTTTCGATAGTGTCGGATAGAGGGCCCCAGTTCACCTCCAGGTTTTGGCGGAGTCTGCAGAATGCCATGGGTACTAGATTGGATTTCAGCACTGCCTTCCACCCCCAGACGGACGGACAGTCCGAAAGGACCATCCAGACTATCGAGGATATGCTTAGAATGTGTGTGCTGGACTTTGGCGGTTCTTGGAGGCAGCATCTACCTTTGGTGGAGTTTGCCTACAATAACAGCCATCATGCTAGCATCGGGATGGCTCCATATGAAGCTTTATATGGGAGGAAGTGCAGGTCACCTGTTTGCTGGGAGGAAGTTGGAGAAAAGGCCTTGGCAGGGCCTGAGCTAGTAGAGATCACCAGCAGGGTGGTACCCATAATCAGAGAGAGAATCAAGACTGCTGCAAGCAGACAGAAGAGTTATGCAGACATCCGCAGAAGACAGGTAGAGTTTCAGGAGGGGGATCTGGTATTGCTCAAGGTGTCTCCAATGAAAGGAGTGGTTCGTTTTGGGAAGAAAGGTAAACTAGCTCCACGATACATCGGACCCTTTGAAATCTTGCAGAAGATTGGGAATGTGTCGTACAAGCTAGATTTGCCTGCTTCAATGGCAAGAATCCATCCGGTTTTCCATGTTTCAATGTTGAGGAAATTTGTGTCAGATCCGAGCAAGGTTCTTAGTGAGCCTGATGTGGAGATCCAAGAGGATCTCACCTATGTTGAGCAGCCAGTGCGGATCATAGACACCCAGATCAGAAAGCTGAGAAACAAGGAAATCCCGATGGTGAAAGTCCTATGGAACCACCACAATATGGAAGAGTGCACCTGGGAGACACGGGAGTCCATGCTCCAGCAATACCCTTATCTTTTCTAAGGTTAGTTTCTTGTATGTTTCATGTGTTTTATGTGTATGATAT
Source organism: Manihot esculenta (assembly GCF_001659605.2). Lineage (NCBI taxonomy): Eukaryota > Viridiplantae > Streptophyta > Magnoliopsida > Malpighiales > Euphorbiaceae > Manihot > Manihot esculenta. The sequence continues at coordinate 271,698 of NC_035166.2, forward strand.
GTGTATGCCATCCTATGTGTTAGTTGAGGAACATTCGGGGACGAATGTTCTTAAGGGGGGGAGAATGTAATACCCGGCTAGACTCCGGTATCGGAATTCCTACCGTCCGGTGGAATCTCGGATGTCGGAGACCTCTAGAAGGGTAAAACCATGTTTTCATGAAATGTTTTAATGTTTTTGAAGATTTTTCGAGTTTAAAGCAAGTTTTGGAGCTTTGAGGTTCAAGAACTCAAAACCTCCCACCTCCGAGTTTAGGACGTCTCTCTCTCGATCTTCAAGAGGTAAGAGCCGATCTTAAGCTCATTTCATGTTTAAAGTAAGTTTTATACAAGATCTATGGGGTAGAATGCATGTTTAGCTCATAGTTAGGTTTTTGAGTAAATGTTATGTTTTGAGCAATGTATGTTGGATTTGTGTGTTGTAGTTGGGGTTTAAGTTAGTTTGAAGCCCCTAGGAGCCAATGTATGTATATTTGCATGTTTTGGTTGAGCTAAATGCATGATTGGAAGTTTTGGAGGTAAATGTGCGTAAAGGAGCCAAGTTTCTGCCCTTTGGCAGAAACCAGGTTCGGCAGCCGAAGGAACTTTCGGCCGCCGAACATGGCTGGGGAGGCAGGCCTTTCGGCTGTCGAAGTTGCCCCCGAAAAGAGACTTTCGTCTCTGTCTGGGACTTTCGGCCGCCGAAGGTGCCGCCGAACCTGCCTGGGTTTCGGCTCTGGAGGGACTTTCGGCCGCCGAAGGTGCCGCCGAACCTGCCCTGTTCTGCCTTCCTTTGCATGTTTTTACATGATTGTTTTGAGGTCTTTTAGGGGGTTTTTGGGGGATGTTTTTAGAGTTATGTTCTAGTTGTTTGGTCCCTCATTTGAGTCTACCTGTGTAGGTTCGGACCCGAGGAACCGAGGACCTCAGCAGTGAGTCAGCTGCTTCAGTCAGTGTCAGAGCTAGCCGAGGTGAGTGGAATGACTCTTATGTTTTTAAATACATAAATAAATCAGTTTTGAGCATGTTCATGCATCACGGATGCCATGTGATATTTTAGGATGCTTGCATTAGAAATCACGAATATGTTGCATTGCATAATGTAATACCCAGCTAGACTCCGGTATCGGAATTCCTACCTTCCGGTGGAATCTCGGATGTCGGAGACCTCTAGAAGGGTAGAATCATGTTTTATAAAAATGTTTTCATGTATTAATGGTTTTAAGTATGAAATTAAATGAGTTTTTGCATGAAAAGTCCTTGGAGGAAAACCCAGGTTCGGCCGCCGAAAGTCAAGTTCGGCCGCCGAACGTGCATGCGTTTTGGAGGCACGTTAGGCCCCCGAAAGCATGAGTGAGGGCAGTCCAGGTTCGGCCGCCGAAAGTCAAGTTCGGCCGCCGAACATTGCATGGATGCGGAGGCACATTCGGCTCCCGAACGTGGCCTGGCCAGCCACCTATAAAAGGGTCCCTTAGCCGAAAATGGGCGAGCTTTTTCTCCCCATTTCGGCCAAGGTGAGCATTCCGCCATCCTTCCCCAATCTTGAGTTTTTCCTTCCTTTTTCCATGATCTTTACAAGTTTATAACTTTGGTTTTGAAGATCTTTGAGCTTAGAACGAGTTTTGGAGCTTGGAGACCAAAAGTTGGAACTTCTCCCATCTCCAAGTTTAGATCTCCTCAACCCTCGATCTTCAAGAGGTAAGAGCCGATCTTAAGCTCAATGTATGATTTAAACAAGTTTTATGAAGTTTTTAAGGGGTAGAATGCATGTTAGGGTATATGTTGAACCTATGGGTTTTTGATGACTTTTTGAACAATGTAGCTTGATTGTGTGTGATTGAAGTGTTGTAGATGGGGTATATGCATGTTTGAGGCCCCTAGGAACTTGTATGCATGCTTTGGTTGAAAAATATGCATGTTTGGAAGGTTTGGAGGCGAAATGTGCTAAGGGAGCCAAGTTTCTGCCCTTTGGCAGAAACCAGGTTCGGCAGCCGAAGGTACTTTCGGCCGCCGAACATGGCTGGGGAGGCAGGCCTTTCGGCTGCCGAAGTTGCCCCCGAAAAGAGACTTTCGTCTCTGTCTGGCACTTTCGGCCGCCGAAGGTGCCGCCGAACCTACCTGAGTTTCATCTCTGTCCAGGACTTTTGGCCGCCGAAGGTGCCGCCGAAAGAGCCCTATTCAGCCACTCCATGCATATCTCTATGTGATATTCTCAGGATGTTTTAGGGGGTTTTTGGGGAGTAGTTTATAGTTATGTTCAGGTATATTTGGTCCCTCATTTGAGTCCACCCGTGTAGGTTCGGACCCGAGGAACCGAGGACCCCAGCAGTGAGTTCAACTGCTTCGGTATTGTCAGAGTCAGCCAGAGGTGAGTGGAACTAAACTTAATCTTTTAAATTAAATGTTTTATCATGTTTCATGCATCATGATTATGCGATAGGATGATTGCATTAGTGTTCACGAATATGCTGCATTGCATTGAATGTTGTTGATGTGGGTGAACGTTGGATGACCCAATTAGTCCAAGACAGGAAGACCAGGACCCCATTCTACGGCCTGGCACAGAGTAAGGAAAGACCAGGACCCCATTCTACGGCCTGGCACGACAGTGGACTCGAAGACCAGGAGCCCAGAGGAGGCCCTGGGATAATGGTAAGTAATGTATGTATGACAGGAAGACCAGGACCCCATGCTACGGCCTGGCACAGAGTTAACTTGGACTAATTGGTGACAAGTTCACTCAACCCTTACGTGAATTGTCTGAGTTATGATGCATTTCATTGGAGCATAGTATTAAAATGTTTTATAGTCCTGCTCACTGGGCTTTTAGCTCATCCCTCTCCCTTTACCCCCAGGCTTGCAGGTACAGTATAGAGCGGGAGTCCGGATAGAGTAAAGAAGTCATGCTTATGTAATAGCTAGCACTGGACATGATCAAATTGTAATGTAAAAGTACAGTATAGTTATGTAGCGAGATTTATGGATGTTAGTGAGTGCTTGACCATAGATTGTTGTATCCCTTTTATACATGATCTTAGAGATCTTTATGATGTTTATGTAAACCAACTCAACAGATGTTATGTTACCCATTGGGGGTACAGATGAGATCCCACAGAGGGATCAAAGCTATGTTAATGTTTATGCTCAGGTTGAGTTTGGTTGATGAGTATGTAAAGAAAAGTTTTAATTTTTATGCTTATTGTTGATCATGTATGGGATTATACAGGTTTACAGGTCTTATGTCAGGCTTGCTACGGGTCCCGGCGGCCTTAAGTCGACCCGGATCCTAGCGCCGGTAGCGGTCCGATTTTCGGGTCGTTACACATAATATGTTGTTGATGTGGATGAATGTTGAATGATCCATTAGCCCTCATATGTTATGACATGATGATATGATATGGAAGTCCAGGTGTGGCCTGCACTACGCCCCTGGCACTATGTAAGAGAAAGACCGGAAGTGGCCTGCACTACGCCCCCGGCATCATGGATTATGTATGTTATGTTATGTTATGTATAAGAGAAAGACCAGGTGTGGCCTGCACTACGCCCCTGGCATGATTGGATTATGTAGAGGGCTAAATGGTGACAAGTTCATCCTTAATATGATTAGTTGTGATGTGATGCATTTCATGTTATCATATGTTTTAAATGCTTTATTATTCTACTCACTGGGCTCTAGTAGCTCACCCCTCTCCCAAATTCCCCAGGTTTGCAGGTACGGGTTAGACAGAGAAGTCAAGAAGAGTAATGAAGTCTTATGTATGTAATAGTTAGAATGTGGACATGACAGACTGTATAATGATGTATAGATATGTAATGTAATGATATTAAGGTTAGAAGTGTGCTTGACCATAGTATATTGTAATCCCTTTTGATACATGATCTTAATGATTATTGATGACTATGTTTAACCAACTCAACACATGTATTGCCACCCTTTGGGGGCATTGATGAGATCCCACAGAGGGGTCAAGTTTATGATTATGTATATGTTCAGTGCATGCACAGGTTGAGTTTGGTGTATGATAGAAGGTATGAAAGAAAAGTTTTAAATTTTTATGTATATTTGTCGATCATGTATGGGATTAAACAGGTTGTATGTTAGGCTTGCTATGGGTCCCGGCGGCCTTAAGTCGACCCGGATCCTAGCGCCGGTAGCGGTCCGATTTTCAGGTCGTTACAGACTGGGTTGTGTACTGATGCAAAATGAGAGGGTGATTGCTTATGCTTCGAGGCAGCTAAAGAAGCATGAGTTGAATTACCCCACACATGACCTTGAGATGGCGGCAGTAATCTTTGCACTCAAGATGTGGAGGCACTACCTCTATGGGGTAAAATGTGAGATCTTTACAGATCATAAGAGCCTGCAGTACATCCTGAGTCAAAGAGATTTGAACTTGAGACAGAGGAGATGGGTAGAGCTGCTGAGTGACTATGATTGCAAGATTCAGAATCATCTGGGTAAGGCGAATGTCGTGGCAGACACCCTAAGCCGGAAGTCACTAGGCAGTCTATCCCACATCATGGCAGAGAGGAGACCAGTGGTGAAGGAGTTTTACAAGCTCATTGAGGAAGGTCTACAGTTGGAGTTGTCTGGTACAGGTGCTTTAGTTGCTCAGATGAAAGTGACACCTGTGTTTCTGGAGCAATTGGCTCAGAAACAGCATGAGGACCCAGAGTTAGTGAAGATTGCCAGGACTGTTCAGTCAGGCAAAGACAGCGAGTTCAGATTCGACAACAAGGGGATCCTCCGCTATGGGAGTCGTTTATGTGTACCAGATGACATAGGGCTAAAAGGAGACATTATGAGAGAGGCTCATAATGCAAGATACAACATTCACCCCGGGGCCACCAAGATGTATCAGGATCTAAAAAGGGTTTATTGGTGGCCAGCTATGAAGAGAGAAGTGGCACAGTTTGTGTCAGCCTGCGAAGTTTGTCAGAGGGTGAAGCTGGAACATCAGAAGCCGGCTGGAATGCTTAACCCGCTACCTATTCCAGAGTGGAAATGGGAGAATATAGCTATGGACTTTGTAATGGGGTTACCGGCGACGTCCAACAGATTGGACTCCATATGGGTGATTGTGGACAGACTCACCAAATCTGCTCACTTCATCCCTGTCAGGAGTGGCTATTCTGTGGACAAGTTGGCACAGGTGTATGTTGATGAAATAGTCAGACTGCATGGGGTTCCTGTTTCTATAGTGTCAGATAGAGGACCCCAGTTCACCTCCAGGTTTTGGCGGAGTCTGCAGGATGCCATGGGTACCAGGTTGGATTTCAGTACTGCCTTCCATCCACAGACTGACGGACAGTCAGAAAGGACCATCCAAACTATCGAGGATATGCTTAGAATGTGTGTGCTGGACTTTGGCGGTTCTTGGAGGCAGCATCTACCTTTGGTGGAGTTTGCTTACAACAACAGCCATCATGCTAGCATCGGGATGGCTCCATATGAAGCCTTATATGGAAGGAAGTGCAGGTCACCTGTTTGCTGGGAGGAAGTTGGAGAAAAGGCCTTGGCAGGGCCTGAGCTAGTAGAGATCACCAGCAGGGTGGTACCCTTAATCAGAGAGAGAATCAAGACTGCTGTAAGCAGACAGAAGAGTTATGCAGACATCCGCAGAAGGCAAGTAGAGTTTCAGGAGGGGGATCTGGTATTGCTCAAGGTGTCTCCAATGAAAGGAGTGGTTCGGTTTGGGAAGAAAGGTAAGCTGGCTCCGCGGTACATCGGACCCTTTGAAGTCTTGCAAAAGATTGGGAATATATCGTACAAGCTGGATTTACCTGCTTCAATGGAGAGAATCCATCCGGTTTTCCATGTTTCTATGTTGAGAAAGTTCGTGTCAGATCCGGGCAAGGTTCTTAGTGAGCCTGATGTGGAGATCCAAGAGGATCTCACCTATGTTGAGCAGCCGGTACGGATTCTGGACACCCAAATCAGGAATCTGAGAAACAAGAAAATTCCGATGGTGAAAGTCCTTTGGAACCACCACAATCTGGAAGAATGCACTTAGGAGACACGGGAGTCTATGCTCCGGCAATATCCTCATCTCTTTTAAGGTTAGTCTCTATGTGTTTTATGTGTATGTTGTGATGACTCTATGCATGTGCTAGTTGAGGAACATTCGGGGACGAATGTTCTTAAGGGGGGGAGAATGTAATACCCGGCTAGACTCCGGTATCGGAATTCCTACCGTCCGGTGGAATCTCGGATGTCGGAAGCCTCTAGTAGGGTAAAACCATGTTTTTATAAAATGTTTTAATGTGTTTTATGTGTTAAGCATGAAAGAAAATGAGTTTTGCATGAAAATAGCATTGGAGGAAAACTCAGGTTCGGCCGTCGAACATGCATGCGTTGCGGGTGTGCTTTAGGCCCCCGAAAGCATAAGTGAGGGAAGTCCAGGTTTGGCCGCCGAACCTCAAGTTCGGCCGCCGAACATGGCATGCATGCGGAGGCACATTCGGCCCCCGAACGTGGTCTGGCCAGCCACTATAAAAGGGTCCCTTAGCCGAAAACGGGCGAGCTTTTTCCCCATTTTCGGCCAAGGTGAGTCTCCGCCGCCCCTCACCCATCTTTGGCGTCTTTCCTCTAGATCTTTCAAGATTTTCATTTGTTTTAACTTTATTTTGAAGATTTGAGCATTTGAGCAAAGTTTTGGAGCTTGGAGGTTCAAGAACTCAAGCTCTCCCAACTTCGAGTTTAGGTCGTCTCTCTCTCAATCTTCAAGAGGTAAGAGCCGATCTTAAGCTCATTGCATATTTAAAGTAAGTTTTAAGTAGATCTATGGGGTAGAATGCATGTTTAGGTTATGGTTATGTTTATGGGTATAAATGTATGTTCATGAACAATGTGGATGCTTGATGTGTTGTAGATGGGGTTTATGATGGTTTGAGGCCCCTAGGAACATGTATGCTTGTGTTTGTGTGTTGTAGAATAGGTTTGATGCATGTTGGAAAGGTTTGGAGGCGAAATGTGCAAAGGGAGCCAAGTTTCTGCCCTTTGGCAGAAACCAGGTTCGGCAGCCGAAGGACTTTCGGCCGCCGAACATGGCTGGGGAGACAGCCTTTCAGCTGCCGAAGCTTGCCCCCGAAAGGAGACTTTCGTCTCTGTCTGGCAGTTTCGGCCGCCGAAGGTGCCGCCGAACATGCATGAGTTTCGTCTCTGTCTGGGAGTTTCGGCCGCCGAAAGTGCCGCCGAACCTGCCTGACTTTCGGCTCTGGAGGGACTTTCGGCCGCCGAACCTGCCGCCGAAAGTGCCCTGTCCAGGCCTCCTTTGCATGTTTTTCTATGGTTGTTTCATGATGTTTTAGGGGGTTTTTGGGGAGTAGTTTATAGTTATGTTCAGGTATGTTTGGTCCCTCATTTGAGTCCACCTGTGTAGGTTCGGACCTGAGGAACCGAGGACCCCAGCAGTGAGTTCAGCTGCTTCGGTGTTGTCAGAGTCTGCCAGAGGTGAGTGGAACAAAACTTAATCTTTTAAATTGAGAAATTTAATGTTTTATCATGTTTCATGCATCATGATTACGCAATAGGATGATTGCATTAGTTTTCACGAATATGCCGCATTGCATCGATTGTTGTTGATGTGGGTGAATGTTGGATGACCCAATTAGTCCATGACAGGAAGACCAGGACCCCATTCTACAGCCTGGCATAGAGTAAGGAAAGACCAGGACCCCATTCTACGGCTTGGCACGGTTATGGGACTCGAAGACCAGGAGCCCAGAGGAGGCCCTGGGACAATGGTAAGTAATGTATGTATGACAGGAAGACCATACGGCCTGGCACAGAGTTAGCTTGGACTAATTGGTGACAAGTTCACCCAACCCTTATGTGAATTGTCTGTGTTATGATGCATTTCATTGGAGCATAGTGTTAATATGTTTTATAGTTCTACTCACTGGGCTTTTAGCTCACCCCTCTCCCTTTTACCCCCAGGCTTGCAGGTACAGGATAGAAGAGGAGGTCGGTTAGAGTAAAGCTTGTGTATGTAATAGATAGAATGTGGACATAACAAATCGTAGAACGATGTAATGTAAAAGTACAGTATAGTTATGTAATGATGTTTATGGATATTAGAGGTGTGCTTGACCATAGAATGTTGTTATCCCTTCTAATACATGATCTTGGATATTTTATGTCATTTATGCAATCAACTCAACATATGTTATGTCACCCTTTTGGGGGCACTGATGAGATCTCACAGAGGGATCAATGTTTATGATTTATGTTATTTACAGTGCATGCACAGGTTGAGTATGGTTGATGTATATGGAAAGAAAAGTTTTAATTTTTATGTATGTTATTGATTATGTATGGGATTAAGCAGGATGCATGTTAGGCTTGCTACGGGTCCCGGCGGCTTTAAGTCGACCTGGATCCTAGCGCCGGTAGCGGTCCGATTTTCGGGTCGTTACAACTGGGGTGGCTGAACAAATCCCGAGGCCTGAGTGCCTCCCTGAGACTCTCCCATGCCCTCTTTAGACATACTCACTCCAAGACTGCCATCCCTCCTCTGGTCCACATCCATCTCATCCCCTACATCTTTCGACATTCCACCTTGCACTGTTCCTCTTCTGCTCACATCAAAAGACCTTCTAGGGTCCCTTGATGTTCTCTCCCTACTAGACCTCCAGGACATTGCCCTAGGCAATGCAGAAGAACGGGCATCCGTGCCCTCATCCTGAGGTGGTACTCCATTCAATCATGCAGATCGACGAGTTCCTCTCATCTTGCCTACTGAAAAACAGCACACATCATGTAAAACATTAGCATCATATGGTTCATGTGGAAACACATGAACCCGCATACATCCATCACATACATAGCATATCATCAATGCACATGTATAAAATCATGGCATTTCACATCATTATTCAAGACAGGACTCTACATCCTATCCTAGTGGACATGATTTTCCTATTGTGCTTGACCTTCTAGAACATCTATGAGCCCGACACTCTAGGTCCGACCATATGAACTTAGGGCTCTGATACCAATCTGTAATGACCCGAAAATCGGACTGCTACAGGCGCCAGGATCCAGATCGGCTTAAGGCCGCCGGGACCTGTAGTAAGCCTAACATACAACCTGTACACCTGTTTAATCCCATACATGATCAACATATACATAAAATTTTGAACTTTTCTCATTCAATTACCAAACTCAACCTGTGCATGCACAACTCATAAGCATAAACATTAAACCCCACACTGGAGCCCTCATCAGATACTCCAATGGGGCGACATAACATATGATAAGTTTGGTTTACATAAATATCATTAACTCATTTCATTAAAAGATCATGTACTCACAAGGGGATTAACAACATACTAGGGTCAAGCACAACTCTAAACCTCAATATTTGTCATTACATTACATTACTATACATTACATCATTCTCATGTCCACAGCTAACTATCACATAAAACAAAATTTTACTCTTCTTGACCTCCTGGCCTATCCCGTACCTGCATACCTGGGGGATTAGGGGGATGGGGTGAGCTATTAGAGCCCAGTGAGCAGAATAATACAACATTATATTTAAAATTCATGCTTTCATGGAATGCATCACATCATAAACAAATCACATCAAGGATGGTTTTGTCACCAATAGTCTTCTACATGTCCAATAGTGCCAGGGACGTAGAATGGGCCTCGTCCTGGTCTTTCTCTTAACATAACATACATAACATAACATTTCTATAATGCTAGGGGCATAGAATGGGCCTCGACCTGGTCTTTCTCTTAACATAGTGCCAGGGGCGTAGAATGGGCCTCGACCTGGACTTCCATACCATACCATATCATATCATACCACATCATATCATACGAGGACTAAAGGATCATCCAATACCCATCCACATCATGATCAAATTATGCAATGCAACATATTCGTGAATTCTAATGCAAACAACCTAATTTATCTCATGGCATTCATGATGCATGAACATGCTCAAAAACTGATTTATTTGCTTTGAAACATAAAGAGTTATTCCACTCACCTCAGGCTAGCTCTGACAAGACACTGAAGCAGCTGTCTCACTGCTGGGGTCCTCGATTCCTCGGGTCCGAACCTACACAGGTGGACTCAAATGAGGGACCAAACATACATGAACATAACTCTAAAATACTCCCCAAAAACCCCCTAAAACACCTTAAAACAATCATAGAAATCATGCAAAGGAAGGCTGAACATGGCACTTTCGGTGGTAGGTTCGGCGGCCAAAAGTCCCTCCAGAGACGAAAGTCATGCACCTTCGGCGGTATTTTCGGCGGCCGAAGGTTCCTTCCAGAGACGAAACTCATGCATGTTCGGCGGCACCTTCGGCGGCCGAAACTCCCTTCCAGAGCCGAAAGTCCACTTTCGGGGGCAGGGTTCGGCAGCTAAAGGCCTGCCTCCATAGGCAGGTTCGGCGGCCGAAAGTCCTTGCGGCTGCCGAACCTGAGTTCTTCCAAAGGGCATAACTCAGCCTCCAAAATGCACATTTGCCTCCCAAACCATTCAACTCAAACACAACACTTCCATAACATGCATACACACATACATAAGCTCCTAGGGGCCTCAAACTATCCTAAACCCCAACTACAACACATCAAGCAAAAACAAACAACCCACATTGCTCAAAAAATCAACATAAACCCATAAACTCAATAATATCCTAAACATGCATTTCTACCCCATAAAGATCTAACTCGGAGATGGGGGAGATCTAGCTCCTTGGGTCTCCAAGCTCCAAAACTTGCTCAAAGCTCACAAATCTTCAAAAACCAAGAAAACACTTGTTAAAACTTGAAAGATTGGAGGAAAATCGTAAAAAACGACCATGAGAGAGCATGGACTCACCGTTGGCCGAAAATGGGGAGAAAACTCGCCCGTTTCGATCATGGAGCCCTTTTATAGGGGCTGGCCAGACCACCTTTCGGCAGCCTAAAGTGCCTCCAAAACTCATGCAAGTTCGGCGGCCAAACATGAGGTTCGGCGGCCAAACCTGAACCACTTTCGGAAGCCTAACTTGGCCCCCTAAACTATCCAATGTTCGGCGGCCGAACTTGAGGTTCAGCGGCCGAACTTGAGGTTCGGCGGCCGAACTTGAGGTTCGACGGTTGAACCTGGAAATGCCTCCAGCTCATGCATCACGAATGCCATGTATATATAATTAGGTTGTTTGCATTAGAATTCATGAATATAATATACTGCATAATTTATTGTTGTGATGGATGGATGTTGGATGATCCACTAGCCCTCGAGTATGTTATGATATGTTATGATGGATATGGAAAGACCAAGGATGCCCATTCTATGCCTCTGGTACTATGGACATGTTATGATATGTTTAAGAGGAGGTCCTGAGGAGCACCCGTCGTAGGCCGAGCATTATTGAAATTTGTAAAGGGTTAATGGTGACTGTAACAGCCCGGAAATCGAACTGCCACCGGCACTAGGATCCAGATCGACTTAAGGTCGCCGGGACCCATAGTAAGCCTGCTATCCTGACTGTGAACCTGTGACATTCCATACATGATCATATATTTTCTGTAAAAAACATAAAACTTTTCTTCATTCCAAGGCTTAACCTGTGCATGCACTATCTCTGTTCTCTACCAATTCCTACTAGAGCTCCTCATTGCTCTAGGCGGATAAAACTCATAATGTTAAGCCTGGTTTTCTCATAAACATACAACAATATATAAACATAAACTGATCATGTGAAAACACAAAAAGGGATTACAACTCTTATAATCAAGCACCATTCTATACACTGTACACATACATTATCTCTTTACATTTACATGTCCACACTGACTAACTATTACAAACTATATACTCTTCCTGTACCCTGCTGACTTCCCTCTGAATTCTGAACCTGCACAACTGGAGTTAGGGGAGAGGGATGAGCTACTATAGCCCAATGAGTAGAACAGTAATAAAGAACAGGTGATAAAACATGCTCTCATGCAATGTATCACATCACAAGTAATCACATCTCAGCATGGACGGATCAACACTCCCTCTATACCATATGCCTGGTCCCCGTAGGGCTGTTCCAGGTCTTTGTGCCTAGTCCCCGTAGGGCTGTTCCAGGTCTTTATGCCTGGTCCCCGTAGGGCTGTTCCAGGTCTTTATGCCTGGTCCCCGTAGGGCTGTTCCAGGTCTTTCCTCTGAGGGCTATTGAATCCTTACTATGTCCATACAGTCATAGAATCAAGGATAAATGCAATGCATCATATTCGTGTATACTAATGCACGCACCCTATCGCGTATTCATGATGCATGAAGCATGATAAAATACTCATTTTTCATATTAAAATAAGTTCAGTTCCACTCACCTTGGGTTAACTCTGAACTGACTCTGCAGGTTCTGAAACTGGACTCACTGCTGACCTCCCTGATTCCTCTGGTCCGTACCTACACAGGTGGACTCAAATGAGGGACCAAACTCACTCAAGAACATTTCTAAGAAACTCCCCAACACCCTTCTAAATCATCCTAGAACATTCATAGAAAACATGCAAAAGAAGGCTGGACAGGGCACTTTCGGCGGCAGGTTCGGCGGCCGAAACCCCTCTCCAGAGACGAAACTCATGCATGTTCGGCGGCACCTTCGGCGGCCGAAGGTCTCGTCCAGAGACGAAACTCACATACTTTCGGCGGCCGAAAGTCCCTTTCGAAATCGAAAGCTTCGCTTTCGGGGGCAAGCTTTGGCAGCCGAAACTGCCTCCAAGCATGTTCGGCGGCCGAACCTTCTTTCGGCGGTCGAACCTGGTTTTGTCCAGGGGACAGAACCTTGCTCTGTTTCATGCAAACTTTTCCCAAAAACCTACAACATGCATGTCAACTACTCCCAACTAGCACATACACATATAGATGCACAAAGGGGTCTCAAACTATCCTAAACCCCAAACACACAGAGCACATAACACTTAAACATGAAAGATCACCAAAAACCTCACCTAAACCGAAACATGCATACTACCCATACAAACTTCATAAAACCTTCACAAATCAACAAAGAAGGTTCAGGATCTGTACTTACCTCTGCGAAATAAGAGATTACACGATCCTAACGTGGAGATATAGAGAAATCCGTTCTCAAACTCTCCAAGCTTCAAACTTTGTTCGTTTTGCTTAAAACCTTCAAAAAGCATCAAAACTCTTAAAACCTTGGAAAGATTTGAAGGAAATCATAAAAACCATGAAAGTCAACGTGAGAGAGGCTGGAACTCACCTCTGGCTGCAGTGGAGGAGAAATAGCCTCCTTCCACCGACCCTTGGCCCTTTTATAGGTGGCTGGCCAGACCACCTTCGGCAGCCGAACGTGAATCCGAAACCATGCAATGTTCGGCGGCCGAAAGTGACCTTCGGCGGCCGAACCTTTGCATTTCTCCCTTCTTGCTTTTCTTTCAAAACTCTTTTCCTTTGAACACTTAAAAACATTCAAAAAACACACATGAAAACACATATCTTACCCTTCTCGCGGGTTCCGACACCCGGGATTCCACCGGACTACAGGAATTCCGAGGTCGGACTCGAGCCGGGTATTACATTCTTCCCCCCTTAAGAACATTCGTCCTCGAATGTTCCTCAAACAACATAAAACACATAGAAAAGGGGAAACACTAACCTTAAAACAGATATGGGTACTGTTGGAGCATAGACTCCCGTGTCTCCCAGGTGCACTCTTCTAGATTGTGATGGTTCCATAGGACTTTCACCATTGGTATCTCCTTGTTTCTCAGCTTTCTGATCTGGGTGTCTAAGATCCGCACTGGTTGCTCTACATAGGTGAGATCACTTAAGATTTCCACCTCCGGTTCATTAAGAACCTTCTCTGGATCAGACACAAACTTCCGCAACATAGAAACATGAAATACCGGGTGAATTCGTTCCATCGATGCAGGTAAATCTAGCTTATACGACACAGGCCCGATCTTCTGCAAGATCTCAAAGGGACCAATGTACCGTGGGGCCAGTTTACCCTTCTTTCCAAAGCGAACCACTCCCTTCATTGGAGACACCTTTAACAATACCATATCCCCCTCCTGGAACTCTATCTGTTTCCTACGGATGTCTGCATAGCTTTTCTGTCTGCTAACAGCTGTCTTGATCCTCTCTCTGATGATAGGCACTAACTTGCTGGTAATCTCAACTAGTTCTAGCCCTGCAAGAGCCTTCTCTCCTACCTCTTCCCAGCAAACAGGTGTTCTGCACTTCCTCCCATACAGAGCTTCATAAGGAGCCATCCCTATGCTAGCATGATGGCTGTTGTTGTAGGCAAACTCCACCAGAGGTAGATGCTGCCTCCAAGAACCGCCAAAGTCTAACACACACATTCTCAGCATATCTTCTATGGTCTGGATGGTCCTCTCTGACTGACCGTCTGTCTGTGGATGGAAAGCAGTGCTGAACTCCAATCTGGTACCCATAGAAGCTTGCAGACTCCGCCAAACCCTGGAGGTGAACTGCGGTCCTCTATCTGATACTATCGACACTGGAACTCCATGCAGCTTGACTATCTCGTCCACATACACCTGCGCTAGCTTGTCTACAGAATAGTTGCTCCTGACTGGTATGAAGTGAGCAGATTTCGTCAGTCTGTCCACAATCACCCATATGGAGTCTAGCCTGTTGGACGTCGCCTGTAACAGCCCGGAAACCGGTACTCCTCTAGTAACGGCCCGACCTGCTCGGCGCTAGGATTCAGATCGGCTTAAGGCCGCCGGAACCCGTAGCAAGCCTGCTAAACATCCTGAAACTCTAGGTATAATCCCATACATGATCAAACTTTTTCATAAAACTTAAGCTTTGGTCTCATAAAAGCCTTTAAACTTGTTTTTCTTACATCAGCTTGACCTATGCATGGAAACATAGAACCTCATACCAGATGGGTCATCAAGCTTGCTTTAAAACATATCTGCTTTGGGTCAAGGGATTGGAACCCTTTCTTCCCTCACGGGCCATTGAAAACTCATAACATTAAAACATTTTCTCAAGATCATGCATAACAAAAAGGGATTAACCAACACTCAAGGCAAAGCACAATTCTATACATCTCATGCTACAACCCATGGCATATCTATACTTTTCTTAACTTGGCTCTATCTCTTTATAACATTACTCTTTCTATTCTTTCATATCCCTTACATACATGAGGACCATACATCAAGTCCATCTAACATGTCCACATATCATCATTATCATCATTATCATCATTATCATCATTATCATCATGTCCACCACTAAGCTAAACAACATACAAAACATACATAGCATTACATAACATATCGTCTCTTTACAACTTACATTACATACTATCTCCATAAACATATACAGAACAAGCTAAGCTATTACAACCAAACATGGCAACCCATGCTTGAACCTCTTCTATCCCATAGTTCTTCTGACTTACTCTGGCTGGACATACTCTGGCCCTGCAAAACTGGGGTTAAGGGAATGGGGTGAGCTACAAGAGCCCAGTGAGTAGAAACAGAGAAAACAGTTCATTTTATTATTCATTATTTATTTTTTATTGTTCCACCCTTTTTATGTATTTTATTCTTTCTTTTATTTCATGCTTTCATGAAATGCGTCATAACACAGAGAAATCACATACATTTTCCGTCTCGGGGTTCACACAAGCATACATTCCCCACGGAACCTGGTTTCTGAGAGTCCTCGTAAAATGCTAACATCCTTCCTCTCAGAGGATGGACATGACCTCAAAAATACCCTCTGTCGGTGCCCGGCTCCCCCATAGGAGCTCACAAAGGCCTGAAACATACATGACATGGTGTCTGGTCCACAGAGAGCTCACATGGACTTTCCTACATGTACTCGTCTGGCTCTCAAAGGACTAAGACAAGACTCGTGACAGATATGGGCTATTGAAGTCGCCTCGGTCCACCCTTCCTTCATCAACATCAAATAATGCAATGCGTCACCTTCGTGAAACTAGTGCAATCATCCTATCACATATAAACATGATGCATGCATATGCTTTAGGCATTTGAATTCTTTAAAAAAAAAGATGCATTAAACATTGGATTTTCTTAAAGTAAAAGATTGAGTTAGTTCTACTCACCTGAAGCCACTGCTCAACAAACTCAGGGTCAACTAGCACTGAAGCTAGACACCTCTCCTCAGGTCCAATCCTACACAGATGGACTCACATGAGGTACTAAACACATTCTAACAACTCATAAGAAACTCCCCAAAAACCCCTCTAAACATCACTGAAACATGCATAGAAAACAGCCATGAAAAGGCTGGACAGGCACTTTCGGCGGCACCTTCGGCGGCCGAAAGTCTCCTCCAGAGACGAAACTCGGGTAGGTTCGGCGGCACCTTCGGCGGCCAAACCCTTCCTCCAGAGACGAAAGTCAGGCACTTTCGGCGGCCGAACATTACCTTCGGCGGCCGAAAGTCTGCTTTCAAGCCACAACTCCACTTTCGGGGGCAAGGTTAGGCGGCCAAACCTATGCATCCACAGGCACGTTCGGCGGCCGAACCCACCTTCGGCGGCCGAACCCACCTTCGGCGGCCGAACCTGAGTTCATCCAGAACTCAGCCTTCGTGCACATCAGCCTCCAAAACCTTCCAAAACACCCCAAACCTCACATACTCTCTCCCAAGCATGCATACACACTCCCACAAGCATAGAGAGCGAAGAAACTAACTTAAACTCCTCAACACATCATCACATAACATACATTGGGCATAAAACCCACATAAACCCTTAACATGCATATCTACCCATACCAACATAAAACCTTCATAAAACTTACTTAAAACTTCATGAAAACTCAAGGGAAACAAAGATCTACACTTACCTCTTGAAGATCGAGGGTTGGTGCGATCTCTAACTCGGAGGTGTGGAGAATCCAAGCTCCAAAAGCTCCAAGCTCCCAAAACTTCTATTTTAGCTTCAAAACTTCAAACCAAGGGTAGATCTTATGAAAACTTGAGGGATTTTGAAGAGAAGACACACAAGCAACCAAGGGAGGGCATACACTCACCTGAGCTCGGGAATGGGGAGAAAACTCGCCCATTTCCGATCTGAGGGCCCTTTATAGGTGGCCTGGTCATCAACCTTCGGCAGCCTAACGTGCCCCCTAAACTCATGCAAGTTCGGCGGCCGAACCTCACTTTCGGCGGCCGAACCTTGGCTCGTTCAAACAAGACTTTCGGAGGCCAAAGGCGCTCCCGAAGCCTTTCCATGTTCGGCGGCCGAACTTCACTTTCGGCGGCCGAACCTGGCAAACGCCTCCTTGGTCTTTTCTCTTCAAAACTCAAAACCTTTTCCATTTAAAACCATAAAACACTTAAAAACATTTTAGAAAACCTTTTAGGAAACCCTTACTATACCCCTCAGAAGGATCCGACACCCGAGATTCCACCGGACGGTAGGAATTCCGATGTCTGAACGAGCGGGGTCTTACATTCTTCCCCCCTTACAGAACATTCGTCCCCGAATGTTCAAACAAAAACACACAAACAAACAAACAAAACCTCAAACTTGCGCTTGAACGCCACAAGCTTCTGCTGCGCTACTCTGATCCTTCTCTTCTTCTTCCTCTTTCACTGATCTTACTTTCCTCTTCTGCCTTCTTTTCTACTCTTACTCTTCTCTGCTATACTTATACCCTCTATTCTGCCACTAATCTCTTCTCTAAGCTTCACAACCTAAAACCGAATCTCAGATCTAGGAAAACAACCGACTCTTGTTAGCTGATCCCGTAGATCGTCAATCCAAGGTAGAGGTTGCCTACTCCCGGTAGTAACCCTGCACCACTGCTGACAGTCGCTACAAGGGTTCAAGGATCCATCCTTCCTTTCCCTCACAACTCTGGAGCGTTCCAGGGTGAGGTACTGAGTCAGATACAACCCTTGAACACTCGCTCTATCTATGGCACTAGGACTGGTTCCTAGACCTGCCTACTCAGCTCACAAACCCGAGCTAGAACTCTCTACTAACCACTCCTACACACTCTACGAGCCTGACAGCTGACATCAAACTTCTAGGCATCCTACACGGTCCCCTCTGAAGCCTACCTCAGACCCATTCTGCATTTAGATCCGACCACCTTGCGCTGCAGACGCAAGTATCACCAGCTCCACAAGTAGAAAACCAATCCATCTCCCGGCTGACATCCAGACACTCAAGTCTTGGACCTCATGCACGGTTGGAAGGCATCTACCCTCAACGGACACTGGCTTGAATCTCAGCCACAGATGGATCCTCACCGGTCTACTAACCCAAAGAGAACACTCTACACCCAGAAGCTATCAACTCAACCTCTCAAAGGCTCCTAGAGCAACAACAGAAAAGGGAAACACACTAGGGCACAAACACACACATCAGAACATGAACAAGTGAGCGTACCTGGCACCACTGCGTTCGATGTGTCTGCTCCCCTTCCTGAGACACTGGCTTGAGCCACATCACCTGCAGCTCGCTGCTGGGACCACATTCTCCTGGGCGCAGTAGGACACTCACGTGCGAAGTGCCCTTCCTGTCCGCACCTGAAGCATGCCGTTGTCCCAACTCGACAAGGCCCTCTGTGCAACCTTCCGCACCTCAAACATCTTGTAGGACCTCGGCCAGAACTCGAGCCATCCTCAGCATCTAGCCTAAACCTCTTCCATAGCCTACCCTTTCTAGTTCTGCCCCATTGCTTAGGGGCTCTGGCTCTTCCCCACTTTCTACCTCTCTTGGTAGCTGTACTCAGCATGGAGGGATCAACTTCCCCTGAACTTGAACTCTTAGAATCCTTAGACTCTTCCATACTTTCCTCATCCATGTTCACTTGTAAACTAACATCCCTCCTCTGCACCATAACTTCTCTGCTGACTTCAACAGACCTTTCAAGGTCTCCTGCTCTGTCATCTCCACCTGACCTCGCAAGGGGAAAAGGCTCACTTTCCCACTCAGATGGATCTGAATCCATAGAGCTCCTAGCACCTTGCATCTCAGCTTGTCTGAAACACAACAGGCACACAAGCACACATAAGCATCACATCATATCAAGTGGTCCATGACAAACACATGAACTCACAACACATAGCATAGCATCATATCATATGGTCCATGTGATAAACACATGACCCCTCGTGCAACATATATCATGGATGAACCTGTCACCTACAGCCTACAACATAGTAGAACATGCCATGACCAACTGGGCCAAGGGACACTCTTGGTCGCTCAGCTCATCTCATATCAGTACATATCATGCCATCTTGTAGCTAAGGGACTATCAACATCCATAATACAACATAAATGCACATGCATCACACATGGCATTACACATCATCAAGCAAGACAGGACTCCTCATCCTATCCTAGTGGACATGATCTTACTCTTAAGCTCTCTTAATGTGCTTGCCTCACTAATATCTAGCACAACCTCTTTCCGATGTCTGAGCACCTTCGCATCAAAACACCGTACTCTCGAGGCCCTATGCTCTGATACCAACTGTAACAGCCCGGAAACCGGTACCCCTCTAGTAACGGCCCGACCTGCTCGGCGCTAGGATTCAGATCGGCTTAAGGCCGCCGGAACCCGTAGCAAGCCTGCTAAACATCCTGAAACTCTAGGTATAATCCCATACATGATCAAACTTTTTCATAAAACTTAAGCTTTGGTCTCATAAAAGCCTTTAAACTTGTTTTTCTTACATCAGCTTGACCTATGCATGGAAACATAGAACCTCATACCAGATGGGTCATCAAGCTTGCTTTAAAACATATCCGCTTTGGGTCAAGGGATTGGAACCCTTTCTTCCCTCACGGGCCATTGAAAACTCATAACATTAAAATATTTTCTCAAGATCATGCATAACAAAAAGGGATTAACCAACACTCAAGGCAAAGCACAATTCTATACATCTCATGCTACAACCCATGGCATATCTATACTTTTCTTAACTTGGCTCTATCTCTTTATAACATTACTCTTTCTATTCTTTCATATCCCTTACATACATGAGGACCATACATCAAGTCCATCTAACATGTCCACATATCATCATTATCATCATTATCATCATTATCATCATGTCCACCACTAAGCTAAACAACATACAAAACATACATAGCATTACATAACATATCGTCTCTTTACAACTTACATTACATACTATCTCCATAAACATATACAGAACAAGCTAAGCTATTACAACCAAACATGGCAACCCATGCTTGAACCTCTTCTATCCCATAGTTCTTCTGACTTACTCTGGCTGGACATACTCTGGCCCTGCAAAACTGGGGTTAAGGGAATGGGGTGAGCTACAAGAGCCCAGTGAGTAGAAACAGAGAAAACAGTTCATTTTATTATTCATTATTTATTTTTTATTGTTCCACCCTTTTTATGTATTTTATTCTTTCTTTTATTTCATGCTTTCATGAAATGCGTCATAACACAGAGAAATCACATACATTTTCCGTCTCGGGGTTCACACAAGCATACATTCCCCACGGAACCTGGTTTCTGAGAGTCCTCGTAAAATGCTAACATCCTTCCTCTCAGAGGATGGACATGACCTCAAAAATACCCTCTGTCGGTGCCCGGCTCCCCCATAGGAGCTCACAAAGGCCTGAAACATACATGACATGGTGTCTGGTCCACAGAGAGCTCACATGGACTTTCCTACATGTACTCGTCCGGCTCTCAAAGGACTAAGACAAGACTCGTGACAGATATGGGCTATTGAAGTCGCCTCGGTCCACCCTTCCTTCATCAACATCAAATAATGCAATGCGTCACCTTCGTGAAACTAGTGCAATCATCCTATCACATATAAACATGATGCATGCATATGCTTTAGGCATTTGAATTCTTTAAAAAAAAAGATGCATTAAACATTGGATTTTCTTAAAGTAAAAGATTGAGTTAGTTCTACTTACCTGAAGCCACTGCTCAACAAACTCAGGGTCAACTAGCACTGAAGCTAGACACCTCTCCTCAGGTCCAATCCTACACAGATGGACTCACATGAGGTACTAAACACATTCTAACAACTCATAAGAAACTCCCCAAAAACCCCTCTAAACATCACTGAAACATGCATAGAAAACAGCCATGAAAAGGCTGGACAGGCACTTTCGGCGGCACCTTCGGCGGCCGAAAGTCTCCTCCAGAGACGAAACTCGGGTAGGTTCGGCGGCACCTTCGGCGGCCAAACCCTTCCTCCAGAGACGAAAGTCAGGCACTTTCGGCGGCCGAACATTACCTTCGGCGGCCGAAAGTCTGCTTTCAAGCCACAACTCCACTTTCGGGGGCAAGGTTAGGCGGCCAAACCTATGCATCCACAGGCACGTTCGGCGGCCGAACCCACCTTCGGCGGCCGAACCTGAGTTCATCCAGAACTCAGCCTTCGTGCACATCAACCTCCAAAACCTTCCAAAACACCCCAAACCTCACATACTCTCTCCCAAGCATGCATACACACTCCCACAAGCATAGAGAGCGAAGAAACTAACTTAAACTCCTCAACACATCATCACATAACATACATTGGGCATAAAACCCACATAAACCCTTAACATGCATATCTACCCATACCAACATAAAACCTTCATAAAACTTACTTAAAACTTCATGAAAACTCAAGGGAAACAAAGATCTACACTTACCTCTTGAAGATCGAGGGTTGGTGCGATCTCTAACTCGGAGGTGTGGAGAATCCAAGCTCCAAAAGCTCCAAGCTCCCAAAACTTCTATTTTAGCTTCAAAACTTCAAACCAAGGGTAGATCTTATGAAAACTTGAGGGATTTTGAAGAGAAGACACACAAGCAACCAAGGGAGGGCATACACTCACCTGAGCTCGGGAATGGGGAGAAAACTCGCCCATTTCCGATCTGAGGGCCCTTTATAGGTGGCCTGGTCATCAACCTTCGGCAGCCTAACGTGCCCCCTAAACTCATGCAAGTTCGGCGGCCGAACCTCACTTTCGGCGGCCGAACCTTGGCTCGTTCAAACAAGACTTTCGGAGGCCAAAGGCGCTCCCGAAGCCTTTCCATGTTCGGCGGCCGAACTTCACTTTCGGCGGCCGAACCTGGCAAACGCCTCCTTGGTCTTTTCTCTTCAAAACTCAAAACCTTTTCCATTTAAAACCATAAAACACTTAAAAACATTTTAGAAAACCTTTTAGGAAACCCTTACTATACCCCTCAGAAGGATCCGACACCCGAGATTCCACCGGACGGTAGGAATTCCGATGTCTGAACGAGCGGGGTCTTACATCGCCGGTAACCCCACTACAAAATCCATAGCTATGTTCTCCCATTTCCATTCTGGAATCGGCAGTGGGTTAAGCATTCCAGCCGGCTTCTGGTGTTCTAGCTTCACCCTTTGACATGTCTCGCAGGCTGACACGAACTGTGCCACTTCTTTCTTCATTGCTGGCCACCAATACACCCTTCGCAGATCTTGATACATCTTGGTGGCTCCAGGGTGAACGCTATACCTCACACTATGAGCTTCCCTCATAATGTCTTCCTTCAAACTGCTATCATCTGGTACACATAATCTCTTACCGTGACGAAGAATTCCCTCACTGTCAAATCTGAACTCTGCACTGTTGCCAGACTGAACAGTCCTGGCAATCTTCACTAACTCTGGATCTTCGTGCTGTTTCAGAGCCACTTGCTCTAGAAACACTGGTGTAACTCTCATTTGTGCAATCAAAGCACCTGTACCAGATAACTGCAACTGTAGTCCTTCACTCATGAGTCTAAAAAAGTCCTTCACCACCGGTCTTCTTTCTACTGCAATGTGGGATAAACTGCCAAGTGATTTCCGGCTTAAGGCATCAGCTACAACATTAGCCTTACCCGGATGATACTAGATCTTACAATCGTAATCACTGAGCAATTCTACCCACCGTCTCTACCTCAAGTTTAACTCTCTTTGACTCAAGATGTGCTGCAGGCTTTTATGATCCGTATAGATCTCACACTTTACCCCATAGAGGTAATGCCTCCACATCTTAAGTGCAAAGATAACGGCTGCCATCTCAAGATCATGTGTCGGGTAATTCAGCTCGTGCTTCTTCAGCTGTCTAGAAGCATAAGCTATCACTCTATCATTCTGCATTAACACACAATCTAATCCCACTCGGGATGCATCACAGAACACTGTGAAATCATCATCACTGATTGGCAGAGCTAACACCGGTGCTGAAGTTAACCGTTTCTTCAACTCTTCAAAACTTTCATCACAATCCTCTGACCATATGAACTTCTGATTCTTTCTGGTCAGTCTGGTCATAGGAGCAATTATCTTCGAAAAGTCCTGAACGAACCTCCGATAGTAGCCTGCCAAACCCAGAAAACTCTTGATCTCGGTCACTGTCGTGGGTGTAGGCCAATTGGCTACTGCCTCTACCTTCTTGGGATCTACTGCTATTCCTTTCTCTAAGACTACATGTCCCAAAAAGGCAATGCTCCTTAGCCAGAACTCACACTTGGAGAACTTGGCATACAAGCCATGCTCTCTCAACGTTTGCAAAACTATCCTCAGATGCTGGGCAAGCTCCTCTGCATTCCTGAGTACACCAAGATATCATCTATAAAGACGATCACAAAACGATCCAAGTACTCCCTGAAAACCCTGTTCATGAGATCCATGAATGCTGCAGGGGCATTAGTCAACCCGAACGGCATTACTAGGAACTCATAATGCCCATATCTGGTTCTAAAAGCAGTTTTAGATACATCTCCTTCCCTGATCTTCAACTGGTGGTATCCGGATCTCAGATCTATTTTAGAAAAACAACCTGCTCCTGCCAGCTGGTCGAAGAGATCATCGATCCTGGGTAAAGGATACTTGTTCTTGATAGTGACTTTGTTCAACTGTCTGTAGTCGACACAAAGTCTAAGAGGTCCATCCTTCTTTTTGACAAACAAGACTGGAGCACCCCAAGGGGAGGTACTCGGACGGATGAAACCCTTAGCTACTAACTCCTGTAACTACTCTTTCAACTCTCTCAACTCTGCTGGTGCCATCCGGTAGGGAGGAATAGAGATCGGTCTAGCACCGGGCATCAACTCTATCTCGAACTCTATGTCCCTATCGGGTGGTAGTCCTGGAAGCTCTTCAGGAAACACATCTGGGAATTCTCTAACAACTGGAACTGAGGATGGTTCCCTAACCTGTCTGTCTAGCTCTCTCACATAAGCTAGGAACCCCTGACACCCCATCCGTAACATCCTACGAGCCTGGAGGGCTGATATCAAACCCCTAGGTGTCCCTCTTTTGTCTCCTCTGAAGACACACTCTGACCCATCCTGGTCTCTGAGACTCACTACCTTGTCCCTGCAAGGCAAAGTAGCACTATAGGTAGATAACCAATCCATCCCTAGAATGACATCAAAATCTGTCAACTCTAGAACCACAAGGTCAGCTGGAAGGCATCTATCCTCGATACACACTGGACTGAACTGACAGACTGACTCTGCCAATGATGGGTCACATCTAGGTCCACTGATCCAGAAAGGACACTCTAACTCGGATACAATCAACCCCAATCTCTCTGCGGCTCTAGAAGAAATGAAAGAGTGAGAAGCACCGGGGTCCATCAAAGCATACACCTCTGAACACCCAATGATGAGATTACCTGACACCACTGTGTTCGAAGTGTCTGCCTCCTGGTGAGTCATGGTGAAAATCCGTGCTGGGGCTAACGGACCTGCACCTCGGGAACCCATCCCTGATGAAGAGGCTGCTCCTCTTCCTCTACCTCTGCCACTGCTTGGTGGACGGACTGAAGCTGCTGACTGAACGACACTACCTGAGGTCATCTACTGGGATGGTGTAACCAAAGTCGCCTGAGGACATTCCCGTGCATAATGTCCCTCTTGCCCACATCTATAGCAGGCTATAGATCTCAGCAAACAAGCTCCGCTATGTGGTCTCCCACACCTATTGCAAACTGGAATATCTGTGCCAGAACTGGAGCCGCTCCTCATTCCCAGACTCGTTTTAATCCGGTTCCAGAACTTGCCTCTCTTTCCTCTGAGTTTGTCCCATCTCTTCTTACTCGCACTTGCTGTACTTTGTGAGGAGGAACCTGGTTTAGTACCAGAAGACTGTGCCTTTGGTTGATTGACTACTCCTTGACTTATGGCACTGGCCTCCATCTTTCTAGCAGCATCCACAATGGAGTGGAAACTCTCCTTCTCCGCGTGGAGAATCAAAGAGAAATACCGGGGATGAAGCCTTGTGGCATATCTCTTTGCCTTCTTCTGATCTGTATCATACGCCTGACCCACGTATGGTAACAATTCCAGGAATTTATCTGTATATTCATCAACACTCAACTCCTCCGTCTGTCTCAACTGCTCAAACTCCACAACCTTTAGCTCCCTGGAACTGTCAGGGAAAGCCCACCCAGCAAACTCGTTGGCGAACTCTTCCCATGACATACTGTCAATTCTGGGGTCCACATAGTTCTTGAACCATTCTCTGACTTTCTTGCACTTTAATGTGAACCCTGCCATCTCAATGGCCCTGCTATCATCTGCTCCCAACTCGCTTGTTATCATTCTGACTGCACTGAGATACTCAAAGGGATCATCTCCCGTATTGAATTTAGGAGCATCCAACTTTAAGTACTCAGTCATCTTCACCTTCGTTCCCCCTGAAGAACTAGGTTGTGCTTCAACAACTGGGGCTACTGGTTCAGGTGGTGGTGGTGGAGGTACTGTTTCTCTCGATTCAGGCGATGCTGAACTTGGCTGAAACGGTGGGGGTGGATACATGTGATATGGTGGATAGAAGGAAGGATAAGGCATATAGGGCATGTAGGGTGGATATGGGGCAAAGCTGGAGTAATCCGACGTGCCTCCCATCGGATACTCTGGGCCCTGAGGAAAGGGTGGATAGCCAAACCCTGAGGCATGTGCGCCTCCCTGGGACTCCCCCATGCCTTCTTCTGACCTTCCTACACCCATGCTTTCATCTCTACTCTGATCTTCCTCCATAGCACCTCTCTCTTCTTCTGATCTTCCCCCTCTGTCTACTCCTCTTCTGCTCTCGTCCGAAGACCTTCTAGGGTCTCTTGACGTTCCCTCCCTGTTTGACCTGTGAGATCTTGCCCTTGGCAAGGCAGGTGGACGAGCAGCTGTACCCTCACTGACAGGTGGGACTCCAGTCAATCTCGCGGATCGACGAGTTCCTCGCATCTTAACTCTCTCTGGAAAACAACACATCACAGAGCACATAAGCAACACATAGAGGAAAACAACACATATAAACTAATGCACATGTATGTAGCGACAGGACGGACATCCTATCCTAGTGGACATGTTTCCCTATGGTGCCTGACCTGCTAAAACCTCTATAGGCCCAACTCTGTCTATATAGGTCCGACCATGTGAACCTAATGCTCTGATACCAATCTGTAACAGCCCGGAAACCGAACTGCCACCGGCACTAGGATCCAGATCGACTTAAGGTCGCCGGGACCCGTAGTAAGCCTGCTATCCTGACTGTGAACTTGTGACATCCCATACATGATCATATATTTTCTGTAAAAAACATAAAACTTTTCTTCGTTCCAAGGCTTAACCTGTGCATGCACTATCTCTGTTCTCTACCAATCCCTACTAGAGCTCCTCATTGCTCTAGGCGGATAAAACTCATAATGTTAAGCCTGGTTTTCTCATAAACATACAACAATATATAAACATAAACTGATCATGTGAAAACACAAAAAGGGATTACAACTCTTATAATCAAGCACCATTCTATACACTGTACACATACATTATCTCTTTACATTTACATGTCCACACTGACTAACTATTACAAACTATATACTCTTCCTGTACCCTGCTGACTTCCCTCTGAATTCTGAACCTGCACAACTGGAGTTAGGGGAGAGGGATGAGCTACTATAGCCCAGTGAGTAGAACAGTAATAAAGAACAGGTGATAAAACATGCTCTCATGCAATGTATCACATCACAAGTAATCACATCTCAGCATGGACGGATCAACACTCCCTCTATACCATATGCCTGGTCCCCGTAGGGCTGTTCCAAGTCTTTGTGTCTGGTCCCCGTAGGGCTGTTCCAGGTCTTTATGCCTGGTCCCCGTAGGGCTGTTCCAGGTCTTTATGCCTGGTCCCCGTAGGGCTATTCCAGGTCTTTCCTCTGAAGGCTATTGAATCCTTACTATGTCCATACAGTCATAGAATCAAGGATAAATGCAATGCATCATATTCGTGTATACTAATGCACGCACCCTATCGCGTATTCATGATGCATGAAGCATGATAAAATACTCGTTTTTCATATTAAAATAAGTTCAGTTCCACTCACCTCGGGTTAACTCTGAACTGACTCTGCAGGTTCTGAAACTGGACTCACTGCTGACCTCCCTGATTCCTCTGGTCCGTACCTACACAGGTGGACTCAAATGAAGGGACCAAACTCACTCAAGAACATTTCTAAGAAACTCCCCAACACCCTTCTAAACCATCCTAGAACATTCACAGAAAACATGTAAAAGAAGGCTGGACAGGGCACTTTCGGCGGCAGGTTCGGCGGCCGAAGGTCTCGTCCAGAGACGAAACTCACATACTTTCGGCGGCCGAACTCCCTCTTTTGGCGGCCGAAAGTCCCTTTCGAAACCGAAAGCTTCGCTTTCGGGGGCAAGCTTTGGCAGCCGAAACTGCCTCCAAGCATGTTCGGCGGCCGAACCTGGTTTTGTCCAGGGGACAGAACCTTGCTCTGTTTCATGCAAACTTTGCCCAAAAACCTACAACATGCATGTCAACTACTCCCAACTAGCACATACACATATAGATGCACAAATCTCAAACTATCCTAAACCCCAAACACACAGAGCACATAACACTTAAACATGAAAGATCACCAAAAACCTCACCTAAACCGAAACATGCATACTACCCATACAAACTTCATAAAACCTTCACAAATCAACAAAGAAGGTTCAGGATCTGTACTTACCTCTGCGAAACAAGAGATTACACGATCCTAACGTGGAGATATAGAGAAATCCGTTCTCAAACTCTCCAAGCTTCAAACTTTGTTCGTTTTGCTTAAAACCTTCAAAAAGCATCAAAACTCTTAAAACCTTGGAAAGATGTGAAGGAAATCATAAAAACCATGAAAGTCAACGTGAGAGAGGCTGGAACTCACCTCTGGCTGCAAGTGGAGGAGAAATAGCCTCCTTCCACCGACCCTTGGCCCTTTTATAGGTGGCTGGCCAGACCACCTTCGGCAGCCGAACGTGAATCCGAAACCATGCAATGTTCGGCGGCCGAAAGTGACCTTCGGCGGCCGAACCTTTGCATTTCTCCCTTCTTGCTTTTCTTTCAAAACTCTTTTCCTTTGAACACTTAAAAACATTCAAAAAACACACATGAAAACACATATCTTACCCTTCTCGCGGGTTCCGACACCCGGGATTCCACTGGACTACAGGAATTCCGAGGCCGGACTCGAGCCGGGTATTACAGTGACAAGTCCATCTTAATGTGAATTGTTTGTGTTGTAATGCATTCATTCGATCATACATTTTATTAAACTATCTTGTTTTATGTTCTACTCACTATGCTCTTGTAGCTTATCCCCTTTCCCCTAACCCTAGGTTTGCAGGATTAGAGTTAGCTCGGGAGATTGTCTGAGTTGCTGGTATAGTCTATTATAATAGATAGTTGTGGACATTTATTATTTTATGGATTAGAGTTGTGCTTTATCCTAGTGTTTGCCCTTGTAATTCATGTTTCATGATCCCTTCCTTATATGTAACAATTTTATGTATATGTATGTTTGAACCAAGCTTGAGGCATGTTATGTTGATCATACTGGAGCTTTTGATGAGGGCTCTAGTATGGGTTTATACGATTTCAGTTATGATACATGTATAGGTCGAGCCTTGATTCATGTAATGATTAAGTTTTGTTAGTTCGTGTGATTATGTATGAGATTTTATCAGGTGTAACAGGATGTATAGTAGGCTTTGTAATACCCGGCTAGACTCCGGTATCGGAATTTCTACCGTTCGGTGGAATCTCGGATGTCGAAAACCTCTAGAAGGGTAAAACCATGTTTTCATAAAATGTTTTAATGTATTTTATGGTTTTAAGTAAGAAAGAAATTGAGTTTTGAATGAAAAAGACCATGGAAGCATTTTCAGGTTCGGCCGCCGAACATTGGATAGTTTAGGGGGCAAGTTAGGCTACCGAAAGTGGCTCAGGTTCAGCCGCCGAACCCCATGTTCGGCTGCTGAACTTGCATGAGTTTTGGAGGCACTTTAGGCTTCCGAAGGTGGTCTGGCCAGCCCCTATAAAAGGGCTCCATGGCCGAAACGGGCGAGCTTTCTCCCCATTTTCGGCCAATGGTGAGTCCATGCTCTCCCATGGTTGATTTTGACGATTTTCCTCAAATCCTTCAAGTGTTAACAAGTATTTACTTTGTTTTTGAAGATTTGTGAGCTTAGAGCAAGTTTTGGAGCTTGGAGGTTCAAAGAGCTAGATCTCTCCCATCTCCGAGTTGGATCGCCTTTCCTCTCGATCTTCAAGAGGTAAGAGTAGATCCTTAGCTCATTCCATGTTTTAAACAAGTTTTATGAAAGTTTATGGGGTAGAAATGCATGTTTAGGTTAATATTGAGTTTTTGGGTTAATGTTGAGTTTTTGAGCAATGTGTGTTGTATATGTATGTTTGATGTGTTTTAGTTGGGGTTTATGATAGTTTGAGGCCCCTATGAGCTTATGTGTGTGTGTATGCATGTTGTGGAAGTGTTGGTTTTGAGTTGAATGGTTTGGGAGGCTAAATGTGCATTGTGG
Organism: Manihot esculenta; assembly: GCF_001659605.2. Taxonomy (NCBI): domain Eukaryota; kingdom Viridiplantae; phylum Streptophyta; class Magnoliopsida; order Malpighiales; family Euphorbiaceae; genus Manihot; species Manihot esculenta. Next base: position 301,503 of record NC_035166.2, read on the forward strand.
AGGCTGAGTTCTGCCCTTGGGAAGAACTCAGGTTCGGCAGCTAAAGGGACTTTCGGCCGCCGAACCTGCCTGTGGAGGCCAGCCTTTGGCTGCCGAACCCTGCCCCCGAAAGTGGACTTTCGGCTCTGGAGGGGAGATTCGGCCGCTGAAGGTGCCGCCGAACATGCATGAGTTTCGTCTCTGGAAGGAACCTTCGGCCGCCGAAAGTGCCGCCGAAGGTGCATGACTTTCGGCTCTGGAGGGACTTTCGGCCGCCGAACCTGCCGCCGAAAGTGCCCTGTCCAGCCTTCCTTTGCATGTTTTCTATGATTGTTTCAAGGTGTTTTAGGGGGTTTTTGGGGAGTATTTTAGAGTCATGTTCATGTATGTTTAGTCCCTCATTTGAGTCCACCTGTGTAGGTTCAGACCCGAGGAACCGAGGACCCCAGCAGTGAGTTAGCTGCTTCTGTGTTTTCAGAGCTAGCCTGAGGTGAGTAGAATAACCCTTTATGCTTCAAAGTAAATAAATCAATTTTTGAGCATGTTCATGCATCATCGATACCATGAGATATATTAGGTTGTTTGCATTAGAATTCACGAATATGTTGCATTGCATAAGGTGATGATGATGTGGATGAGTATTGGATGATCCTTTAGTCCTCGTATGATATGACATGATATCATATGATATGGTATGGTATGGAAGTCCAGGTCGAGGCCCATTCTACGCCCCTGGCACTATGTTAAGAGAAAGACCAGGTCGAGGCCCATTCTACGCCCCTGGCATTATTGGAATGTAATGTTATGCTATGTTATGTTAAGAGAAAGACCAAGTCGAGGCCCATTCTACGCCCCTGGCACTAATGGATATGTAGAGGACTATTGGTGACAAGACCATCCTTGATTGTGATTTGTTTGTGATGTGATGCATTTCATGAGATCATATGTTTTAAATACAATGTTTTATTATTCTGCTCACTGGGCTCTAGTAGCTCACCACACTCCCTAAATCCCCAGGTTTACAGGTACGGGATAGACCAGGAAGTCAGCAAGAGTAATGAAGTCATGTTTTATGTAATAGTTAGAAGTGGACATGTATTGTAAAATGATATTATGTGATGAAATGTAAAAGAACTGTATTAATGATAGAGTTGTGCTTGGCCATAGTATGTTGATCCCTTCTTGGTACATGATCTTTTTAACGCAATGTTTTAATGATGATTTATGTAAACCAAGCTTAATGTATGATATGTTACCCCATTGGAGCATTTGATGAGGACTTCAGTGTGGGGTTTATGTTTATGAGTTGTGCATGCAAAGGTTAAGCTTGGTGAATGATAGAAAAGTTTAAAAATTTTTATGTATATGTTGATCATGTATGGGATTTAACAAGTATACAGGATGCATGTTAGGCTTGCTACGGGTCCCGGCGGCCTTAAGCCGATCTGGATCCTAGCGCCGATAGCGGTTCGATTTTCGGATCGTTACAGGCTTGCTATGGGTTTCGGCGATCTTAAATCGATCTGAACCCTAGCGCCGATAACGGTTCGATTCTCGAGTCGTTATAGAGTGGTATCAAAGCCCTAGATTCATATGGTTGGACCTAGAGTGTTAGGCTCATAAATGCTATAGAGGGCAAGCATAATTAGGAAAAAATCATATCCACTAGGATAGGATGTAGAGTCCTGTCTTGCTGTATATATGATAATGTGTAGTGCCATGACTGTATGCATGTGCATTATTACTGCTTTGTATTCACTATGTTGTTGGTAGTTTTAAAGGCGAGTTTTGCCGCATACCGAAGTTTTATGCTGATCTCAGATTGCAAAAGGATTCCAATGCTTGATCCCCCAGCCTCGCAAGCTCGATTTGCTCAAACCTTCCATCCTTCTATGATTGCTTCAGGGGACTCTAAAAGTTCTAATGGTGGACTCATCTATGTGATAAAGTCAATTAGAACCTGGGAGTTTCATGGCCTTTTTGGGAATATATCTGATATCATAGGCCGATAATATTATCGCTCAAGTGGACAATCGTCCTTATAGCTTTGGCCTATATAAAATCTTTCGTAGAGGATAATTGGTTTTGACTTCTATGGTGTGTGAGAAGTACAGCCGCAACTTTGTGGCCAATATAAGTACTGCAAACGCCAATTTTTCAAAAGGAGAATAATTCAACTCTACCCATTTTAGAACTTGACTGGCATAATATACCGACCTTTATTCCCCATTGCTCTCACGGACGAACACTGAGCAAACTTTTTCCTGCGTCACAGACAAATATAAAAACAACACTTCGCCTTCAACAGGCGGACTTAACTATGGAGGAGAGGATAAAAAGGTTTTTAAAATTTCAAAGGCCTCTACACACTCTTTTCCCCACTCAAACTTACCTTTACCTTTTAAGACTTTGAAGAATGGGAGACACTTTCTGGCTGAGCATGATATGAATCGCCTAGGGCATTGACTCGCTCATTTAGCCTCTGTATTTCATTGATTATTTTGGGTGCTTCTATGTTTTAGATAGCGTTAATCTTCTCAGGATTTACCTCTATGCCCCTTTCTGAGATGATATATCCTAGAAACTTCACAGCTTTTACCTCGAAGGTACATTTTTTCGCGTTCAACTCCATGCCTATCTTGTCCAGGACATCAAAGGCTCTCTGGATGTCCTCTGGGTGTTCTTCCAATGATTGGGTTTTAACCACCGTGTCGTCGACGTATACTTCGACAATTGACCTTTCCACGTCCTTAAAGATTTCTGTCACCGGCCTTTGGTATGTGGCTCCTACATTTTCTAAACCAAAAGGCATTACCTTGTAGCAGAAAACTCCTTCGTCTATTATGAATGCAGTCTTTTCTGCATCCTTGGTATCCATTATGATTTGGTGATATCCCGAGATAGCGTCAAGGAAAGAGACCACCACATACCCTGAGGTTGAGTTCACCAATCTGTCAATGGACAACAATGGGTAATGATCTTTTAGACATACTTTATTTAGGTCGGTGAAGTCCACATACATTCTCCACTTTCCGTTGGCTTTCTTCGCTAGGATCGCATTGGCCAGCCACGTTGGATATTGCACTTCCTTTATCAATCCCGCGGTTAAAAATTTATCAACCTCCTCTTTAATCACTTGCTGCCTTTCTGGTGCAAATTTTCTTTTCTTTTGTTGGACTGGTTTGATATTCTTGTCAATAGATAGTCAGGTCTACACCCATTACATTCTTTAGGGACCAAGCTAAAGTTGTCACTCGGCTCTTTAGTAACTCTACTAGATGAGTCCTTGTTTCGCCGGTTAGCGCGGTGTCGAACCATACCTTCTGTTCCTTTCCTATCTGGACCTTATCTACCGGATCTGCTAGTTCTGGTTTTACATTAGATTTCGACTTCTCCAGCAAGTCAATGGGCATAGTTGCTTTCTTGAGACATTCTGCTGGGTATTCGTAACCTTATTTGGCTAACCTCATATTGCCTCAGACCATTGCTATTCCCCTTAGAGCTGGAAGCTTAAGACACATAACATCTATGTTAATAATGATACCGTGACGGTTTAGGACTGGACGGCCAAGTATCACATTGTATGCAAATGGGATATTTACCACTGCAAACTCTGCATACAACTCTCACCTATATCTCTCATCACCCAACACTAGGAAAAGGTTGATGGTGTCCAATACTGGCATGGTCTTATCTCCTAACCCTACTAAAGGTTGATGGTGTCCTCTAGCAAGGCTGTTTTGATCTAAGCCTAACTTGTTAAAAGTATTTAAGATGAGAAGATTAATAGAACTACCTATATGTACAAACACCCGCCTTACCTCATATCGGTTTAGGAGGATCTTAACGACCAGGGGCTTATTTTGAAATAACCTGACTGCTTTATCAGCAGGACTGAACCGAACCTTACCTCTTGCATAGTCCGTATTTCTTGATGGACAAACATGACATCCTCTACCACACGCTTATTTTTCCCTTTGTTCTTATCAGGTCCTCCCGTAATGACATATATGATTTCGACCATTTTGAGAAATCATAGAAGGGGGAACAAGAGGTCGACTTTAATCTTAATGAACAGATTGAGTTCAGTGGGTTCGCAGCAACGGAACCTAATGATATTACTGAGATTAGACAGATGGCATGGCCAAAATGGAACCGTATAGTGATTGACTTGAACCTACAAGGAAGAGAATGTGAGGTGGTGGCGGGTGCCCACAATAGCCACTTTGATGCTCAAGTCAGTATCTTGACGAGTAGAGAGAATATAATGAATTGTTTAGAGTTTTAGTGTTATAGAATAGTGTACCTTTGTTTCTATGATTCTTCTCCTTTTATACCATAAAAGGTAAAGATGAATATGATATTTTTTCTGATAATCCAGCGGTAATGTGGCCGTCTGCTTGATACGAGGCATTACCAGCCAATAGGAGGTTATCCCATGATCATAAATGTAATGAAGATTTGTTGGTCTATACTTGATAACGGTAATTTCATGTTGAGACTCACCTTATTGAAAGAAGGGCGAGTCTTTTGGTGATGACTCGAGTATTAAAGTGTTCAAGTCTTCCCTTCCTCATGCTAGTTCTTGTTTCTCATTTGCAAGATACTTGCTAAGTCTTTCCTTCCTCATGCTATTCTGATTTTGGTCTTCATCTGAAGGAACTACCAAGCCTTTGTTCCAATCAATATATCTGATAGTCATTGAAGAACCAGATCCTCTAATATGTGAATCCCTATGAGATGATGGGCTTGTCAAAAAATGACAGAGCTTGTCGAAGTTTTCGATGAGATGATGGGCTCCCTAACAACATAGTCTGAGATTGAGTTACCATATCTTGATGGTGTTTGGTAAGCTTGCACAAGACTTGTACTATCGGTGGAGTCGCCTCGTGCAGTTGTTCTCTGCCATGAGTGTGGACTCAAACCTGATAAGACATAAGCCCTTTCGAATGTCTCGTATACCTGATGGTTTGCCATCCTTTCCTACATTTCCTTTAACTCGACACACAATGCGACACACAGTATGTCATCAGCCTGTGCAGATGTTGTTTCAGACAATGATTTGTAACATTTATCTAAGACAGAGACTGCACGAGCGAGATCACCATTTTTAGCAGCGACTCTAGCCTCGACCATTGCCTATGCTGCATGAAGTCTATTTCGCTGTCTGCCCACTTTTATTAACACCACTTGTGCTCCAATTACTTCAGACCTCTAGATCATTACTCGACTAGCTTGTAAGGAGAATGAGAAAGGAAGAAGAAGATTTAGATTTATAAATAGTAAAAATTATTTTTATATGTAATGTATGATCTATAAAGATATTTAAAAAAATATTTTAAAAAAATAAATAAAAGAATAATGCATTTAGAATAGAAGAATTTAAGCGTTGAATCTAAAAAATATAAAAAAATTCGTTAATTACATTAAAAATAAATTGGTCCTTAACTTACTGATTGTTCACGATAAGTGATATATCAAATTTTAGTTAAAATTAATTTACCATGATTAAAATTATGATGGAGTTTGATTTAATCGTACAAAATCGAAACTTTAAGATATTACGGGGGGGAAATGTTTTAGATTATTTGGGTTAATAACCCAACTTTTAAACAATATAGTCCATGCTTTTTATTGAAAGAACGTCCATCTCCACACTCCAATAGCATTTATATTGTATTCCTGTAGAAATAGATAGTGAACAGATGCTGTGCAATCGGTACCTCTACTTTCCTTGTCCCCTGAGCTTTAAGAGGTCCGTCAGACCCATAAACCATCTCATCGTCAGATCACTATACGGTATTTCTCACCTTCAAACAATGGAATTCGACGAAATCAACAAGCACAAGAGCTCTCTGGATTTTCTCACTCACAAACCTTATACTCCTCCTTCCTGGGCCTCCCATCTCAATCCCCTTCCTTCTCACCACTTCTCTCTTGGTCATCTTCCTACTCCTATTCATCCATGGAAGCTTCCTAATTTGCCCAATGGCACTGAGCTCTGGTTGAAGGTATTACATGATGAGCTTTTGTTTTAGTATCAATTTCATCAACCTTTTTCTTAATATATTTCTCTTCATTTTATATAGCGCGATGATCTATCGGGCATGCAATTGAGTGGGAACAAAGTAAGAAAGTTGGAATTCTTGATGGCCGATGCAGTGGCTAATGGCGCTGACTGTATCATTACAATTGGAGGCATTCAAAGCAACCACTGCCGTGCCACTGCTGTTGCTGCCAAGTACCTTAATCTTGACTGTTACCTTATACTTCGCACTTCAAAGGTCATTTCTTCTTCTTCTTCCATTTTTCTTCCCGTATATTGTTTATTTTTTATTTATCTAATTTTGGCTTCTTTAGTTGAAGCCTGGGCTGCGATACCTACTCCCACTTGCAATTTAAGACTTGTTTCACCATTTAAGCCAATTACAGATGTTCAGTTGGCATTTATTTTCAATATTGTTTCTGTTGTTGTTTGTTTGAGATTTTTTTTTTTGGATGAGTTGCAGGTTCTTGTGGACCAAGATCCTGGATTGACGGGCAATCTCTTGGTTGAACGTCTCATTGGAGCTCATGTTCAGCTTATTTCGAAGGAGGAATACGCACAAATTGGGAGTGTGGTATGTCATTGCTCCTTAATTTACCACTGATTCTGAATGCAGGCCTTCCATATTATTATCATGTACCTCTACTTAGCTTTTCTGTGAGTTTTGTTTTCTCTCTTGCTGCTATAACATTCCGAACCTTGAAATATCTGCGAGCTATTTGCGTTTCTGCCTTGTAACCCAGGCAATATTTTGATTTTGGAAGATGACTTTAATTTATGGTATCAAACTGCATAGGAGGATGCAAGGTGATGATGCTAGGTTTCATATTTCACCGCCAGTAATAATTGGAGCAGTTTTGTTGAGTTTTTTCAAAAGATTTTGGAGTAAAGTGTTCGCAAATAATCATTTTTTTCAGGCAACTTTAAGCTTCGATCAGTTTTGCACATGCTTGACATAATGTCTTGTGCTTTAATTCTTTTCTTTGTTCTGCTGAACTCTCTGATTACCAATGCTGAGTATTGCTCTACTATATTTGCTCTTTCATCCCTAATTCTTTGTTCCATTAAACTTTCTTCTAACCTTTGTTTGAAATTGGGGATCATTAGCTAGAGCTTTTAATGGAATCATTTGAATTGATGTTCACCAGGGTTGATAAACTCTTCTCTTTAGCAACGTTTTCTTTTCTTTCCTTTTTTTTTTTTCCTAAATTTTTTAATGTTGCTTTCTACTTTGTTTTGCATATATTTTTCTAAGAGATCTTTTACCTTGTCCTTTTTCTAGTAATTTTCTTTCTCATTTTACTTGATAGATTGGGGAAAATTAAGGATTGGTATCTGCAGGGATTGCAATATTAAGTTAAATAAGTCTTATATGGGGTTTGTAAGGTCCTTTATATTCAGAGATGAGATATAGAAGAGAATAGAATAATGAGGAAATAGAAGGTAGGAGAATGTGAAATAGATGAAATTGCCCAAGCCACCACTACCATTTGTTATGCTAAGAAAGTGTAGCAGCCCCAACTCTCACCTGCTAATGAACAAAAGAAGGGATTGTCCCAAGCTTGTTGGACCCTCTTTCTGATCCTCATGTTGATAATATTTAGTTTTCCATCTGTTTTTCTGCTCCTTCTTAAGATGTTACTTCATCTAGAAATCTCTTGCATTGCTTCAACTATGTGTATGAGGTAGCTAATCTCTCATGCACAACAAATCAAATTAATAAAATAAAAGAAAGAAGCCTTAATAGATGAGAATTGAGAACAGACAGCCATGCTACATGTGGGGAGGAAAATAACTGCTTTTAGGGTTTCTCTGCACAGAAACTGGTTCATAATCATTTGCTCTTTCTCAATTGTGCTCCTTCACTACTCTTGTTCACTTGATCTACTTCCTTCTCTTTTCTTCTAGCTCCTCATGGTTCTCCACACATCTTCTAGCTCATCAATTGTGCTTGTGCAAGTGTGTACAACTTACCTCTCTTAGTTGTGTGTTTTTGCCTTGCATCTAGGCTTTAGGAATTTTTGAGCCTTAATACACCTTTTCCTGTAATCAAATATCCTTGTAAGATTTTTATTTTCAGTCATCTTAGAAGCCATTTATGAAGAAGCATATTAATTGTTTAAAGAATTAAGATGACCTCCTTTATTATTTGATGAGATTGTACTCCATTAAATAATAGCCACATTCCTTTCACATGTCAAGGGAATATTTTTTCCATCCAATTTACCCCTCCTTTGATCAGTTCCTAGAAAGGCTTGCACCTATGGGATTGATGTGAAATCAATCCGATCTCCGGAGTGACCACTTATCTTGGTTGAAAGAGACATGCAATTATATGTTATGTATATATTTTTCAAACTTTGTGTCATAGATGCACACTTGTATAATTTTATTCCCATATTGTGATTTTTAGGAGTTGCAGATTGTGAAATACTGTGTTAAAACTTAACACTCTATGTATCCATTATTTTGCTGCTTTTCAAGCTCTGTAAACTGTTGGTTTCCTTTCCTTTGAAGTATTCTCTAACATTCTATTTAAATGGTTACGTTAAAATTATGGTTGTCCACTGTTCTGGATGGTTCTGCCAATATTTATTTCACAACCAACATTTTGACAGATAATGTGGCTTTGATTTGCTTAACTGGTGCATCTGGCTCTGATTTGTTTCTCCCCAACGCCTCCCCCTTTTCTATTCAATAACTGGTGCCTGCATGTGTTTCTAGTTCATATTTGATTGACAGGTTTCATTGTCTTTGTTCACCTTTTGTCATCAGACTCTCACTAATATCTTAAAAGAAAAGTTGCTGAAGGAAGGGAGAAAACCATATGTTATTCCCGTTGGTGGATCAAACCCCATAGGAACTTGGTGAGTTCAGGTGAATAATTTATATATTGTTTTATGTTGGTTTTAAGTTTGCAATTACCTTGTTTATCAACATAAACTGATCCCATATCCATGATATTAGACTGATTACACCATATTCTTGTGGAGGGAAAGAAATCCTCAGGTTTGATGGATGAGGGAAAAATATGTTTATATTCAAAGATTTGAGGATAGCTGAGAGGAACAGAGATAGGGTAGTTGTGTTTCATCTTGTCTATCACAATATCTAAATCTAATATTAAAGGGGAGAATAAGGAAAAAGCTACAGACAAACATTTTGAAAGAATGAATAAAGGGGAAAACACACCGAGCAAGTTGCAAAGGTAAGTTTGTAGGCTCAGAGTCAAAAGCAGAAGTTTCCCATTCCATTTCCATTCTCTATGATCCAACTCCTAAAAGGCAAGGTTCCTTGCACCAGAGTGCTTAGGTTGCATTCATTTTCAGTACTGAGTAGTAATATATATATGTATATATATATATTAGTGAAAAAATGTAGAAATACTGATATAAATTAATATAAACATAGGCAAGGCCTCACTGGTGTCATTGCTGTGTCATAGCTGCTTTCTCTCGTTCCTTCGCAATTATTCTTTGTGTATAACTTATTCCCTCTGGATAAGAACAGTATAGTATCTCTGCAGTCCTTCGAAAGCGCTCTACATTGCTGATGTAACTATTTTAGTCCCTCAGAAATTCTTGAACTGAGCTTTAGAATTGATTAAAAAATTCATTCATCAAAATAAATATGGGCGATTACCATCTCAGGTTTTGTAATTCGCTCTCTCTTCATAATAGCCACTCGAAGAGATTGGCTCATCTTCATATGCCCTCCCCTGAAAATCTCCCAACATTCATTTGCTTCCTCCAGATGTTGACCAACTTCAGAGAGCAATTTTTCAAATCATGCAAAATTTAAAAAATAATTATCAATTCATATAGGATCCGAAAATATTTTCGGATTTTGTGTGTCAACGCAGCGTGTTCGACAGTCATACTGCCGAACACACTAGTTCGACACCCGTGGTGTCGAACTTTCTATTGTTCGACACTATGGGTGGCGAACTATCAGTTATTCAGCTTGTTCGACACCATGGGTGTCGAACAAGCTGATCTGTGCCACGGGAGTTGCTCCTGTGGCTGAAATAAGAACTCTTCGGCACTTATAGTGCTGAAGAGCTGCAAGGCCGTACCTGCATCCATGCAGGCCTGTGTATGCATGCATGAACAGTGCATGCACGACTTTATTTTAAAATTATTATTTATTTTAATTGTTATATTATAATAGTATATAAATTGATTAGTGTTAATTTAATTTTATATTTATTTTTTTGTAATATTTTTCAATATATAATAAAATTTAATAAATTTAAAATAAATATAATTAAGAAAAAAATTTAATAATTTTTAAAAAGTATAATAAATTAAATTATTAAATTATTTAATCCGTCATGTATTTCTTTTTTAAATTTTTTAAATTTATTTTATGTTAATTTTTATATTATAATATTATGTAAATTGCTTAGTATTAATTTTATTTTATGTTTAAGTTATTGTAAATATTTTTTAAAAATTAAGAATATAACATATTTAAAATTTACCTGCTTTTCTTTTTTTGTAGTTGAATCGATAAGAGTAGATATATAACATATTTAAAACTGCTTTTTTGTACCTAACACGCTAGTTCGACGTAAGTTTTAAATATGTTATAAATCTACTCTTATCGATTCGACTACAAAAAAAGAAACGCAGATAAATTTTAAATATGTTATATTCTTAATTTTTAAAAAATATTTACAATAACTTAAACATAAAATAAAATTAATACTAATCAATTTACATAATATTATAATATAAAAATTAACATAAAATAAATTTAAAAAGGAAATACATGACGGATTAAATAATTTAATAATTTAATTTATTATATTTTTTAAAAATTATTAAATTTTTTTTCTTAATTATATTTATTTTAAATTTATTAAATTTTATTATATATTGAAAAATATTGAAAAAAATAAACATAAAATAAAATTAACACTAATTAATTTATATACTATTATAATATAACAATTAAAATAAATAATAATTTTAAAATAATTAAATAAGAAATACAACACATGGTCGTGCATGCACTGTTCATGCATGCACAGGAACCTGCATGCATGCACGGCCGTGCTGTGCATGCATGCAGGTACGGCCCTGCAGCTCTTCAGCACTTATAGTGCCGAAGAGTTTTTATTTCAGCCACGGGTGTCGAACTAGCGTGTTCGGCATAATGACTATCGAACACGCTGTGTTGACACACAGAATCTGAAAATATTTTCGGATCCTGTATGAATTGATAATTATTTTTTAAATTTTGCATGATTTGAAAAATTGCTCAACTTCAGAAAATGTTGATCAATATTTGGATCCAGTCTGTCTTCAATTGGAGAGAACAAATGTCAGAAGACACAAGAAATTGCAAGAGGTTTGGTATGTTATGGAAGGGGATAGGTCTGCTATCTCTTTCAAGCAGTTTGGGCCATGCCACTAGATTTTTTATTGTACTATTTTTCCCCTCTCATTTGGAAATATTTCACTAATAACATATTGGGCCTTTCTTCATGAAATGATTTGTTGATATGACCTTTTCTTCAAGATTGATTGGCTAGTCTTCTTTAATTTGATTTTAGTATCTGCTCAAACCAAACCGAAAACCACCCTTTGGGTAAATTTAATGAGAGTGTGCCTTACTATGTACCTTGCTTTTGTTAATAAAGATCAAACTTCTCTAGTTTTTTAGTTACAAATTTACTTTAATCTTTTAGGTCTTTTCTTTATCATTATCTTACTAATCAGTTTATATGTTTGAATTCCATTCAGGGGTTATATTGAAGCAACAAGGGAAATTGAGCAACAAGTTCAGGCTAGTACTGGCAGATTAAAATTTGATGATATTGTTGTAGCATGTGGCAGGTTCTTATCTACATTAAATTTCGGAAGTATGCTGTTCCTTTTCTATTTAAACCATGAATGCTAAAAGAATTTGGTGATATTGTATTTTTTCTGGGGTGTTGATTACAGTGGAGGTACGATCGCTGGTCTGTCGCTAGGATCTTGGCTTGGTACTTTGAAGGCAAAAGTATGTCCTCTGTTTTTCAAGTTGTTTGTCTTTTACATGTCAATTAACTCAAATTGCATATTCCTGTGTTGTAGGTTCACGCATACTGTGTCTGTGATGACCCTGATTACTTTTACAACTTTGTTCAAGCCCTTACTGATGGACTCAAAGCAGGAGTTAACTCAAGTGACATTGTGGACATTCAAAATGTGAGCGCCTGATCCCACTAGCAGAAAATCCTTTCTTTATTTCCCCTTTTTGTGTGATAATATTATTGTGTAAAAAAAAATACTGTAATGCAAGCAAGAGTCCGCATGTTCTTGCACGTATATTGAGATGCTAGATGGAGATGGAGCTCCTAGAGCAGGCAAAT